>NC_053027.1:317943791-318292882 GCF_003073215.2 Triticum urartu
AGAGCTCGATTGACTCAAGCTATGGTGCTCCAAAATAGCAAATAAAGACATGTGTTGATAGAGCATAACATGAATAACAAAAGTCCCTTACTGATCATCTTCAAAAGAGGCACGGATCACTAGGAAACAAGCTGAACATATGGCATCATGAACTAAATAATCCCAGACTTAGTGAAAACAACTAAGTCTCTAAAAACAGATTTTCCGGGTGCCTCACTTTGCAAGCTTGCACAAGTCACCACACACATCGTAAAAATTCATGGGTTGCACCTCTGGAAAGAGGACAAAATGCTTAACAAAACATATGAAGGACTCACAGGCATAGCACGCACACAATATTCATGGCAAAAATGACAAAAGTCTAAGATGAACTAGCAGATCTGACAATTAACTCACGAAGCCTCCTTCTAACAGCATTTTGGGCATCAAGATGAACTCAAATGAAAATGATGCAATGAAATGAAACGATGTACTTGTCGAGGCGAATATTTTGATATACTACATGTCCAAATCGGAGTTACGGATGCAAAGTTACGGGGCCTCGAACAGGAGCATGTGAAGTGAAAAAATCCTGGGACTTAGCAAAAAAACAACCTCTCAGAGTAGATCTAGGGTTTCGGACGGAAACCGAGGCGCGGCGGCACTGTAGCAGGTACTGTTCACCGAAGTTCGCCGGAATCACTTAGGTCGCCGGAGTTCGTGCGGAGATGGAGGGAGAGGCCGGGGCCGGTGAGGAGGCGGCCGGATCCGGCCGGTCGCCGGAGGTGGAGCGGCGGCCGCAGGCGGGGCGAGGCGCGGTCGGCCGGCGCGCGGCGATGGCGGCGTGGAGGCGCGGGCGGCGGCGGATGCTGTCCGGCCGGGGGCGGACACGTCCGTCGGTGCGGGGATCTTTTTTTTTAGGGTAGGGTTTGGACGGGGAAGACGAGATCCGAAAAATGGAGGGGGTATAAATAGGCATAAGTGGAGCTAGGAGAGTCCAAATGAGGTGCGGTTTTTGGCCACGCAATCGTGATCGAACGCTCTAGGACATGGAGCAGAGTTTGGTGGGTTTTGGGCCAAATTGGAGGGGTGTTGGGCTGCAACACACACGAGGCCTTTTCGGTCCCTTGGTTAACCGTTGGAGTATCAAACGAAGTCCAATTGATACGGAACTTGACAGGCGGTCTACCGGTAGTAAACCAAGGCCGCTTGGCAAGTCTCGGTCCAATACGGAAATGTTTAATCCCCAAACACGATAGAAAGCCAGAAATGACCACCGGAGGAGAACGAAGTGCCGGAATGCAAAACGGACAACGGGGAAAATGCTCGAATGCATGAGATGAACACGTATGCAAATGCATTGCACATGATGACATGATATGAGATGCATGAAAACGAAAACAACACACGGAGACAAAGACCCGAACCCGAGAAATAAATATAACTTAACGCCGGAAACGGCAAGAGTTGGAGTACAAATAGGGAAAGTTACATCCGGGGCGTTACAACACTCCACCACTATGAAAAGATCTCGTCCCGAGATCTAGGACTGAAAGAACTCCGGGTACTCAGAACAGAGGTGATCCTCGCGTTCCCAGGTAGCTTCACGGTCGGAATGGTGAGACCACTTGACTTTGAGGAATTTGATTGACTTGTTGCGAGTCTTGCATTCAGTCTCTTCAAGAATAGCAACTGGGTGCTCACGATAAGAGAGATCTTCTTGGAGCTCAATGTCCTCGAAGTTGATGGTGCGGTCAGGAGTCTTGAAGCACTTTCGAAGCTGAGAGACATGGAACACATCATGAACATTTGCAAAGTTTGAAGGAAGCTCGAGTTGATAGGCGAGGTTGCCTCTCTTGCTGACAATCTTGAAAGGTCCCATGTATCTAGGGGCAAGCTTCCCTTTGATACCGAAGCGACGAGTACCTTTCATAGGAGAGACGCGGAGGTAAACATGATCTCCGATCTCGAAAGCCAAATCACGGTGCTTACTATCATAGTAGCTTTTCTGGCGGGATTGGGCTGCTTTGAGGTTATCACGAATGACTTTGCACATTTCTTCTGCCTCTGTGATTAAGTCATTACCCAGCAGCTGACGTTCACCGGTTTCAGACCAGTTGAGAGGGGTACGGCACTTCCTGCCATACAGAATTTGAAATGGGGCCTTGCCCGAACTTGCTTGAAAACTGTTGTTGTATGAGAATTCAGCATAAGGAAGACAATCCTCCCACTTCATACCGAAAGAGATCACACAAGCCCTGAGCATATCTTCAAGAATCTGGTTGACACGCTCGACTTGACCGCTTGTTTGAGGATGGAAAGCAGTGCTGAAGTGGATGTTAGTGCCCATAGCCTTCTGAAAAGAATCCCAAAACTTTGAGGTAAAAATGCTGCCACGGTCTGAAGATATCACTTGAGGAATACCGTGCAGAGACACAATTCGAGAGGTATAGAGTTCTGCCAATTGAGCTGCAGTGATCGACTCCTTGATAGGCAGAAAATGAGCCACTTTGGTGAGCTTGTCGATGACAACAAATATAGCATCATTGCCACGCTTGGACTTTGGAAACCCAGTCACGAAGTCCATCTCAATGTGGTCAAACTTCCATTCTGGAATGGCAAGAGGTTGGAGGAGACCAGCTGGCCTTTGGTGTTCTGCCTTCACTCTTCTGCAGACATCACATTCATTCACGAATTAAGCGATCTCGCGCTTCATTCGAGTCCACCAATAAGCTTGCTTAAGGTCCTGATACATCTTCGTACTCCCAGGGTGGATGGAGAGGAGAGAATTGTGAGCCTCGTTCATGATCACTTTACGAAGTTCACCTTTGGGCACAACAATACGATCCTCAAAGAAGAGAGTGTCCTTGTCATCAAGGCGGTAGCACTTGTACTTGGACTGACTCTTGGCAATCCCAATCTTCACCTTTTTCACCATAGCATCAAGAAGTTGGGCTTGGCGAATCTGGTCTTCTAAGGTAGGAGAGACTTGAAGGTTGGTGAGGAAACCTTGAGGAACAACTTGCAGATTAAGTTTGCGGAAAGCTTCACAAAGCTCGGGTTGATAAGGCTTGAGAATCAGACTGTTGCAGTAGGCCTTTCTGCTCAAAGCGTCAGCAATCACATTGGCCTTGCCTGGAGTATACTCAATACTCGGATTATACTCTTGAATCATTTTGACCCATCGAGTTTGCCGTAGGTTGAGATTAGGCTGAGTGAAGATGTACTTGAGACTCTTGTGATCGGTGAAAATGTCCACTTTTCTTCCCAATAGAAGATGTCTCCAAGTCAAAAGAGCATGCACAACTGCTGCCAACTCGAGATCATGAGTGGGGTAGTTCTTCTCATTAGGCTTCAACTGGCGAGATGTATAAGCAACAACTTTCTTCTCTTGCATCAATACTGCGCCAAGACCTTGGAGAGAGGCATCACAGAAGACCTCGTACGGCTTGGATTCATCAGGTGGAGTCAAAACTGGAGCAGTGATCAACTTCTCTTTCAAAGTGTTGAAAGCAATATCACACTCCAGAGACCAAACGTACTTGACGTGCTTCTGAAGAAGATTTGAGAGAGGCTTCGCGATCTTGGAAAAGTTTTCAACGAATCTTCGGCAATAGCTTGCGAGACCGAGAAAACTTCGGAGTTGCTTCACATTCTGAGGAGGTTCCCAATTCACAATTGCGGATACCTTCTCGGGATTCACGGAAATGCCCTTGGCAGAGATGATATGACCAAGATAAAGAACCTCATCGAGCCAAAATTCACACTTGGAGAACTTGGCGTAGAACTGATGTTCCCTGAGCTTATCGAGAACCAAACGCAAGTGCTTGGCATGATCTTCCTTGTTCTTCGAGAAAACCAGAATGTCGTCGAGATAGACCAAAACGAAGTCATTGGTGTAGGCGTTGTAGATGAAGTTCATCATGCGAGAGAACGTCGGAGGAGCGTTGGCGAGGCGAAAAGACATGACAGTGTATTCATATGAACCAAAGCTTGTTCTGAATGTTGTCTTGGGAATATCTTCTTCACGAATGCGAATCTGGTGATAACCCATACGGAGATCAAGCTTGGAGAATACTTGGGCACCTTTAAGTTGTTCGAACAGCTCATTGATGTTGGGAAGTGGGTATTTGTTCTTGATGGTCTTCTTGTTCACTGGACGGTAATCAACACAAAGTCTGTCTGTTCCATCCTTCTTCTTCACAAAAAGAACACCACAACCCCACGGAGAGGTACTAGGCCGGATGAGACCCATTCTTTCTTGCTCATGAAGTTGCTTCTTCAGCTCCTTCAACTCTTCAGGTCCGAGCTTGTAAGGACGTTTGCACACAGGTTCCGTGCCAGGCTCAAGTTCAATAACGAATTCAACTGGCCGGTGCGGAGGCATTCCTGGGAGCTCTTCTGGAAAGACGTCTTGATATTCGCAAATGACAGGAATTTGAGAGATGGCATCCAATTCACCCTTCTCATTGAGAGAAAACAGACGGATAGTATTATCCCGAGCGGCAAAGACAATTACATCCTCAGACGAATGAGTCAATTGAATCTGTCTGGCTGCACAATCAAGCTGAGCCTTGTGCTTAGAAAGCCAATCCATCCCGAGAATAAGATCAATATCCGACTTGCCAAGAATCATTGGAGAAGCCAGAAACTTGAAATGACCCATCAAGATAGAAATATCCGGAACCATCAAACTAGAACTCAGACGTTTAGCTGGAGAGACAACTTGCGTAGCTCTAGGTAAAGCCTTAGTACTAAAATTGTTCTCCGATGCAAATGGGAATGACATGAAGGAATGCGATGCACCAGAGTCAAAAAGTACTTTTGCGGGAACATCGTTAACAGGAAGGTTACCCATGATCACATCTGACGAGTCCTCTGCCTGAGATGCATTCATCAAATTGACCTTGGCATGTTTGGGGTTATGCTTGACCACAGCTGTACTTGCCGATCTGATAGGAGGAGGAGGAAGACGCCTCTGGTTGAAACACTTGTTGGCATAGTGACCCTTCTGTTGGCACTTGTTGCACGTGACCTCTGAAAGCGGACGGTGATACGGAGTACTCGATCTTGGAGCTTGAGACGAAGCCTTGTTCTGAAAGCCGGGGTGGGGGGGGGGGGAAGAACCACTGCCACCTTTACTCTTCTGCTGAAACGGCTGACGGAACGGAGGAGGAAGAAGCCAAAACTTCTGCTGCTTGGCCACTTGAGTAGAGGAAGAAGGAGTAACATTTCTGACTCACTTCCTGGAAGCATCACACCTCAACTGAGCAGCCTCTTGCTTCAGTGCCATGTTGTAGAACTCATCGTACCTCAATGGCTCGAAGAGGACAAGAGCGAGCTGAATATCTTCTCTGAGACCACCCCTGAACTGGTATATTATGCTCTTCTCATCAGGCACGTCCTGCTTGGCAAAGCGGGCAAGCTTCTGGAACAATTTGTTGTAATCATAGACAGACAAGGAACCTTGCTTCAGATTGCGGAATTCCTCACGCTTGCTTTCAACCACGCTCTGCGGAATGTGATGAGCTCGGAAATCTCGACGGAAATCATCCCAAGTGATAACACGTCCACCTCTGGAATCCTTGTACTGCTGGAACCATTCTGCAGCTTGATCTTTGAGTTGGAAGGAAGCGAACTTGACAAAGTCCCCAGGCCTGACGTTGCTGCACTTGAAATGCTTACACAGATCCACAAGCCAATCGTCAGCATCGGTTGCCTCAACATAATTACTGAAAGTCTTTGTCCGTTAGCAAGGAACTGGTTGAGTGTAGCAAAGTGACTCTGATTGCTGCCTTGATTCCCTTGACTGCCTTGATTGCGCTCTTGAAGAATTTGCATGATCAGCTGAGTGTTTGCATTGGTTGCGGCCATCACAGCTTGCCATGCCTCTGGAGGAGGTGGAGGCGGTGGCGGATCTTGATTCTGGTTCTGACTGGTGCTCTTAGCGGGAGCCATCCTGAAGAGGTTGACCACCATTAGCACATTGACAGATAAATATTGAAGCTGAATCCAATGGAATGAAAATTGCAACATATAGTCTTCACATCCGAACAAAATGAACGAATGCATTCCTCTTCAAATGGTCACATATCCATAAATTGAGAAGCCACGTAGAATTAAGGTAGAGAAATAAATCAACAAGGTACGGATAAAGAACGAATAATCGGTAAGAAATCCCAATCTCAAACCAATATCCGTGGAAGAAGGACTAGAGCTACTAGAATTCCCACCTATGAAACTCCCGAACTTTTCCGGTTATGCAATCAGGTGTTGGGGATACAGGGCAAGCATAATATCTCACCCAAACTAGCAAATCCTACATCCAGCTGTATCCATCCTTCAACACATAACCAAGAAAACTTCGGAAACCATCTACCTCAACCTTCAAAAAGTATCCGTTATACAAGTTATGGCGATACTCCCGAACTCCCGCCCCAGTATTGGGTGGCGTCGAGGTTATCTCACCAACGAACTGCATAAAAGAGATTTCGATGTCGGCGAACATATCTCAAGTATTCCAGAATTGCAACGATAAAATTATGATGACAACACCTCAGAGCTCAACTCCCCGGGACACTTCCACTAAACCCCTGACAGGAGGCACCAAGACAGTATTCTCATCATAAGCCATCGGAACAAATCCAAGATACTCGCGTGATCCTAAAAAATTTTTTAGTGAAATTTGAGAAGAGAAGAGTCAAAACTCTACGTCAGGATGCCTTACCAGAGCGATGAGGAGATTGGGAAGTAAAAAGAATTCCTAAGCTCTCCGATATATAATTCCTAAAGACTCAAAACATTTTTCTAGACACAACTCGGCTGCTAAAAACGATCAAGCAATGGGGCTCCTAAGGTCGGGGAAGGCTCTGATTACCAACTTGTAATGCCCTCGATGCGGCTATAGCTCCCACGTGTCGAGGCACGACTTAGAGACATAACCGCATTGAAAGCAATGTCGCAAATCAGGAAATCATTACAACATCCCATGTATAATATAATAAAAGGGAAAGATACATAGTTGGCTTACACTCGCGACGTCACAGCAAAGTACATAAATAACATCCATCATACAAACACTCATGGCCCGACTACGGCGCCAAAACAGAAGAAAACCCAACATGCGACAAGGCCCTGAATCGAACCCCAACTAGGCACCACTACTGATCATCGGGAAAGGAAACATAATAACACTGAGAGTGCTCGTCGAACTCCCACTTGAGCTCATACTCGTCACCTGGAGCAGAATCACCTGGACCTGCATCTGGAGTTATAGTATCTGTGAGCCACCGGGACTCAGCAATCTCGCACCCTCGCGATCAAGACTATTTAAGCTTATAGGAATAGATAAGGCAAATATATGTGGAGCTGCAGCAAGCGACTAGCATATGTGGTGGCTATCTTACACGCAAAAGAGAGCGAGAAGAGGAGGCAAAGCACGAGCGAGAAGCTATAAGAACAACCTGCGCAAGCATAACTCCAACACCGTGTCCACTTCCCGGACTCCGCCGAGAAGAGGCCATCATGGTAACACACTCAGTTGATTCATTTTAATTAATTAAGGTTTAAGTTATCTACAACCGGACATTAACAAATTCCCATCTGCCCATAACCGCGGGCATGGCTTTCGAAAGTTCAATCCCTGCAGGGGAGTCCCAACTTAGCCCATGACAAGCTCTCACGGTCAACGAAGGAATAGACCTCCTCCCAAGATGTTCTGATCAGACTCGGTATCTCGGTAACTCAAGACACTTCGACAGGTTAAAACAAGACCAGCAACACCGCCCGAATGTGCCCACAAATCCCGATAGGAGCTGCACATATCTCTTTCTCAGGGCACACTCAGATGAGACTAGCTACGAGTAAAAACCAACCCTCAAGTTTCCCCGAGGTGGCCCCGCAAGCAGCTCAGTTTGGACCAACACTCAGAGGGAGCACTGGCCCGGGGGGGCTAAAATAAGATGACCCTTGAGTCTGCAGAACCCAAGGGAAAGAAAAGGGTAGGTGGCAAATGGTAAACCCAAGGTTGGGCATTGCTGGAAAAGCTTTAATCGAGGTGAAATATCAAGGGGTTCCCATTATAACCCAACCGCGTAAGGAACACAAAATCCGGGAACATAACACCGATATGATGGAAACTAGGGCGGCAAGAGTGGAACAAAACACTAGGCGAGAGGCCGAGCCTTCCACCCTTTCCAAGTATATAGATGCATTAAGATAAGATAGCAATATAATGATATCCCAACAAGTAAATAGATGATGTTCCAACAAGGAACGGCCTCCAATCTTCACCTGCAACTAGCAACGCTATAAGAGGGGGCTGAGCAAAGCGGTAACATAGCCAATCAACGGTTTGCTAGGACATGGTGGGTTAGGGGTTCAACATGGAAATTGGGAGGATGAAAAGAAAAAGGTAGGCATCGTAGCATTGGCATAGCAAGAACGAGCAAACTAGCATAACAAAGATAGTAGTGATTTCGAGGGTATGATCATCTTGCCTGCACAGTTGTCAGAGTTGACTGGATCCTCACAAGCAAACTCAACGGGCCCCTCGGTAGCGAACTCGTCTCCCGGCTCTACCCAACAAGACAAAAAAGCAACAAGGATACAATCAACCACGTGCAAGACCAAGCAATATGATGAAATGATGAAATGCTATTGCGGGATGCGATGCGGGATGCAAAATGCAAGATATGACAGGAAATGCATGATCCTGGCCTCAACCTGGAATTCCAAGGGTTCCACTGGATAGAGGGGATGAAATCGCTTGAAAACGATATAAAGATCATTGGAATCGGAGTTACGGTTTGGAAATGGCAAGCGTTTTAAGATATGACACCGGTCTGCGATTTACAGCAAGTAGGCATCTAAACGCAACGAAATGAACATGCTACAGCCACCAATCATGACAAAAAAATACATGGCAGGGATGCACACAAGATGCTTAACAAAAGACTATCACTGAGCCACGACCAATTCATCCATTAAGAGGTTCGAACAAGCATGGAAAAAACGCAAATGCAAAACAGATTCCAGACTTAGTGAAATTAACACTAGTCTGAAATTTCAGATCACGAAGCCCTCTTCGGAGCAGCAAAACAACATGATACATGACCTCATTAAGACAAGTAAGAACATGGCATGGAGCTACTCAACAAGATTAACAAAAGACCCAAAGTGACCTGGGGCCAAAAGGGTTCACAAAATATAGTAACGGGCACACGAACATAGCTAAAACACAATCAGTTTTCAGACTTAGTGAAAACTGAGACATGCTGAAATATAACTCACGAAGGCATGTAAACGAGCTTGATGCACTCACCATGGTGCAAGTCATGGAAAGGAAAGCATACATCCATTAAGAAGGCACAAAATAAAAGCTAGACATGGCAAGAAAAATGTCATAGCATGCATGGATCAACTACAATAACATCGGCAAAATCGCAAACAAGTCGACGGTCTGCCCAGATTCACCACGGAGCAAAAGTAGAGCTCGATTGACTCAAGCTATGGTGCTCCAAAATAGCAAGTAAAGACATGGATTGATAGAGCATAACATGAATAACAAAAGTCCCTTACTGATCATCCTCAAAAGAGGCACGGATCATTAGGAAACAAGCTGAACATATGGCATCATGAACCAAATAATCCCAGACTTAGTGAAAACAACTAAGTCTCTGGAAACAGATTTCCCGGGTGCCTCACTTTGCAAGCTTGCACAAGTCACCACACACATCCAAAAAATGCATGGGTTGCACCTCTGGAAAGAAGACAAAATGGTTAACAAAACAGATGAAGGACTCACAGGCATAGCATGCACACAATAATCATGGCAAAAATGACAAAAGTCTAAGATGAACTAGCAGATCTGACAATTAACTCACGAAGCCTCCTTCTAACAGCATTTTGGGCATCAAGATGAACTGAAATGAAAATGATGCAATGGAATGAAATGATGTACTCGTCGAGGCGAACATTTTGATATACTATATGTCCAAATCGGAGCTACGGTTGCAAAGTTAGGGGGCCTTGAACAGGAGCATGTGAAGTGAAAAAATCCAGGGACTTAGCAAAAAAACAACCTCTCAGAGTAGATCTAGGGTTTCGCACGGAAACCGAGGCGCGGCGGCACTGTAGCAGGTACTGTTCACCGAAGTTCGCCGGAATCACCTAGGTCGCCGGAGTTCGTGCCGGAGATGGAGGGAGAGGCCGGGGCCGGTGAGGGGGCGGCCGGATCCGGCCGGTCGCCGGAGGTGGAGCGGCGGCCGCGGGCGGGGCGAGGCGCGGCCGGCCGGCGCGCGGCGGGCGGCGATGGCGGCGTGGAGGCCCGGGCAGCGGCAGATGCTGTCCGGCCGGGGGCGGACACGTCCGTCGGTGCGGGGATCTTTTTTTTAGGGTAGGGTTTGGACGGGGAAGACGAGATCCGAAAAATGGAGGGGGTATAAATAGGCATAAGTGGAGCTAGGAGAGTCCAAATGAGGTGCGGTTTTTGGCCACGCGATCGTGATCGAACGCTCTAGGACATGGAGCAGAGTTTGGTGGGTTTTGGGCCAAATTGGAGGGGTGTTGGGCTGCAACATACACGAGGCCTTTTCGGTCCCTCGGTTAACCGTTGGAGTATCAAACGAAGTCCAATTGATACGAAACTTGACAGGCGGTCTACCGGTAGTAAACCAAGGCCGCTTGGCAAGTCTCGGTCCAATCCGGAAATGTTTAATCCCCAAACACGAAAGAAAGCTAGAAATGACCATCGGAGGAGAACGAAGCGCCGGAATGCAAAACGGACAACGGGGAAAATGCTCGAATGCATGAGATGAACACGTATGCAAATGCAATGCACATGATGACATGATATGAGATGCATGAAAACGAAAACAACACACGGAGACAAAGACCCGAACCCGAGAAATAAATATAACTTAACGCCGGAAACGGCAAGAGTTGGAGTACAAATAGGGAAAGTTACATCCGGGGCATTACACTGCCCTAACCAGACGTACAACTGTCACAATAGTTGGAACTTGTCTACCAAATCATTGTCTTCACCGAGCTAACTAGTTCCATTTCCTCAACCCTTTCATTTCCTCATTTCTGTGTTGTGTGCTTGTTCATATCTGTTTGAAGACTTTGACTGAAGATTTTCTTTATTTCCTCAGCTCAATTTCTTCAGTCTGTTTGTCTTCATTCTGTTTATCCTGTGTTTACGCTTTCTGTACTCTGTGCTTGTTTTCTTTTCATCATGAAGACCATGCTCATGCTCTATAATGTTTACTTCTGAGTACTTATTCTGCTGCAAATAGTTCTTCACTCAGGAATTTCCTCACCCTGAAATTCCTTAGTGAAGAATTCATAAAAATTGCCTATTCACCCCCTCTAGTCGATATAATGCACTTTCAATTGGTATCAGAGCAAGGTACTCCCTTGTTCTATTTTATTTTGGTTTAACCGCCTGGAGTTTTAGTTATGTCGACCATAGGAATGAAGACTGTGACTTGCGCCATCTTTGATGGTCATGATTATCCCAAGTGGAAGGCCATGATGAAGAAACGCCTCATGGCGATGAACAGCGAACTCTGGACCGTCACCGAGATTTGTCTTACTGACCTATGCAAGATGGCGGAGGCTGATGATATTCGCAAATACACACTTCTCAACCTCATGGCAAAGGACATCATCTGCTCCAGCTTGTCACAAAATCAGTTCAGGAACATTATGCATCTCAGCCATGCGAAACTCATCTCGGACTGACTCTCTGAGGTCTATGAAGGTCATCGATCTCACCATGATCCCTGGTTCGAAGAATTCATGGAATCATGCAAGCCTATGACTTTCAATCCAGAGTCATCATCCTCTTCACCATGCCTTATGGCAAAAGGTGCTAAGGTAACTGACTGCTACTTATCTGAGTCAAGTGATGATGAATCTCGTGATGAATTTGGACCCAGTTATGTCAAACTTGCTTCCCTTGCCACTAAACAACAAAGAGCTATGGAAAAAGTTCAAAACATGCTAAATGAGAGCGATGATATGTTGGGCGAGCAAATGGATCACACTAAAATTTTGACTGAAAATCTTCAGAGACTTTAGTCCAAGTTTGACAATCTTCAAGGTCATCATAACACTCTCCTATCTGATCATGAGAAGCTTTCTTATGAATTTCTTCAAGGAAAGCAAGATCTTGAGCAGTTAAGAGTGAGTTATGAAGATCTTCAGAAGGAGCATGATTCATTACTTGCTCAACAGATCACCACTACTGAGGATGAATTTGTTCCTCCATGTTTGAAGTGCATTGAACGTGAAACTGCTAATTCTTCACCTGAATGCTCAAACACTTCCATTGCTGCAAATTCTTCAACTGCCTCTGCTATCACTGATTCCTCATCTGAGGACATTGCTAGTATCACTAATGATGCAGGGCTGAAGGAATTGTATATGAAAGGCATGTACAAAATCCTCAAAGGGCATTAGGATCTTTGTGACGTGCTTAAAAAGTAGATCTTCAATAGGAACAATAGGAAAGAGGGTATTGGCTTTGAGAGGAAAGTCAATGCTGATGGGACCTACTAGAAACCTGAGTAGTATCCCAAAACCTTATGGGTTGCTGCAAAGGGACCTTCGGTGGATCCATCTACTTTATCTGGCTTCACATGTGAATCTTCATATTCTTCTGATGAGTCAATTGACTCCAACTATAAACTGTTCAAAAATCAGAATGGTTAAGTATTTGCTAGATATGTTGGCACTAACTGCAGGAACGGTCCTCCTATGAAGAAAATCTGGGTTCCCAAAAGGTGCCTTGAAAATCTTGAGGTGAATGTCATCATGACACCACCTGTGAAGAATAGGAACCCCAGATCAAATTCTTTATATGGACCAAATTCTCCATATGGATCCAAGTCCTCATACGGACCAAACTCCTCACATCGATCAAATTCCTCAAAAGGATCAAAGTCCTCATACGAACATCATCGTGCTAACCCGTCTGTTTCGTAGGGAAGATCTAAGGATTATGGATATGTGCATTATTCTTCAAATCATTATGTTCATAAGTCCTCGAAGAATTTCTCTGCTTACTCTTATGCTTACCCTAACCCCTCTTGTGTGTAACGAAGTGGATTGGCATCTATGCCACCTTTCTCTTATGGAGCTCGCAAAATGATGAACTCTTTGCCACCCTTTAGATGTGGGTGGTGAAGAAAAAGAACTAATCTCTTATGTAGGATCAGGTCTCCAGACAAACTTAATCGTCTGAAGAATTTGCTGGAGACCTGAATGTGCTTGAAAGGACGCAAGCTAATCATGAAGATATGAATTTTCATTTCTCACGTCCTCATACTGCTTTATCTATTTTATTGCTTGATGAAATTGATCTGATGAAATTAATATCATATTCTTCACTGATGAAGTATATGAATTTGTAAGCTGCACTAATTCATCTGCAGGATGATCAACCCAAAGCCACTAAGTGGGTCCTCGATAGTGGATGTACAAATCACATGACTGGTGACATGAGCTTATTGATGGACACTGATTTATCTCCATCACATCTGAAGCATATCACCTACGCTGACAAAGGCAAAAGCAAGGTATTGGGTCTAGGTAAGGTTGCAATTTCAAAGGATCGACACATGGACAAAGTCATGCTTGTCGAGTCCTTAGGGTTCAACCTCATGTCTGTCTCAATGCTTTGTGATCTTGATATGGTTGTTGTCTTTGGCAAGTATCGTTGTGTTGTGATCATGGAAGCTGACAATTCCAAAGTCTTCAAAGGCTTTAGGAGGGGAGATTTGTGTATTGTTGATTTCTCTACAAGACCACAACCTGCTACATGTCTACTTGCAAAAGCTTCAGAAGGCTGGCATCAACGACTTGGCCATGCTGGCATGAGGAATTTGCACACGCTTGCGAAGAAGAAGCATGTCATTGGCATTGAAAATGTCAAATTCCTCAAGGATCACTTATGCAGAGCCTATGAAGCTGGAAAAATGACCAAGGCCAAGCATCCAACGAAGACTATCATGACTACTACTCGACCATTTTAATTACTTCACATGGATCTCTTTGGCCCTACTCACTATGCCACATTTACTAATGCTGCATCCTTATATGGCTTTGTCATTGTTGATGATTACTCTCGATATACATGGTGTCATATCATCACCTACAAAACAGAAGTGCGGGAAGTCTTCAAATGATTTTCATCAAGGGCTTCAACCAACTTTGGTGTGAAGATCAAGCACATTAGAAGTGATAATGGAACTGAGTTCAAGAACACTGGTCTTGATGACTATCTTGATGAACTTGGTATTACTCATGAGTTATCTGCTCTGTATACTCCTCAGCAAAATGGCATCGTAGAGCGCAAGAACAGGACTCTTGTTGAGATGGCCCGCACTATGCTTGATGAGTACAAGACGCCTCCTCGCTTTTGGCCTGAGGCAATTCATATTGCATGCCACATCATCAACAGGGTATATCTTCACAAATTCTTCAAGAAGATTGCATATGAATTCTTCACTGACAAGAAACCCAATCTGAGTTATGTCAAGGTCTTCGGTGCTAAATGTTGGATTAGAGATCCTTATCAGAGTTCTAAATTTGTACCGAAAGCACATGAAGGTTTTATGCTCAGTTATGGTAAGGACTCGCACACCTACATAGTCCTCAACACCTGTCATCACAAGGTTGTTGAAACTGTAGACGTGTGGTTCGATGAAACTAATGGCTCGCAAAGAGAGCACCTACCTTCTGTGACAGATGAAATACCTCCTGAGGAATCTATTAAGTTCAAGGCTACTGAGGATGCCATTCCTACTAAAGAATCTGCTGAAGAAGTCATTCCAGAACATGAAGAACGTCATGCTAATGCACCTGAGGAAAATGGTGCTGAAGAAAATGTTGATCAAATTCCTCAATGACAACCCAGTCATCCTCGCGTTGCAAATGAAGTGCAAATTGAGAAAATCATCAGCGACATCAACATTCCAGGTCCTCTCACACACTCAAGAGCTTCACATTTATCTAACTTGTGTGGGCACTTTGCTTTCGTCTCTATCACAGAGCCCACTAAGGTAGATGAAGCATTTCTGGAGCCTGAGTGGATTCAAGCTATGCAAGAGGAATTACATCAATTCGAGCTCAACAACATCTGGGAACTGGTTAAACGTCTAGATCCTCGCAAGCACAATATCATTGGCACAAAGTGGATCTACCGCAACAAGCAAGATGAAAATGGCCTTGTGGTGAGGAATAAGGCACGACTTGTAGCTCAAGGCTACACACAGGTTGAAGGAATTGATTTCGATGAAACTTTTGCACCTGTCTGTAGACATGAAGCTATTCGCATATTACATGCTTATGCTAACCATCATGACATCATCTTATATCAAAATGGATGTGAAACGTGCATTCCTTAATGGTAAGCTTGAGGAAGAAGTATATGTTGCTCAACCCCAGGTTCTGAAGATCCAAAACATCCTGACAAAGTCTTCAGACTCAATAAGGCCCTCTATGGCCTCAAGCAGGCCCCATGGGCGTGGTATGACACTTTGAAGGAATTACTCATGAAGAAATGCTTCAAACCCGGTTCACTTGACACAACTCTTTTCACTAAATCTTATGATGGTCAATTGTTTGTGTGCCAAATTTATGTTGATGATATCATTTTCGGCTATACTGACCAACGTTACAGTGATGAATTTTCCTATATGATGAGTGAAGAATATCAAATGTCTATGATGGGAGAATTGAAATTCTTCTTAGGTCTTCAGATTCGTCAACAGTGCAATGGCATATTCATATCTCAGGAGAAATACCTCAAGGATGTACTGAGGAAATTCGGCATGCAAGATTGCAAAGGAGTCAAAATCCCTATGCCCACAAATGGTCATCTATGCACTTATGAAAATGGTATTGACTTCGATCAAAAGGTATACCACTCCATGATTAGTTCTTTATGGTACATATGTGCATCTAGGCCAGATATTATGCTTAGTGTTTGCCTAATTTCAAGCTACACCGAAGGAATCACACCATAAGGCTGTGAAGCATATTCTTTGATATCTAGCTCACACACCAACACTTGGATTATCGTACCCCAAGGGCTCGGCTTTTGATCTCATTGAATATTCAGACTCTGACTATGCTGGTGATCGTGTGGACCGCAAGTCAACTTCTGGCACATGCCATTTCCTCGGACGATCTTTGGTCTGTTGGTCCTCGAAGAAACAGAATTGCGTATCACTGTCTACTACTGAAGCTGAGTACATTGCTGCTGGTTCTTGTTGTGCTCAACTACTATGGATGAAGCAAACCCTCAAGGACCACAGCGTCAACCTGAAGAATGTGCCACTCTACTGTGACAATGAGAGTGCTATCAAGATTTCTCATAACCCAGTTCAGCACTCGAAGACAAAGCACATTCAGATTCATCATCATTTTCTTCATGATCATGTGTTGAAGGGTGACATCTCTATTGACCATGTGAATACTGAAGAACAGCTAGCTGATATCTTCACTAAGCCCTTGGATGAGAAGAGATTTAGCAAGTTGCGGTGTGAGCTAAATATCCTAGAATCTTCGAATGTTCTTCAAAAAGGACACTCATCCTAACACTTATGCAAAATTGATGAATTAGATGTGCAACACATGAAGAAACGTTTTTCTTCAATCAATGAAGAATAACACTCTAAGTGTGAAGAAATTAACGAAGAATTTGATTCTAAGAACCCTACGACAATTGTACGCGGTGTCTGAAATCATCATTCTTATACGGTGAGTCATGCCACCACCAAATGTTGAAAATCTTCAAGTGAGTTTTGCCTCAGTTCTTTGAAATTCCTTAGTTGTTCTTCAACTTGCATTGTCTTCACCATTTCCATCGTTTTTCTTCATTGGCAATATATATATATGAGTTTATGTCCCCTACAACATTCACTTATTGCTATTTCTTCTAGTTTCTCTTTCTGCTAAGTGAGTGTGATCAGACCCTTCCCCCTCTATGCTAAACTCAACCCAGTCTATTCACAAATTCATCATGTGCGTTCTATTTGAATCTCGTTCAAAATCTTCACTGTGTCCTTGTCAGCTGAAGAAATTGCGAACAGAACTTTAAAACATATCTTATCTAAATTTTCGGCTTTGCCGCTCAAACCATTCCGCATTCTATGCGATGTTTATCTTTTCACCCACGATCGCACACAATCGTCACCTCTCTATACGTGGGTGACACATGTCAAGCTAATGAGAAAGGTTAGGAGCACGTTCGTCCTATTTCCTCGGGCGAACGGTTTTTCACTTTGGCTATAAATACCCCTCTCCCTTCCTCACTTCACTTTTACTCCGCTCGACCTCACTCCCTCGCTCAAGCTCTTCATCCCTAGTGCCGCCGCTACTTCCATCGTCGCCAGTGAGGAAGAGCTTCACTACCTCGACCTTGTCGCCGCCGTAATCACGCCGGACGCGGATTTATTCACTCTGCCGCCGCCGTAGATGTCTTCCTCACCCAAGTTAGGGCGTGGAACATCTGAACTGGCAAGCTTCAAATATACACTTCCCAGTTTGTCGTGTTCTTTGTCCAGTGTAATTAAAAGTTAATTTTACTACCCTTGCTTATTCTGATGTTTTCTTCAAATCTTCAAAAGGTGTTTATTCCTCAACTCTTCACACACTAAATACCTCACATGTCATCTGTTCTTGATCTGTTTCTCTAAGCAACATTTTCTTCAAGATTCCTCAATTGTGTAGATTTTCAATCTGTGCAACTCTGGAACCTAAGTCAAAGAACGCTTAGTGAAATTGTTCAAGACTCAACTAGTCAAATTCTTAAAACTTGTTCTTATTGCAAAACCTTCTGAGAACGCATATGACCTCTCCAAATTCTTCGCACCTATACTCTGTTCATAGGTACACATGTCCGCTACTAAATCATTAGGTTCTCATCAACTTAACTCATTTGCAGCGTTCCTCAAAGAAAAGTTGCATACCTCTTAAGAGAACTCAATTGTTCAAAACCCTCAGCTGAAGAAAATGGCAGATGGCAAGAAACCTCAGAAGGGAGGAAAGAAGCTGGAATTCAACACTATGTTTGAAATCCCTGAGGATATATACAAGGATTATTGCACTCCTGATGAGGCCACCCACGGGAAGGAAACTAAGAATCAGCGCAAAGTGCGCATCCAAAGGATAGAGAGGAGATGGGCACAGGAATGGAAGGAATACAGATATGTCACTCCCAAGACCTCCTTTGGCACCTGGCCAAGAAGCTGATCCCACCAGCCTCAAGCGTGGTGAGGATTATCCTGATGAATGGGCCAAGCGCCAGGCCAAGCTTGCCAGAGTAGCTAGGGAAGCAGTGAGGAAATTCAATGAAGACTCTGCTGCTGCTGCTGCCACTGCTGAGGCCTCTACAAGTAAGCCCAAGAAGGCAATGCCAAACAAGCCGGCTCATAAGCCAAGTGCTTCTACCCAAATGCCTTCACGGCCAAGTTCCTCGGCAATGCCCTCACGGCCAGTTTCTTCAAAGCTCTCATGGCCAATTCCTCAACCTAAACCAGCTCCTCCGTCAAAGTCCCCAGCACATGCGCATCTTGCCTCGTGCCAAAGGACAACATGCATCTCTATTGCCTCAGGCGCCTCTGCAAGTTCTTCAGCTCCACTGCATTCTTCAACTGGCCCCACTTTGCTGAAGACCAAGGAACCTACTGGACGAGGCACTCGACCAAGTCCTCAAAAGAAGCAGGTTGCTTTTCAAGTGCCGTCTGATGAAGATGAAGCTGATGAGGAAGAACTTGCTAAAATTATGAGGGACAGGCATGTCAGGGCCGCTAGAGCCAAAGGCACAAGTGTGCCTCTGCGTTTGGATCCAAAGTTGATCCTTGATTACATTGATCTCTGGCACAAGGACCCCAACACTCCCATGCCTGATTTCAAGTTAACTCTTGGAAAAAGTCATATGTTGACTCACTTCATTCAGGAAGAGAAATGGAAATTTGAAAAGGCCAGGCAGATCAAGAAAGTGCAGTACAAAAAGAAGCGCTTCCTGAAGAAAAACATTGTCTCTATGACAACTGAAGAACATGTCACTATTTAATCTAAGATCAAGAAACTCAGTGATGAATTTGACGCATACCACGTTAATTGGCTGGGAGCCAAGGTTCGTTTTGTGAGACTTGCTGACAACTTCACCTCCACTGTTGCAGCACAAACGCAACAAGAAATTCCTCAGGCTGCAGCATCTGCTCAGCCTACTGAAGAAAATGCGAGCACCGCTGATGATAATCAGGCTGCTGAAGAAAATGCTAATTCCAGGGCTGATGACTGCATTCCAACTGCTGAACAAATTGCTAGGGCAACCACTAGTGTTTGTTCCTGAAGAAAATGAAGAAGTCAGGGCAACTGCATCAGTTGTGCCAGAAGATCTTGGAACAAATTCCTCTGCTCCTCCTGCGCCTACACCAACTCCTATTCTTCCATCTGTATCAGATGTGAAGAAGACCAATGCTGTAGAGCATGCAGCTGTGAAGAAAAGGAAGGTATCAACTGCATCAGATTCTTCAGCTCCGAAGAAAATGAAGCCACTGACAAGTTCCTATGACAATCCAATTGATGTTGTTCCTGTCTCATCCATGCCATCAAACGACCTTGTTCCTTTTGATGAAGAATACATGATCCCAAGCGGATCAAATGATGACATTCCTTCTGCTGCTTCGTTAGAGCAGTTGGATGAAGAAATTGAAGTGGACGAAATCCCTTCAACCCCATTAATCTCATCGCCCACGCCTTAGTTCACTGCTGAAGAGGTCGGCGTTGAGGAAATGAATGAAGACGAAGATGTGGACATTCGATGTAAAACTCCAGTGTTGAACGATGACTTTTGGGAAAGTCAGCACCCCAATTCTCCTCTGTTCACACCTCTTCAAGAAATTCCTCAGTCCCCTATAACCACTGAAGTTCAAATGGGCTCTGAAGAACCTCATGCCACACCATCTGTCCATGAAGAGATTCCAGCCACTAGTGCTGAAGAAAATGTAAATGAAGAATTGAAGTCCAGGCTGCCACTTAAGAAGATCCTGAAAATCCTCAGCCTATGGAACCTGAGATCGAGATCCCTGAGGTTGTGATGCAATTGACTGACACTCCTCACCCCAAGCCAAAGGATCCCTTCTCGAAGAAGCAAAAATTCAAAGCCGATGACTTCGTTGGCGAGCATGTATTCTTCACTGACTACAATCCTTATGACTCTTCTTGTCTAAGGAGGATGCATTTCCAGACTGCCAGCCAGGCCAACTTCTATTCTTCACTGCTTTTCAACAAGGACAAAATCTTCTACCATGAGCATATTCCTCACGTGGACATGGAATCATTGCCTTGTTTCTCTCCTGTCCTCAGTGTGCTTCATGACGTAGGCCTCCTCAATTTTTGCTCTGACATTGTTGATTGGAATGAAGAGCTTATTCTTCAGTTCTATGTGATAGTCCACATCACAGGTGATCTTGAAGACACCAACACCAGGGTCTTGGACTGGATGACCGATAACACTCACTATAAGGCACCAGCCTCTGAATTACTTCACGCCCTGCCCATCAGTCCACCCAGTGAAGGAGCTTGCTCCCTGTACCAAGAACCTGAACTCACTGCTCATTACATGCAAGTTCTAGTGAAGCCTTTGAAGCCTGGCCAAGCCCCAAGGACCAAATTCCTTGTGAAGGACTTACTCTATGTCCCAGAACAGTCTATCGCATTCTGAGGAGGATAATGAGTCCTATCAAAGGCCACGACTCATCTGATGAGGAAATAGTTGGCATCATGAAGAATCTGCTATTCAACATCATTCATAGCATTCATGTCAATTACTTTGATATCTTCATGAGTACTCTGGCCAATGTGGCACTCTCTCTGTTTAAGTTGAAGCCTTATGCTCCTTGGATTATGAGATTCCTCAGAGCAAGGTCTTCACTCAACTACAAGGCTGATTTTCAGAATCACCTCAGCTACCTGCCCCCGATTGAAGTCCTCAAGCAGACTTTTACCTCAATTGAGGAAAAGGGGAAGGCACCTGTTGTCATTGATGAAGGCATTCATCCATTGGATGGTCAGTTCCGCAAAGTTGCATCTTATTCCACCAATGATAACTCTGCCACTCATGATTCTGCTGCAAATGCATCCAAGTCAAATCCTCAAGCCACAGCTCCTAGGGTGATGACTGGCCGTGAGCTGCTTCTTAGTCTTCACCAGAAGGTGGATCGCAACCATAAATGGGTTAAGTGTCAGTTTGGTTCAATTAATCACAACACGACTCCTACACATAATGCAGTGAAGAAAAACCATTACTACCTCCATGAAGTTTCCGGTCGCACCTGAGCTGTCTTATCACATGTGTATGGTGAAGAAGATCTGAAGAAAATGGGTCTCAAGGAGAACTTTGACTGGTCTGCACCTCCTCCGAAGACATTCAAGAAGGTCAAAGTTCCTACCTTGGTGGTCAGTTCATATTCTTGTTCCGTGGCACCGACGAGTATGAAGACTTGGACGACACTACGACAGGCCCTACAATGACAAATGACCCCAACAATGCTGGCGCTCCTCCATTAACTTGATATTCTTCGTGGGCGTTAGCCCTCATTTTTGATCCTTTTGGACATTCAATGACAAAGGGGGAGAAATTTGAGTTAGTCTTCAAGCGTGTCTACCTATATGGGCGTTTTTTTCTAAGTTACAACTCTCGTTCTTTTGAAGACTTTGCTGGATCGAGATGTAATCTTAAACTCTATGGTGGTCTGATACTTTTGCTGAGTTTTTCTGCATGCTTATTCCTCTTTAATGTTAATGCATGCATGCTGAATTTCATAAATCACTGTCGCTGTCAAAACCGGCGGATCTCGGGTAGGGGGTCCCAAACTGTGCGTCTAAGGCGGATGGTAACAGGAGGCAAGGGACATGATGTTTACCCAGGTTCGGGCCCTCTTGATGGAGGTAATACCCTATGTCCTACTTGATTGTTCTTGATGATATTAGTATTACAAGAGTTGATCTCCCACGAGATCGTAGAGGCTAACCCCTAGAAGCTAGCCTATGGTATGATTGTCCGTTGTCCTACGGACTAAACCCTTTGGTTTATATAGACACCGGAAGGGGCTAGGGTTACACAAGGTCGGATACAAGGGAGGAGATCTACATATCCGTATTGCCTAGCTTACCTTCCACGCCAAGGAGAGTCCCATACAGACACGGGACGAAGTCAATCTTGTACCCTCATAGTCCAACAGACCGGCCAAAGGATATAGTCCGACTGTCAAGAAGACCCCCTAATCCAGGACTCCCTCAGTAGCCCCTGAACCAGGCTTCAATGACGATGATTCTGGCGCGCAGTTTTGTCTTCGGTATTGCAAGGCGGGTTCTTCTCCAAATAGTGAATATCTTCTAAGTAGTGTCTGGCTCCCATAAATGTTGGACTTCTTGGCTTCTGCGCCCAATAAGGGCTATCTTCTACGTGTCGAGCGAATGCGAGGAGCCAGGGCGTTTTTACATTCGCCCCCCTAGCCAGGTAAACAAATCGTCTTTTAAAGGGATGGGGATTCTTGGATCCAATTCACACCATCATCCCACGGCGAGAATCCATCGGAGCGTGCTTGGAAAAAATCCATTCCATCATGGCCGGCCATCGCAGCTCCTCCTCCCACTCCTGTAGCCCTAAGCCCGGGGATTGGGAGAAGTGTTCCGTCCCGCACAACCGATTAGTAGAGTTGCAGACCCAGGGATTTCTCCCTCCAGCGTATATGGTCCCTGTCTGAGCCAGGCTCGCCACCTATAATGGCGGGGTGCAAGCGGAGAGCCTCCCCAATCCCTCCAAGGGGGTGCGGGTATGCCTTGTCCCTTACTTACTAAGGGGACTTGGATTTCCAATCCATCTGTTCCTCCGCGGACTCTTGGAGTTTTATGGCCTCCAGTTGCATAATTTCACCCCTGCTTCCATATTACACATCGCCGGTTATGTTGCCGTTTGTGAGCTGTTTCTGGGCTGCGAGGCTCATTTCGAGCTGTGGAAGAGGCTATTCTTCCTTGTGCCCCGTACATAGGAGGAGGGGTCACTTTATGAAGTGGGCGGAGCCGAAATATGGCACATCGCCGAGACCGGATACCTGTCCAGTACCCCAACGAAGACGTCCGAAGACTGGCCTTCGGAGTGGTTTTACATGGAGGACGTCCCTCTTCCAGACCCTGTTCGGAGGGGTCTTCCCAAGTTCAACAATGCTCCTCTGAAGAAATGCCGAAGTTGGCGCCCATGGAGCCCCCAGGAGGAAGACAACAGAGAAGTCCTTTACCTGATGGACCGGATTAAAGTGCTGGCTCAATCAGGATTGACAATAATCAAGGTTATGTCAAATATGCATAATGCAGGGGGTGCAGCCGCTTCAATATCAAGGGCACTCCCTGTGGTGTTTTAACGGGGAAGATGATGCCACTCGCTACGGGCGTAGGGGACCGGACTCCGCTGCTGCTTTAGCAAAAATTCTTTCTGAGTTGTTCAAGGGAGAGGAAGAGGAGTTCATCCGTATTAAGCCGCGAGATGGATTCTCCATGTACAACCCTCCAAGCTGGGTGAGTTGTCACTCTTTACTCCCAACCTTCCCGCATTCTTTGTTGTAAATACTCACCTTGCCGTTTCATGGCAGGAACTGCGAAAAGTTGTAAGGGAGGTCAACAGCCCACCTCCACAATAGGAGGACCCTGACCGGGCCCTCGACCCCGGACTCGAGGAGGATCCGGACATTTTTGTGGAGCTGATAGACAGGATATTCTATCAATTGAGCTGCGATGACGCCATGGTGGCCATAACGGCCGACTATCCTGGACTACTCCCTGTGTCACATGTAAGAAAAGACTGGAGTCCCAACTTCCAAAAAGGATCCCCTTTTACGCACTTCACCTACCGTACACATATGGTGTTGTACAGGGAAGGACTTCGGGACGCCGTGCCGAACCCGCAACGACTCGCCAACAAGGGGCACCGAAGCCGGGTAGTCCAAAAAGGAAGGCGGTCAGGACGGAGACGCCGGCGCAGAGGTATGACAAAACCTTGCTCCGTGGTTATCGTCTTTCTTAAAATATAATGACGTCCGTGTTTCTTAGTAGAAAAAACGCTCGCCAGACTATATCCGGAGAGGGTGCCGATCAGGCCTCCACCAGCCGAGCTCCAGGGCCGGACACAGAGGCGGAAGCTAACATGGGGCTGACACTGGATGCTCCTCCTACAGAGGATGTAGACAGACTATCTGCTACAAAATCCAAAGTAGAGAGCGCCTTGAATCACAGGCGTCGCCGGGCCGTACTTCGTGATGCTTGTTTCTCAAAAGAGGCATTTGATGCCCTCAACTCTGGAGATGCGTGCATCCGTGCTGCTCAAAATGGTCTAGCCAGAGCCACGGACCAGTATATAAGGGATATACCGGTAAGTAAATCTGACGATTATATGTATCAGTAACCCCTGAGACTTGAAATAGTTGACGCAATTGATTTAAGGATCATTATTTGTGCAGGTTCTTACAGAGAAGAATTCCTAATTGTCACGAGAGCTGGAAGAGTGCAAGGCCCAGCTAGGGGCCACTGTTGCCGCGTTGAAGGTGTCCGAGAAGGGTCCCTCCAGTAACACTTGTTTCTATTGCAAAGAATAAAGGTACCAGGTAGTATCCGGCATGTATGCAAATCTAACAATAGATGTTGCAGGTGACCCCGAAATGAATCCGGAGGCCGTGGAGGTTAATGCGGCACGTGCTGATCGACAGCTAAATGCTGGCGAGCGCATGCTTACGCGAGTCAGGCAGGAGAAAAATAATCTCTAGGACGCCAATATCCGGCTGGGCCTGGAACTGAAAGACGTCCGGGCCCAGCTTGCGGACTCCGTAAAGGAGAATAAGCGGCTTTGGTGCGGCATTTTTAGTAAGTGCTTGAACGAACTTTTAGAGGAGTTCGGCGAAGAAGACGGCTAACGGAGTTATGTCTGCAGGTGTGCTGATGGGTCGTCTCGCGGAAGAGATGCCCTGGTCTTCGGGTGATCTTCTACCAGAGCTCTCACAACTGCACGAGCAAGTTCGATAGGTGATGCAGGGTATTGCCCAAGTCTTGTGGCCATCCGCGTCCCCACCAAGAGGCATGGGGGAGCTTATAGAGAAGCTCAAGGGAGCGCGGCGACGCTTCCGATTATGGAAGATATCAGCCTGCCGACAAGGTGAAAGGGAAGCCTGGGCTATGTTGAAGACGCAATATACCAAAGCGGACCCAAACCACATGGTCGAGGTCGGACCTGTGGGGCCTGATGGGAAAGAGATCCCCGTCAGTTTAGTGTATGAGAAAGTAGAATTAGCCGCAAAGTATTCCCAACGGGATTGTAGGCTAGACAGCCTATTGGATGGTATAGAAGAAGAATTTAATCAGTCTTAGTGACTGTGTACTACAAATGACATATGTAATGTCCTAGTCGGATTGTAAATCATTTGTCATGGCGGACCTTTTCGCTTCGACCTCTGGACCTGATAGTCCGGTGTGTAATGTAAAAACCGGGGTATGCATGGAAACCATGCATAGGGGTCATAAGTGCTTGAACAGACCAGTACCCAACTAGCTAGTTATATTACATGGGTAGTAAGAAACATCTTCCAGGGAGAATAGCTCCGTTAAGGGTTCCTTTCCCTGGGTACGCATGCCCTAATGTGCATGTCCGAACTGCGAAAAGAGACACAGGCTATAAACATCTGGGGGCATGTTTCAAATTAAATAAAAGTCATCTTTTATTCACCGACCAAATATTCCCTTAAGAACGCTAGCTTTCGGCTTCACCCAGTCTGAGGTACACATCCGGCTGACCTGGCAGTAACAATCGCAGAGGTGCTCCCCTTATGCCCTAGCCGAATTAACGGGAACGTAGGGCATAAATACAAGAGCCAGGCAACCCAGCTTGGCCAAAACTTAAGTCATATCGATGCATATAATGGCAAAAAAAGGTACATGCGGAAGAATAACACATGTGTGGGACATAAAGCCCAGAAAAATAATTAGATTAAGCTTCTGTGTAAGAAGCCCCCAGGTATAATGAGTGCGGTTAGCGCGGCAAGATTGTGTAACCAAGACACAAGTTTAGACTTTTAGGGCCTTAATGAGAAATAAAAAGAGAGCAAGAGAGAAAATAAAGATATGCAAAAAATTGATGGAGGAAACGAGATGAACATAGAGTCCGGCGCTAGGCGTAGAATCTTCAGAGTCTGGCTGTGTTCCATGGGTTTGGCTCGAGTCGATTATCCGATGCATCCCGCAGACGGTACGCTCCACCGGTCAAAACCTGGTCGATAATGAATGGACCTTCCCATTTGGGCTTGATTTTGTTCTTTTTCTTCTCCGGCAGGTGTAGAACTAGTTCGCCAACATCATAGGTTTTGTCCCGTACTTCTCTGCTTTGATACCTTCGAGCCTGTTGCTGATAGAATGCGGAACGGGCCATTGCCACGTCGCACTCCTCCTCTAGGGCATCCAAACCGTCCCGTCGATCGAGCTCGGCCTCTTTTTCTTCGTACATGCGAACTCAAGGTGAGTCATGAATTATGTCGCAAGGCAGAACCGCCTCTGCGCCGTACACCATAAAGAACGGTGTGTATCCGGTAGTGCGATTCGGCGTAGTCCGCAGCCCCCATAGTACGGAGTCGAGCTCCTCTACCCAATGCATGTTTGATTCCTTTAAGGACCGCACTAGTCTGGGTTTAATGCCGCTCATGATAAGACTTTTTGCTCACTCGACTTGACCGTTAGTTTGTGGGTGATATGTACGGAAGGCCTTGCTTACAAGGGCCCGGGCTGCGGCGTGGTGACCGCCGAGTCTGGCATGGATTTCTGCCATAAGCTTCCACCCTTCCACTTCAGAGATGCACCTTTGAAGGACTCCGGTAGTGCTTTTCTTATAAAGCTCTCCCTCATGGACCTTGTAGGATTTAGATCACCGCACTATGTAGCGTGCCTCATTTTGGTCCACGGGTAGTTCCTGCCTGGTTTGGTTGGCCAGAATGGTTCTGTCCACGGGGCGATGATGGCCATTATTACGTGGGCTGAAGGTGTTATTTCGATGGCAGAGCCTCCGATTGTGTCAGAGTGTTCGGTATCTAGTGTTGTGGCCGGATCCGGACTATTATTGCCTGTGTCCCCGTCCCATACCACGGATGGCTTAAAAAGTTTTTCCAGGAAGATGTTAGGTGGGACAGGGTCGCGCTTAGCACCGATACGGGCGAGGATATCCGCCACCTGCTTATTTTCCCGAGCCACATGGTGGAATTCAAGCCCCTCGAACTGAGCTAAAATTTTGAGGACGGCGTTGCGTTATGCCGCCATTTTTGGATCTTTGGCATCGAAGTCTCCATTTATTTGGGATATTGCGAGGTTTGAATCCCCACGCAGTTCCAGGCGTTGAATGCCCATGGAAACTGCCATCCGGAGACCGTGTAATAGGGCCTCGTATTCGGCTGCGTTATTGGAGTCTGTGTATAGTATTTGGAGTACCTATTGAACTGTATCCCCGGTGGGGGACATCAGGACGACGCCAGCCCCCAGACCAGCCAGCATTTTAGAGCCGTCGAAGTGCATGATCCAATTGGAATACGCGCCGTACTCTTTAGGGAGTTCGGCTTCTGTCCGTTCGGCGATGAAATCGGCTAGTACTTGCGACTTAATGGCTCGCCGTGGTTTATATGTTATGTCGAACGGGAGGAGCTCGATAGTCCATTTGGCAATCCGGCCCGTGGCATCGTGGTTGTTTATTTTGTCGTTGAGTGGTACTTCGGAGGCCATCGTAACTGAACACTCTTGAAAGTAGTATCGTAATTTCTGGAATGCCATGAATACTGCGTATGCTATCTTTTGATAATGTGGGTACCGTGATTTGCATGGAGTGAGGACAGTAGATACATAATATACCGGCTTTTGAAGTGGGAATTTTATGTCCGTCTATCTCTCGTTCGACGACGAGCACTGCGCTTACAACTTGGTGAGTTTTTGCTGTATATAATAGCATTGGTTCGCCGACATTTGGCACGGCCAGGATTGGGTTGGTGGCCAGGATGGCTTTGATTTCTTCCAATCCGGCCGTGGCTGCGTCCATCCACTCGAAGTGTTCAATGCGCCGAAGAAGGCGATAAAGGGGGAGTGCCTTTTCTCCTAATCAGGAGATGAAGCGGCTTAAGGCCGCCACACATCCAGTTAACTTCTGGATTTGCTTGAGGTCAGTTGGGATAGCCAACTGCGACAGAGCCCGGATCTTAGCCGGATTTGCTTCAATTCCTCTGCTGGAGACGATAAAGCCCAGGAGCTTTCAGCGGGTATGCCGAAAACGCATTTTTCTGGATTGAGCTTAATGTCGTATGTTTGGAGATTGTCGAACGTGAGCCTCAAGTCATCTATTAAGGAGTCGACATGTCTGGTTTTAACGACCACATCGTCGACGTATGCCTCCATTGTTTTGCCAATCTGCTTTTCCAGACATGTCTGAATCATGCGCTGATATGTTGCGCCAGCGTTTTTGAGCCCGAAGGGCATTGTGTTAAAACAGAAGGGGTCGTATGGAGGGATGAATGCCGTTGCGGCTTGATCGGACTCCGCCATCTTAATTTGGTGGTAACCGGAGTATGCGTCGAGGAAGCACAATGAGTCGTGTCCTGCAGTAGCGTCGATAATTTGATCGATGCGAGGGAGGGGAAAGGGATCCATTGGGCACGCCTTATTAAGGTCCTTGAAGTCGACGCATAGGCACCAGGATTTGTCCCTCTTTAGCGCCATCACCAGGTTTGCTATCCAGTCCGGATGCTTTATTTCTCTAATGAATCCGGCCTCCAGTAGTTTGGCTAGCTCCTCTCCCATGGCTTGTCGCTTAGGTTCGGAGAAAAGCTGAAGAGTCTGCTTGAACGGCTTGAATCCTTTTAGAATGTTAAGGCTATGCTCGGCCAGCCTGCGTGGGATTCCTGGCATGTCTGAAGGATGCCAGGCGAATATGTCCCAATTCTCGCGCAGGAACTCCCATAGTGCGGTGTCTATGGCGGGGTTTAACTGTGCCCCGATGGATGCTGTTTTTGTGTGGTCCGTTGGATGGACTTGGATTTTGACTATTTCATCCGCTGGTTTAAAGGAGGTGGACTTGGATCTTTTTTCTAGTATCACGTCGTCCCTATCCACTGTGGAGCGCAGCACGGTTAACTCCTCCGCCACAAGGGCTTTGGATAATGCCTCGAGGGCCAGTGCGGCTGTTTTGTTCTCGTCGCGGAGTGCTATGTCCGGATCACTAGCTAGAGTGATGATTCCATTGGGTCCAAGCATTTTTAGCTTCATATACCCCTAATGGGGTATGGCTTGAAAAAATCGTGAATGCCTCCCGCCCTAGAAGGGCATGGTATTCGCTACAGAATGGGGCCACTTGGAATGTGATTTCTTTGGACCTGTATGTAACGCCCTCGATGCGGCTATATCTCCCATGTGTCGAAGCATGACTTAGAGGCATAACCGCATTGAAAGCAATGTCGCAAGTGAGGTAATCTTCACAACAACCCATGTAATACATTAAGGGAAAAGGATACATAGTTGGCTTACACTGGCCACTTCACTCAATACATGAATAAAGCATTACATCATCCAGATACAATCAAGGTCCAACTACGGAACCCAAAATAAAATAAGACTACCCCAAATGCTACACAGATCCCCGATCAACCCCAATTGGGCTCCACTACTGATCAACTAGAACGAAACAACACAAAGGACAAGATCTTCGTCGAGCTCCTCCTTGAGCTTGGTTGCGTCACCTGCTCGGTTCAAAGGCACCTGGAAACTAGTTTGGAAGTATCTGTGAGTCACGGGGACTCAGCAGTCTCACACCCTCGTGATCAAGACTATTTAAGCTTATGGGTAGGGCAAAAGGTATGAGGTGGAGCTGCAGCAAGCGACTAGCATATATGGTGGCTAACATATGCAAATGAGAGCGAGAAGAGAAGGCAAAGCACGGTCGAGAAACTATGATCAAGAAGTGATCCTAGAACAACCTATGTCAAGCATAACTCCAACACCGTGTTCACTTCCCGGACTACGCCGGAAAGAGACCATCACAATTACACACGCGGTTGATGCATTTTTAATTAAGTTAACCTTTAGGTTTTCTACAACCGGACATTAACAAATTCCCATCTGCCCATAACCGCGGGCACGGCTTTCGAAAGATCAAATCCTTGCAGGGGAGTCCCAACTTAGCCCATCACAAGCTCTCACGGTCAACGAAGGATATTCCTTCTCCCAAGACAATCCAATCAGACTCGGCATCCCGGTTACAAGACAACCTCAACAATGGTTAAACAAGTCCAGCAACACCGCCCGAATGTGCCGAGAAATCCCGATAGGAGCTGCACATATCTCGTTCTCAGGGCAAACTCAGATGAGCGCTCCATACAACTAAAACCAAACCTCGAGTTTCCCCGAGGGGGCGCTGCACAGGGCTCTAGTTTGGACCAACACTCAGAGGAGCACTGGCCTGGGGGGTTTAAATAAAGATGACCCTTCAGTCCGCGGAACCCAAGGGAAAAAGAGGCTAGGTGGCGAATGGTAAAACGAATGTTGGGCATTGCTGGAGGAGTTTTATTCAAGGCGAACTGTCAAGGGGTTCCCATTATAACCCAACCGTGTAAGGAACGCAAAATCCGGGAACATAACACCAATATGACGGAAACTAGGCCGACAAGAGTGGAACAAAACACCAGGCATAAGGCCAAGCCTTCCACCCTTTACCAAGTATATAGATGCATTAATTAAATAAGAGATATTGTGATATCCCAACAGAATATCCATGTTCCAACAAGGAACAAACTCCAATCTTCACCTGCAACTGACAACGCTATAAGAGGGGCTGAGCAAAGCGGTAACATAGCCAAACAATGGTTTGCTAGGACAAGGTGGGTTAGAGGCTTGGCATGGCAATATGGGAGGCATGATAAGCAAGTGGTAGGTATCGCAGCATAGGCATAGCAAAAGAGCGAGCAACTAGCAAGCAAAGATAGATGTGATTTCGAGGGTATGGTCATCTTGCCTGAAATCCCGCAAGGAAGAAGAACGAGTCCATGAAGAAGAAAAACGGACGTGTTGAACGGTTCCTCACAAACGTGACGTTACCGGAACCAACTCGAAGAAGCAACACCGGAAAGAAGCACACAACATAGTAAACAACCAACACATGAACATGGCATGATATGCGGGATGCGATATGCGTTGCATATGCATGATTTGGAAAGAAATGATTGAACCTGGCCTCAACTTGGAAATCCAAGAGTGCCACTGGAAAGATGAGTTGATTTTGGTCAAAATCGATATAAAGATCACCGGAATCGGATGCACGGTTTGGAAATGGCAAGCAAAACAAATATGGCACCGGTCTGCGATTAACAGCAAGTAGCCTTCTAAATGCATCAAGATAAATATGCTACAACACTCAAACATGGCAACAAAATACATGGCAGGGATCCACTCATGATGCTTGACAAAAGATGAATACTGAGCTACGGCTAATTCATCCACTAACAGGTTCAAACAAGCATGGCAAAAGAGCACAAACAAAACTACATGTTAAGTGGAGCTCAATATGCAACGAGTTGCATATTGACGGAACACCACATCAATTATTTAGTTCTCTCTTGGTTAGGTACTCAACAATATTAAATTTTGGTTAACATGGCAAGAGGTGAGGCATAACAAAACTACAACATCTAAACAATTTAAATGGGGTCGGGTATAACAAATAACGAATCCGGTAAATCCCCATATGCATTAGTAATCTATTGCAACAACAATTTAAACATTTTAATTGTTGTTATCATGATGTGGATGAGATGAACAAGTTTATGCAATTTTTATTACAAGTTGACAAGAGCATTATGAAGCACTTTGTCATCGTGGCGGAAATGAAAAGGGGTGTCACAGCAACGATAACGGTAACGGTGCCACGGCAACGTTCCGGTTGGGGTAACTCGATTGTGATACCGATGCAAGGGAGAAATATCCATATGCGTGCAAAAGATGGTGGGGCACTCCCGGATATCGGGTGTCCCATGAGTCGACGACGGTGACAAGGCAAAAGAGGGGCAACGTGCACCAACAATTCGGGCACGGCGCAAGCTCGAGCATCTCATACATCACACATGCATTCGTTCCCGGGCGGCATCTCGAGGGTTATACCTTCGAAGCGAGGCTTATCGCAGGGGGTTCGAGTTCGAGGTGGTGTAGGGGAAGTAGACGTTCTCGCGACGGCGGTAGTGGAAGTAGTCGATCTCGCATGCTCTAGGGTCGACGGTAGAGGTTCATGTTTCGTAGTCGTTCGGGGTCGCCGATAGTTGTACCCATTCGTGGTAGGACTTGACGGATCCGATACCTCCAGACGTAGTGGTACATGTTCGTCTTTCGGAGAGGTACTTGGCGTACAACGGTCGCCGTGGTACTCGTCGGTCCACGAAGTCGTTCTCGTCGGTCTTTGCGAATCGTTCGGTACTCGTTCGGGCATCTGTGTGGTCTTGCCGGTGGGGTACTTGGCGCTTGCGGTCCAACCCTGAGGTCATAGCCATGTAGTCGAACTTGAAGAAAATGGGTCTCGTTGGGGACTTGGCGCATCCATCAGGAACTTGTGGTACTTGGCAAAAACGAAGGGAGGCGGGCAGCGAACAACGACATGAAGTTCAGGTGTCGTGGTGGTCTTGGCGTCCAGCGACAGCAGCAGGCATCGCAAACACCGGGCGCGGTCGCCTGCAGACTGACGGAGATGCAGCAGCAAAAGAAAAACACCAGCAGCTCCTGAAACTTGATAGTGCATGGAAGGAGGAGGTCGAGGATGCAGGCGGGGCAGCCGTGCTGGCGACGGTCGAGGACGACGCCTCCAGTCAGCGAAGCACGGGTGGAGGGAAGGCGGAATTCCTGGTCGGGGAGGCGCAGGTGATGGTCGCCGTGGTGCTCTGCTGCAGGGTGCCATGGCGGGGAGACGACAAAGAGGATGGCGCTCTGGGCGCGGGACAGGAGGCCAGGGCCGCAGGGTCGGGGACGACCCAAACTTTACGGCGTCGACAGCTAGCGATGCAGAGGACCGGCCAGGCACGAGCGAGGGATGCAGTGGTCGTGGAAGAACTCAGGTGCGATAGGCAGGGATGCTGGCGATGGGGAGGTCTCGCGGCGCAGGGACGAAGGCGGCTTGAGGCGTCAACACAGGCAGAGCTCGGAGAGGCCATGGCGACGGAGCTGCGGTCCTGGTGGCGGGGCCGAGAGGACAAGGCCGAATGAATCGGGGCGAGGATGCAGCGCGAGGGAGAGAAAGTGGATCCGGGGGAAAGAAGTGGCTGCGAGGGAGAGATGGGATCGAGCGCGGGTGCTCTCCTAGCGGCGCGAGGGGAAAATGAGAGGGAGGAGGGGATCGTGGGAGAAGGATGGCTGCGGAAGGGAAGCGAGGAGGAGATGGGATCGGGAGAGGAGTCAGGCAGCGGTCTCCCTGGCAGCGCTGGGAGAGATCGAGAGGGAGAGGTTCGCTGGCCTAGGGTTAGGTGGGGTGTGGGCTGCGGCTGGAAGTAGATGGGCCGGTGGATGGCATTAAAGGCCGGCCCCGTGGAGAGGGAAAAGGCCTGGCTGGGCTCCTCTCTCCTTACTAAAAGAAAAGAAAAAAAAACAGAGATTAAGAAAGAAAAGAAAGAGGGGGTTAGGGGAAGAAATTGGACAGGCAGATAATTTTCCCAGACTCACAAAAATGTGCTTGTTCCGGGAAAATAGAAAAGGCCATGATTGAGAGATCTAAATTCAAATCCATTTGAATTTGATTCAAATGGTTTGAATAAGTTCAAGGTAATGAAGAGTCCAAAAGTATTTGGATTTTTAGTGGAGCTCCGGAAAAAGATAAAAGAATTTATGGGCGAAGTTTGAGGAGCAAACTCAAAGAAGAAAAGACATGTGATTATTTGCAAGTGTGTTCATGGGTGATTCCGAAAATGGAATATTTAATATAGCTCCCTAATATAGGGAGGATAAGTTATAAAGAGAATCACCATGTGAATTCCCTTGATTTAAAAGGACCGAAGATCCATGCAATTTATTTAGTGAGTTTTAAAACGGGTTGCATGATGACATGATGCAATGCACATGATGCAAAGATGAAATGCAACGGACCAAACAAATCAACGACGAAACCCGGAAACCCTAGAAGGTAACTGAATCTCCGGTCTTGGGGCGTCACAACACTCCACCACTACGAGAGGATCTCGTCCCGAGATCTAGAATGGCACTGGAGGGAAAACGAAAGAGGAAGAGAAACGGTAAAACTAAGTTGCTTCTTTGACAAACGAGTGAAACCAAAGAACCTCGCGAGGTTGAGCAAATTGAAAGAAAGAAAGCAACGGAGGTACACGAAGTTGACAATCTCCTTCAGAAAAGAGGAGCAAGGAAGAACAAATTCGGGTAGCACTCCGGTTGAAAAGAGATGCAAGACTAGATAAGTAGAAAAGAACTTGAGCAGAGGGCACAACACTACAGTTAAATGGATAAGCATGAAAAGAACATGATCCTCACAACTCGATAATATGAGAGAAAAGCGAAACATCACAATGCCTCCGTAAGAAGAAAGAAAAAAATAGATCATTGAAAGGATGGAGAAGAAAAGGTCAACTAATGCCACAAATGCGCTTGAAAAAAGGCATCCTTAGGATAAGGATCGAACGGAGTTGTTGGAAAAACAACAACGAAAAGAGTAAGCTTGTTGTGGGCTTATGGAAGACATCTCAAAATTATGAGGTGAAATTCTGCCACAAATGGAAACAATGGATTTGGATTGATATGAACAAGGAGACGAGAAACTTATATCACCGGGAGGATAAATGAAGAACTTGGGTCATTTATAAGCACCATAAATAGCAACAATCCGTAGGGAAAGCTTTAGGTGAAGTATAACCCAAGATAACTCCAACGAAGAGATTGATGGATTGAGAAGAGCTCATGCTAGAAGCGATTGATGGGTTTAACTATCTCATTCTTAACAACAAGTGAATCATGAAACATGAACTCAAATTATCAAGAATGACATAATACCATCTCCAATGATACGGTAGAAAGGATTGCACTTCGGAATGCGAGATGAAGAAATGCTTGAGCTCCTTAGAAAAGAATCTCAACGAACACTTGGAGAAGGAATTATTTCCTTGATGAGCCATCATGTAGAACATCCATAAAGAACTCCGGTAAACAAAAGGATAACGAAAGAAAGAAAAGTTGAAAACACAAGGTGAAACCTTGTATTGATTTAGATGGATCTCCGTGATAATTAATTGTGAGAGCTTGGAACTTCGGAAAAGAAAAGATAAAGCCTCTCAAACCGAAAATGTGATATGATGAACCTCCGGAATTAGGAATAAAATTTACTCAATGAAACAAGAATAAGAATTACATTATGCTTATTCTTCACCAATTAAATTGATGACAAGGAACGGATTTGGCATACAACTTATTCCCGTAGAAAAGATTAAGAGAGAAATAAATCAAACGTGAGAAGGTCTTCAACGAACCACCGATAGGATTTGGAACAAAGAATAAATTGATATGATAACCAAGGAAGAGAACTCTTGAACAAACCACCGTAAGAATTGAAAATGAACGAAGAAAACGAACACATCAGCAGGAGGAATTGGAAAATGAGTGAAGATACTTGAGAGAATTTAGATGCAAGTGAACGAAGAGATCTCGAATTGATTGGAGAAAACTTGAACGAAGCACTGGTAAGATTTGGAGGAGGAGAGCTGAAAGCTAGAATGAATAAATCTTCTGAAATGATGGGCTTCATAGAAAACAAACTGAAATACTCTTGAAATGCTCCGGATGGGTGAAAAGAAATTCTAACAAGTGAAACAATTATGAGAGGATGGCACGAAGCTAGAGCCATGAATCTTGAAGAGAAAGGAGCAAGATTGAGAGAGAAAAATGGTCTTCGGTCTCCAAATGTTGAGAATATCGATGAGACACACCACCATGAATTGTTGAGATACTCCGGGATGAAAATTAGAAAGGTTGAACCAATGATGAAAAGAATTTGAAAGATCTTGGAGAAAGACATTTGACTGATGATAATTCATTCTTACGTAAAACTTCGAAATGAATTTTGAGGATAGCTCTGGGAAAAATAAGAAGAGTCAGGTAAGATCCTGGGAAAAGACCTATGGGTTAGGGCCCACTCAAAAGTAACACCGTAGAATGATTCAAAAGAGAGAATGCACCGGTTGACTTAAATGGCTAGAATGAGATAACAATCTTGAAATAGGTTGAACGGAAGTAGAGTGGAAACACGAATCTTCGAAATACCTTGAGCACTCTGGAATAATTGCATAGCGAGAAATGACTGAATATGAGGTGCACCGGCATGAGAAGGCATTTGAAACGAGGAAAAAGGGATATGATCAAAACCAAAAGCTTGAATTAAAACCACTGGAGAAGAAAGAGAACGAAGAATGATGAACTAGAAGCTCCGTTAGAATCTCCATGATAAATCACCGAATCAAAACTTGAAAGAAAAGGATGAAGAGACTTCACATGAATAAAATGGATAGTTGATTTAGAAATCCGATTCCTTGAAAAAAAAGGGGGGGAGGGGGGGAAAACAAAGACAACTTAGGACGTATGAGACAAACAACATTGAGAAGACTTGATACTTGATCTTGCAGATGTTGAAATGTTCAGATCCACTTGAAGAGAAACTCACCGGTTAAAAAGGATTGACATGACAATCTCGATTATCATGAAGGATTGGTATTCGCATCGGAGTATGAGAACACCATTAGAGAAGGTATGGAATCAACACTTGATATTGAAGCAACTCGAATACCACAACTCAAAACAAAACAAAGGATTGGCTTGCAAAATAAGCCGGAACAAACATACGATAGAGATTTCGTCCGAAGTTTTCGTGGTGGGGCCTACACAGGCTCGATCGTACAGCACCATCATGTACAAGGCAGTGCACATGACATACGAAGCGTCCCCGAGTCGGCATAGCCAAGGACTCTTTAAGACACAACGAGAACACTGTAAAACCAACCGTGGATAGGCGGACCACTAGACGTCGAACCCCAATTTCATATCATACATCTGTCGGAAAAATATCCTAAGAGCTACTTGAATTCCCACTTATAAACTCCCGAAATTTTCCGGTTATGCAATCAGGTGTTGGGGATACAGGGGAAGCATAATATCTCACCCAAAACTACACAAGTCCTACATCCAGCTGTATCCATCCTTCAACACATAACCAAGAAACCTTCGGAAATCATTTACCTCAACCTTCAAAAAGCATCCTTTATACGAGTTATGGCAATACTCCCGAACTCCCGCCCAGTACTGGGTGGCGTCGAGGTTATCTCACCAACAACTGCATAAAAGAGATTTTCGATGTCGGCGAAACTCAGGTATTCCAGAACTGCAATGATAAAATTGTGACGACAACACCTCGGAGCTCAACTCCCCGGGACACTGCCACAACCTCTAAATGACAGGAGGCACCAAGAACAATGTTCTCATCACAAAACCATCGGAACGATTCCAAGATACCCGCGTGATCCTAAAAAAATAGTGAAATTTGAGAAGAGAAGAGTCAAAACTCTACGTCAGGATGCCTCACCAGAGCGGCGAAGGGACTGGGGAGTAAAAAGAATCCTACTCTTCGATATATATAATCCTAAATGACTCAAAACATTTTTCTAGACTCAACAACGCCAGTGATTCGATCAAGCAGGGGGCTCCTAAAGTCGGGGATGGCTCTGATACCAACTTGTAACGCCCTCGATGCGGCTATATCTCCCACGTGTCGAAGCACGACTTAGAGGCATAACAACATTGAAAGCAATGTCGCAAGTGAGGTAATGTTCACAACAACCCATGTAATACATTAAGGGAAAAGGATACATAGTTGGCTTACACTCGCCATTTCACTCGATACATGAATAAAGCATTACATCATCCAGATACAATCAAGGTCCGACTACGAAACCCAAAATAAAAGAAGACTACCCCATATGCTACACAGATCCCTGATCGACCCCAACTGGGCTCCACTACTGATCAACAAGAACGAAACAACACAAAGGACAAGATCTTCGTCGAGCTCCTCCTTGAGCTTGGTTGCATCACCTGCTTGGTTCAACGGCACCTCCAAACTAGTTTGGAAGTATTTGTGAGTCACGGGGACTCAGCAATCTCTCACCCTCGCGATCAAGACTATTTAATGTTATGGGTAGGGCAAAAGGTATGAGGTGGAGCTGCAGCAAGCGACTAGCATATATGGTGGCTAACATACGCAAATTAGAGCGAGAAGAGTAGGCAAAGCATAGTCGAGAAATTATGATCAAGAAGTGATCCTAGAACAACCTACGTCAAGCATAACTCCAACACCGTGTTCACTTCCCGGACTCCGCCGGAAAGAGACCATCACGGTTACAGACTCGGTTGATGCATTTTTAATTAAGTTAAACTTTAGGTTTTCTACAACCGGACATTAACAAATTCCCATCTGCCCATAATCGCGGGCATGGCTTTCGAAAGTTCCAATCCCTGCAGGGGAGTCCCAACTTAGCCCATCACAAGCTCTCATGGTCAACAAAGGATATTCCTTCTCCCATGACAATCCGATCAGACTCGGCATCCCAGTTACAAGACATCCTCGACAATGGTAAAACAAGTCCAGGAACACCGCCCGAATGTGCCGACAAATCCCGATAGGAGCTGCACATATCTCGTTCTCAGGGCACACTCAGATGAGCGCTCCATACAACTAAAACCAAACCTCGAGTTTCCTCAAGGGGGCGCTGCACAGGGCTCTAGTTTGGACAAACGCTTAGAGGAGCACTGGCCCGGGGGGTTTAAATAAAGATGACCCTTGAGTCCTTGGAACCCAAGGGAAAAAGAGGCTAGGTGGCGAATGGTAAAACCAGTGTTGGGCATTGCTGGAGGAGTTTTATTCAAGGCAAACTGTCAAGGGGTTCCCATTATAACCCAACCGTGTAAGGAACGCAAAATCCAGGAACATAACCGATATGACGGAAACTAGGCCGGCAAGAGTGGAACAAAACACCAGGCATAAGGCCGAGCCTTCCACCCTTTACCAAGTATATAGATGCATTAATTAAATAAGACATATTGTGATATTCCAACAAAATATCCTTGTTCCAACAAGGAACAAACTCCAATCTTCACCTGCAACTAACAACGCTATAAGAGGGGATGAGCAAAGCGGTAACATAGCCAAACAACGGTTTGCTACGACAAGGTGGGTCAGAGGCTTGGCATGGCAATATGGGAGGCATGATAAGCAAGTGGTAGGTATCGTAGCCTAGGCATAGCAAAAGAGTGAGCAACTAGCAAGCAAAGATAGAAGTGATTTCGAGGGTATGGTCATCTTGCCTGAAATCCCGCAAGGAAGAAGAATGAGTCCATGAAGAAGATAAACGGACATAGTCAAACGGTTCCTCACAAACGCGACGTTATCGGAACCAACCCGAAGAAGCAACACCGGAAAGAAGCACACAACATAGTAAACAACCAACACGTGAACATGGCATGATATGCGGGATGCGCTATGCGGTGCATATGCATGATTTGGAAATAAATGATTGAACCTGGCCTCAACTTGGAAATCCAAGAGTGCCACTGGAAAGAGGAGTTGATTTCGGTCTAAATCGATATAAAGATCACCGGAATCAGATGCACGGTTTGGAAATGGCAAGCAAAACAAATATGGCACCGGTCTGCGATTAACAGCAAGTAGCCTTCTAAATGCATCAAGATAAATATGCTACAGCACTCAAACATGGCAACAAAATACATGGCAGGGATCCACTCATGATGCTTGACAAAAGATGAATACTGAGCTACGGCTAATTCATCCACTAACAGGTTCAAACAAGCATGGCAAAAGAGCACAAACAAAACTACAAGTTAAGTGGAGCTCAATATGCAACGAGTTGCATATTGACAGAACACCACATCAATTATTTAGTTCTCTCTCGGTTAGGTACTCAACAATATTAAATGTTGGTTAACATGGAAAGAGGTGAGGCATAAAAAAACTACACCATCTAAACAATTTAAATGGGGCCGGGTATAACAAATAACGAATCTGGTAAATCCCCATATGCATTAGTAATCTATTGCAACAACAATTTAAACATTTTAATTGTTGTTATCATGATGCGGATGACATGAACAAGTTTATGCAATTTTTATTAAAAGTTGACAAGAGCATTATGAAGCATTTTTTCATCATGGCGGAAACGAAAAGGGGTGCCACGGCAACGATAACGGTAACGGTGCCACGGCAACGTTCCGGTTCCGGTAACTCGATTGAGATACCGATGCAAAGGAGAAGTATGCGGATACGTGCAAAAGATGCTGGGGCACTCCCAGATACCGGGTGTCCCATGAGTCGATGACGGTGACAAGGCAAAAGAGGGGCAACGTGCACCGACAATTCGGGCATGGCGCAAGCTCGAGCATCTCATACATCACACATGCATTCGTTCCCGGGCTTCGTCTCGAGGGTTATACCTTCGAAGCGAGGGTTATCGGAGGGGGGTCGAGTTCGATGCGGTGTAGGGGAAGTAGACGTTCTCGCGACGGTGGTAGTGGAAGTAGTCGATCTCGCATGCTCTAGGGTCGACGGTAGAGGTTCATGTTTCGTAGTCGTTCGGGGTCGCCGATAGTTGTACCCATTCGTGGTTGGACTTGATGGATCCGATACCTCCGGACGTAGTGGTACATGTTCGTCTTTCATAGAGGTACTTGGCGTACAACGGTCGCTGTGGTACTCGTCGGTCCATGAAGTCGTTCTCGTCGGTCTTTGCGAATCGTTCGGTACTCGTTCGGGCATCCGTGTGGTCTTGCCGGTGGGGTACGTGGCGCTTGCGGTCCAACTCTGAGGTCATAGCCGTGTAGTCGAACTTGACGAAAACGGGTCTCGCTGGGGACTTAGCGCATCCATCTGGAACTTGTGGTACTTGGCGAAAACGACGGGAGGCGGGCAGCGAACAACGACACAAAGTTCAGGTGTCGTGGTGGTCTTGGCGTCCAGCGACAGCAGCAGGCATCGCAGACACCGGGCACGGTCGCCTGCAGACGGACGGAGATGCAGCAGCAAAAGAAAAACAGCAGCAGCTCCCGAAACTAGACAGCTCATGGAAGGAGGAGGTCGAGGACGCAGGAGGGACAGCGATGCTGGCGACAGTCGAGGACGACGCCTCCGGTCAGCAAAGCACGGGTGCAGGGAAGGCGGAGTTCCTGCTCGGGGAGGCGCAGGTGATGGTCATCGTGGTGCTCTGCTGCAGGGTGCCATGGCGGGGGGCGACGAAGAGGATGGAGCTTTGGGCGCGGGACAAGAGGCCAGGGCCGCAGGGTCGGGGACGACCCAAACTTTACGGCGTCGGCAGCTGGCAATGCAGAGGACCGGCCGGGCGCGAGCGAGGGATGCAGTTGTCGTGGAAGAACTCAGTTGCGGCAGGTAGGGATGCTGGCGATGGGGAGGTCTCGCGGCACGGGGACGAAGGCGGCTTGAGGCGTCGACGCGGGCAGAGCTCGGAGAGGCCATGGCGACAGAGCTGCGGTCCTAGTGACGGGGCCGAGAGGACGAGGCCGAAGGAATCGTGGCGAGGATGCAGCGCGAGGGAGAGTAAGTGGATCGGGGGGAAAGGAGTGGCTGCGAGGGAGAGATGGGATCGAGCGCGGGCGCTCTCCTGGCGGCGCGAGGGGAAAATGAGAGGGAGGAGGGGATCGTGGGAGAAGGATGGCTGCGAAAGGGAAGCGAGGAGGAGATGGGATCGGGAGAGGAGTCGGGCAGCGGTCTCCCTGGCGGCGCTGGGAGAGATCGGGAGGGAGAGGTTCGCTGGCCTAGGGTTAGGTGGGGTGTGGGCTGCAGCTGGAAGTAGATGGGCCGGTGGATGGCATTAAAGGCCGGCCCCGTGGAGAGGGAAAAGGCTTGGCTGGGCTCCTCTCTCCTTACTAAAAGAAAAGAAAAAAAACAGAGATTAAGAAAGAAAAGAAAGAGGGGGTTAGGGGAAGAAGTTGGACACGCAGATAATTTTCCCGGACTCACAAATGTGCTTGTTCCGAGAAAATAGAAAAGGCCATGATTGAGAGATCTAAATTCAAATCCATTTGAATTTGATTCAAATGGTTTGAATAAGTTCAAGGTAATGAAGTGTCCAAAAGCATTCGGATTTTTAGTGGAGCTCCGGAAAAAGATAAAAGAATTTATGGGCGAAGTTTGAGGAGTAAACTCGAAGAAGAAAAGACATGTGATTATTTGCAAATGTGTTCATGGGTGATTCCGAAAATGGAATATTTAATATAGCTCCCTAATATCGGGAGGATAAGTTATCAAGAGAATCACCATGTGAATTCCCTCAATTTAAAAGGACCGAAGATCCATGCAATTTATTTAGTGAGTTTTAAAACGGGTTGCATGATGACATGATGCAATGCACATGATGCAAAGATGAAATGCAACGGACCAAACAAATCACACGATGAAACCCGGAAACCCTGGAAGGCAACTGAATCTCCGGTCTTGGGGCGTCACACTGTAATTCTCCGGAGTGCCGAATACCACATCTAGTGTGATTTTCCCAGCGCAACGTGCCTCCCGACTAGGGATAATTCCTCGGAAGGTCGTGCTGCTTCACTCAATACGGTTGTTGTCTATTTCCATTTTTTGAAGAGTCTCCTCATAAATGAGGTTTAGTCCGCTGCCGCCGTCCATGAGCACCTTAGTGAGCCGAAAGCCGTCCACAATTGGACTGAGGACCAAAGCGGCTGGTGTTCGGGTTGTTCGGAATTTAGGTTCGTCACTGGCATTGAAGGTGATAGCCATGTCGCTCCATGGATTTATTGCTGCCACGTGGCAGACTTCGGCAAGGCTGCAGAGTGCTCGCTTACGCCTATTATTTGAGGCGAAGATCTCGAAGACTGTCAATATTGTATTGTTATCCATGGGAAGGTGCTCTGGGGTTTTTTGGATGAGGAGATCGTCACCGCTCTTGTCCACCTGCTGGAGTACCCAACATGCTCTAAGGCTATGTGTTGGTATGGTATCCGCTGTGCTATGAATTTTGCAGGGCCCGTTAAGCCATCCTTCCAATACGGTTCTGCGCCCTGTGGTGGGATTTTGCTTCTTTGAAATTGAGTCGGGCAACTTATGACAGCGCACCCTTTTAGTTCGGACTAGGGGTTGTGTCAGAGCCGGATTATCCCAAAATTTTGTTTGGGTTTTCTAGGCACTTTCCATCGCACAGTACTTCCATACTATGGCCGCCAAGTCAGCGAAGTGTGCTATGTCACGGCGACTTATGGCGTTGAGGATTCCATTTTCCGTGCAATTGTTGCAAAAGAACGAAATTGTGTCTTCCTCGCGACAGTCCTTGACCTTGTTCATTATAAGGAGGAATCTGGCCCAATAGTGATGTACTGTCTCTTGGGGCGCTTGCCTAATGTGGGAAAGATCGTTTGTATCTGGGTGGGTGGGTGGATTTAAGTCTGAACCTTGACCCAATCTAAGACCCTGGGGCAGGGGAGTTTCCGATCTTGGAAGTTCGGGCTCCGGGATGTTGCCCCGTAGGTTCGTTATACAGCCTGATTCTAGGTTCAAGGTTAGGGCAGTGTCCTCCCATGAGCGGGTATCCGGCTTGGAGAGCTTGGGAATCCGAACATAGTTCGTCCTCAGGATAGAGGGACAATCGCCGCATTGCTCCTCCACCACCGCTATCTGATGGGTTACCGGCGGAGAGTTAATCTACCTTTGGTCGGGTTTAAGTCCAATACGATCGTAGTCCGTAGCGACTCCCAGAGCGGCGATGCGATCCAAGAGCTCGTTCAAAGAGGAGAGCTCCATTTGATCCATCTGCTCGGCGAATTTCGAGCCGATGTGGAGGCTATTTTCGATGTCCCGAGAAGTCATCGTCGGCGCAACGGCCGAGCGGGCGGTCATGACGAAGCCGCCTAGTCGGAGAGTTTGGCCTACAGCCAGGGCTCCCCCAGAGGTGATGCTGTCCTTGACAACGAGACGAGCCATTTCTCCTTATGATGACGGCACAGTGGAACTCTCAGTGAAAGCACCAATGTCGGTGTCAAAACCGGCGGATCTCAGGTAGGGGGTCCCGAACTATGCATCTAAGGCGGATGGTAACAGGAGGCAGGGGACACGATGTTTACCCATGTTCGGGCCCTCTTGATGGAGGTAATACCATACGTCCTGCTTGATTGTTCTTGATGATATGAGTATTACAAGAGTTGATCTACCACGAGATCGTAGAGGCTAAACCCTAGAAGCTAGCCTATGGTATGATTGTCCGGTGTCCTACGGACTAAACCCTCCGGTTTATATAGACACCAGAGGGGGCTAGGGTTACACAAGGTCGGTTACAAGGGAGGAGATTTACATATCCGTATTGCCTAGCTTGCCTTCCAGGCCAAGGAGAGTCCCATCCGGACACGGGACGAAGTCTTCAATCTTGTACCTTCATAGTCCAACAGTCCGGCTGTCCGGAGACCCCCTAATCCAGGACTCCCTCAATCACCATATTTCATCATGCTTTTCAAATTCTTCATATTGTATGTTAAATGCGTGTATGAATTACAAGATATAGGGGGATATCTCCATGATTCTACTCTTCAAAGTGTGCATTGCTTCAAAAGCAAATTCCTCACTATGCACCTCTTCAGGGGGAGTTCTTCTATATCTTGCAATCAAATTCCTCAATTTTAGTATTTACACTTCATATGTTTATCTCTGTTGAAAACTTAACATGTATTGTCATCAATCACCAAAAAGGGGGAGATTGTAAGTGCATCTAGTGCCCCTTAGTGATTTTGGTGTATTGAACACTTATAGGTTAAGGGAATAATGCGTTTGTGAGTGTACACTGGTATATAAGTCTATGAGGAGTTTGATATTTACAGAGAAAGTCGACCCCTAAAAATGAAGAACTAAAGACTTTTGATTTCTTAAGACTTTCTAAAGACCTTGAAAGTGAAGAAATCGGTGTAATCCTGAAGACTTGGTATTCATTCGAGGAACATGAAGCATGAAGACTTTTGTTTTTGTAGTTTCATTATCTCTTTCTTGAGTCATAGGAAACACCGTACTGTTAAAGGGGGTCGAGGAAATACTAAGGAAAAAATTCCATGTGATGCTCAACTCAAAATCCTACACCTACCAATCCCTTCAAGTGAAGCCATTGGAAATATCATACAGTTCCGTCAATTTCTTTAGTGACAGAGACGAAGTTCTTCTGGTCTGTGAGGAATTTGTTCTGACTGAGGAGTTAGGAATTTGCCAGTGCGGATTGCCTACACAATGAGGAACATGATAGCCCAGAGAAATTTGATACTCAAAATTCCGACCGTTGTTGTGCTATGCGCCAGCTGTCCGAAAATATCTACACACCTAACGGTCATATCATTGAAGGGAATTTATGTCTTATCATGTCGGGCTGCTCCCTAGGCTATAAATAGCCGCCCCCTACAACCAATAGCTGGTTGGCTGCTCCAAGAGAAACTGACACTTGTCATTTGAGAGCATCCCATCCTCCGAGGACTTTCAATGAAAATCATCAAGTGAGGAAAACCCAAACCCAAACACGTACAAACCCAAAGTGATTGAGCATCAATGAAGAGATTGATCCTGCGTGGATCCGACGCTTGTTACCTTTGAAGACTGTGCATCTTCCAGACGGTTTGGCGTCATGGTCTACATCATCCAAGAGGAAATTGTGGATCGCCGACTGACCGAGTCTGTGAAGGTTTGGAAGTCACCTAACGACTTACCACGAGTGATTGGGCGAGGTCTGTGTGACCTTAGCTCAAGGGGAATATGGTGAGGACTAAGTGTCCTGAGCTGCGTGTTCAGGACTGGGTGTCCAGGATTGTGTGTCCTCAGGTTTAAATACCTAGCCGCCCTAACCAGACGTACAACTGTCACAGCAGTTGGAACCGGTCTACCGAATCGTTCTCTTCACCGAGCCAACTGGTTCCATTTCCTAAACCCTTTCATTTCCTCATATATGTGTTGTGTGCTTGTTCATATCTGTTTGAAGACTTTGACGAAAGACTTTCTCTATTTCCTCATCTCAATTTCTTCAGTCTGTTTGTCTTCATTCTGTTTATCCTGTGTTTACGCTTTTTGTACTCTGTGCTTGTTTACTTTTCATCATGAAGACCATGCTCATGCTCTGTTATGTTTACTTCTGAGCTTATTTCGCTGCAAGTAGTTCTTCAATCAGGAATTTCCTCACCCTGAAATTCCATAGTGAAGAATTCATAAAAATCGCCTATTCACCCCCTCTAGTCGATATAACGCACTTTCAAGATGTACCATGCGTCCACTTGGTTTGGGATTCTTCAGAGAGTTCCTCATGACACTATCCTCTGTGGTTCCTTCTGGTGGAGAGACATTTGCAAATTAATGGACAAATTCAGGGTTGTTACTTCTGTCACAGTTGGAAGAGCAGATACAGTGCTCTTGTTGTCAGATCATTGGGAGATTGACAACTCCTGCATCCCTCTTCAAGACAGATTTCCAAGGATCTTCTCTTTCTGTTTGCAGAAAAATCTTTCTGTTATGGAAGTGTTACAAGCAGGAAACTTGCTGCAAATATTTTCTTTGCCACCATCTGAAATGGCTTTTAAAGAGCTCAACCAATTATCAAGCATGTTGGTTGAGATCTCTCTGGACAATGGTAGCAATGACACCTGGGCTTGGAGGCATGGGAATAAATCTGAATATTCGACAAAGAAGTACTATTATTTTGTTCATCAGCCAGTTCTTGGCATTCCATACTGAGTTGGGTTTGGAAGAGTTGTTGTACCATGACAATTAAAATGTTTTCCCGTCTTGTCATTATGGACAGAGTTAACACCAAGGATATGAATCAGCGTAGGCATTGGAAAATCAATGATGGGCCTAAGTGTGTGCTTTGGCTGACTAGAGTGCTTGACGACAGGAACCATCCTTTCTTCCAATGCAACTTTAGCATGAAAATTTGGAATTATCTCCAAGTCACCTGGTTGGACAGCAATGACATGGTGGAAATTGCCTCACACGCCAGGTAGGATTTGAATAAACCATTCTTTTCAGAAGTGGTCTTCCTTGTATGGTGAAACATTTGGAAAATTAGGAATGATAGGGCTTTCAGACATATCAGCCCTTCTTTTAGGCAGTGGAGGAATGGTTTTATACATGACATCACTATCATATCCCACAGGATCAAGACCAGACACAGGGATGCTCTGCTTAGATGGATTGACTTCCTACCTCCATGAGGTTTTCTACAAATGTATTTTTCTCTTCACAGCTTTAACCCTAGTGCTTTTCCTCTTTTAGCTTAGTGTAACCTGCCTTGTATAGCCCTTAATTTTCTATTTTGTACCTCTCTTTGAGGAACCTTTTGTAACTGTTTGGGTCAGCTTTAATAAAAATGCTATGGGGTGTAAGCCCTGCAGTCTTCCAGGTAAAAAATACATTATAAGAGGGGCTGAGCAAAGCGGTAACATAGCCAAACAACAGTTTGCTAGGATGGTGGAAAAGGTTAGAGGCTATCATGGCAAGTTGGGAGGCTTGATAAACCAGTGGTTGGTAGCGCGACATAGGGATAGCATCGAGACAACTAGCATAACAAAGATAGTAGTGAGAACCAAGGTGACGGTCATCTTGCCTAAAATCCTGCTAGGAAGAAGAATGAGTCCATGAAGAAGATGAACTAACATATTCGAACGGATCCACACAACCGCAATGTAATCGGAACTATCGAGAAGAAGCACAACTGGAATGAAGAAAACAACATGGTAAACCAACAAGCATAATCATGGCATGGTGCACAATGAAGTATGATGCATGTCTGGTTTAATGAGTCATGGTGTGGCATAGAGCAACAAATATACAAATTAAGTGGAGCTCAATATGCAACGAGTTGCATATTGATGAAACACCGCATTCATTTATTTTGTTTTCTCCCATTTAAGAACAAGACAAGATTAAATGTTGGTTAACATGGCAAGAGGTGAAGCATAATTAAACTAACTATTTAGGCAAGCTTAACTGAGGCCGGAAATAATAAATAACAATTCCGGGAAATCCCCATATGCATATTTTGAATTTAATGCAAACAACAATTTTAAAATTTTTAAATATTGTTATCATGATGCGGAGGACATGCACAACTTTTACGCAAATTATGAAAATGTTGACATGAGCATGTTATGAAGCATTTGTCACTGTAGCGGAACGAAAGGGGTGCCATGGCCACTACAATGGAAATGGTGCCACGGCAGCATTCCGATGATCCAACAACTCATTGAGATACCGGTGCAAAAGAGCAAGTGTAGATGTACGGAACATGCAAAAGATGGCGGGGTGATCCCGGTTACCAGGTTCCCATAGGCCGACGGCATGGCAAATGAGGAGGAACGTGCAAGAGACAACTCGGACATGGTGCAAACACGGTCATCTCATGCATCTCACATGTATTTGTTCATGGGCGGTCGTCTCATCATTATACCTTTGAAGCGTGCATTTTCGGAGCTGATCGGGTTTGATGCGGTGTAGGGGAAGTGGAAGTTCTTGGGATGGTCGTAGTGGAAGTGGTGGTACACAGCGACATTAGTTGTACATGGGTCGTATAGGAACATGACGAAACCCAAGGCGACTGTTGGTACGTATCATCGGTAGTCGAACTTGGCGATCCAGAGAGGGTACTTGCCAGATCCACAACACTGTAACCATTCTTGGCAGAGGAACTTGATGTTCACGGGTCTCCCAAAAACGTTGTGGTACTCGGTGAATCCGAGACGGTCTTGGCAAATCCACGCATAGAGGTACTTACTAGTTTTGTGTAGACGGACTTGAGGTGGTCTTGGACCGGATGATCTTGGCGTATAGGGACAACATACGTGACTTGGGCGGTGCTTGGCATCGGGATTGGGAGCATGCTCGCTCGAGCATGGAGCTGAAGATGGATGATGGCAGGGATTTGGCGGAAGCAGGAGACGGCATCTTGGAGCGGCTACGACGAAGGGCAATGCCAGAACGACGGGGGCGTGGGTCTCTAAGGCGGCGGCCACACGCACGAAGCAGAGGCACGGCGTGAGGTGAGGACGAATCAGAGGCGACCTCGGTCGTAGTTGACCAGGGTGGCGCGACAATGACAGATCCAGGCGCGGGAACCCATTCCCGACGGTGGCGGCGGGCGGAGTTAAAGGAGGCGGCGCAGGTGGTAGAGGAGGGCGGCTGGCGTCCTCGGGTCCCCTGCTCGTAGGTATAGGGGTGCGCGGAGCTGGGCCTCGAGCAGAACGCCAGTAAGGAGGAAGGGCGTGAGGGAGATGGCTGCAGATCGACGGAATTTGGCACCTCGATGAAGAGCAGCAACAGCGAGCGACTCTGGGGGAGGGACTTGGTCGGCATGGTCATAGAGGAAGGAGCTTGATGTGGTTCCCGTTCGTCTTGGTCGCCGGTCGGCACTGCCTGGACGAGTAGGCGGAGAGGCGGTCGGGGACGGGGCAAGGGTGCCGCTCCTCTGTGCGTGCAAGTGTGGCGGCGGGCAGGAACGAGAGGGAGAGATGGGGATCGGGAGAGAGCGTAGTGAGGGGCTAGGGTTATAGGAGGGGGTCAGATGGGCCTAGGCGTTAGCGGGCTGCTGGGAGGCCCAGGTTCTTTGGACTCTCTTCTCTCTCCCTCTTATTTCCTTTGGCAGAAAATAATTAGAGAGAAGAAAAAGAAAGAGAGGGTTAAGGAAAGAATTTGGACATGCGGGTAATTTTCCTGGACTCACAAAAATGAGCTTGATCCCGGAAAAAAATAGAAGTGGGCACGGGTGTGAAGTTGAATTCAAACTCATTTGAATTTAATTCAAATGGTTTGAACTAGGACAAAGTTTTAGGAGTGTCCATAGATGTTGAGAATTTAGAAAGCGCCTCGATAGATGGGAAAGGAATTATAGGCAAGGTTAGAGACTCAAAACTTGAAGAAGGAAAGGCCAAGGGATTTAAGATGCACGTGTGTTGTGGTAAATTCCAAATTAATGGAATATAATTTTTATAGCTACCTAATAATATTGGGAGGATGTATGTTATAAAGAGAAATCACCATGCACATTTCCCTTGATTTAAATGGGTCAAAGATCCATACAATTTATTTATGTGAGTTTTAGTTGGTTTGTGAAATTGATGGCACGATTACATGATGCAACGCAAATGATGCTATGTAGAACACAACAGGCAAATAAAACACAAGGAGAAACTTGGAATACATGGAAGGCTCCTGGAGCGTCGGTCTCGGGTCGTTACAACTCTCCTCCACTTACAAGAAATCTCACCCCGAGATCAAGGGATGGCACCGGAGCGAAGAGAAAGAGGTAAAACAAAGTTGCTTCTTCGACAAACGATTGGAACCAATGAACCTTGAGAGGTTAAAAAATTCCAAGGAAAGAATACAACGGAGATGAACGGAGTTGAAAACACTCCGTTAGAAAAGAGGAACAAGGAACATTACGAAAACCTTGTAGGTTGAAAGATATGAAACAAGAGCTTAACAAACCAAAAGAATATGAAAGCACATTGGTATAATGAGATAGCGAAGGAACAATAATGACAAAATTTGGACAGCACTCCCGTAGAAAAGAGAAGGAAAACTTGATAGGATGAAAAGAACTTGAAAATAGAACACCACACACCGGTTTAAAGGATAAGCAAGGAAAAGAACATAATCTTTACAAAACGAGATGATGAGTGAAGAGAAGAACATCACAATGCCTTCGAAACAAATGAAGAATGGAATGAAAGGAAAGAAGAAGAGAACAACAACTTCTACCACAAATGAATTTGAAAAGCATCCTTACAAAGAAGGGTTGAATGGAGTTATTGGAAGAATCAGCAAGCAAAAGATATGCTTCTCGTGGGCTTATGGAAAACATCTCAAAATTATGAAGTGACAACCGGCCACTAAAGGAAAACAATTTCCTGCTTTATATCGGCGAAGAGATGAAAAACTTCTTCCACCAAGATGATAAAGAGATAACTTGGATCATTGATAAGCACCACAAATAGCAACATTCCTTAGGTTAGGCTATAAGTGAAATCTATACCAAGATAAGACCAGGGAAGAGATTGATGGGTTTAAAATATCTCATTCTTGATACCTTGTGAGTCATGAACACGAAGGGAAATTGTCAAGAATGATATAAGACCACCTCAAAAGATAATGAAGAAGAATTGCACTTCTCGATGCAAGATGAAGAATACATGAAAGATGAAGAATAAATGAAATCCTCCAACAAGAACCTTGAAGAACACTTCAACAATAAATTGAATCCTTATCGAACCACCATGTAGAGCCTCCATGAAGAACACTGGTAATAAAAGAATCATCAAACGAGAGGAAATTTGAAAAGAGCTCGGGAGAAGCCTTGCAATGATTTAGATGGAGCGACGAAATGAGAAAACTTTGAACTCCAAACAAGAAAGATGAATAACTTGGAACCGAGAATTACTTCCTTATGAACAAACTTTGGAAGAAGGAATTAAAATCGCCCCGAGGGAAAAAAGAATAAGATTTATTGTATGTTTATCCTTCATCAACTTAAATTGATGACAAATAATGAATTTTTAGCAGACTACCACTACTGCAGGATAGTCCAAACGCGACACTACGATCAGAGACCCTTCAACGAAACTGTGTGCGATGGCATAATCGCAAACAGTGGTGTAAAAAACCGTCAAAAAAGGTGCAAAATGTTTGCGATGACGGATGCATCAAACAAGGTTCAAATTTTAGTTGCATGTGCGATGTAGGGCATACGGTTCAGTTCAATTAACTGTTTGGGATGAGGAGGAACAAAAAAAACGGGCAGCCAGATGAAGGCGTGTGCGATATATAGCATACAGTTCACTAGGATAAACTCTGTGTGATTAGGCAACAGAATGAAAATAGTTCAACTGAACAAGAAGTGTGTGGTACGTGGCAAACAGGTCCATAATCAGAAATATGTGCGAAGACCAATAATAACACAGACAATTGCTGCTAATAAGCCGTGTGATTTGCTCTGTCTACAGTAGAATAATGTGTGTGTGTGTGTGTGTGTGTATACAGCCGGTCTATTCTGATAATATTATCAGAATATTTATTCTGATAACACTTCTGCACTGCACGCTCAATGCAAGTGCACTTCATTGTTTGAACCAAGTGTGCTGCAGTACTCACACGAGTGAACTTCGTGTCGTAAAAAACTGTACGATGTGTTTTTCCGGTACTATTTTCGCTCTAGTTTTTTAACCGTTTATCGGAACGAGGCGTATAATATACCGTTGGAAAGCTATGGATTAGGTGCAACTTCGCTATATTGAACACTTTTCGAGATTCCTCACGGTTTAAGAGCAGTTTTGAAAATGGTGCGGCAGATGACGAGTGGCAGCGAGCGTTTTTTCGCATTTTTTTATAAACCGCTCATCGGAATAAGGCAAACGATACGCCATTGGATAGATATCACTGAGCCGCATCTTTTTCATATCTATTATTTTCTCTAATTCGTTACGGTTTAAGAGCAGTTTCGAATTTACTAAATCGCGGAATTCTGTTTTTTGAAATTTTTGAAATTTTCGATATTGTTTTCGCTCCAGTTTTCTAACCGATTATCAAAACAAGGCGTGTAATACGTCGTTGGAAAGCTATGGGCGAGGCGCAACTTTTGAGATTCCTTATGGTTTTAAGTTAATTTTGAAAACCGTGCGGCGGACGACGAGTGGCAGCGGCCGTTTTTTACAAAATTTTCACAAACCGCTAGTCAAAATGATTCAAATGATATGCCGTCGGAAAGATATCGATGAGGCGCAACTTTTTCATGTAGAACACTTCCGCTAATTCCTTATGGTTTATTTTGATTTTACAAAAATGCAGGCACTCTGTTTTTTGTGACACCCAAATCATCGTGTGCACTGCATCAGACAAATGAGTGCACTGCTTTAGACAAAAAACGCATTGCATCTGACAGACTGAAAATTATCAAGCGTACATGACGAGCGAAGTGCACGCTTTGAGACAGATGAGTGCACTACTTCAGACCGAAACCGCACTGCATCAAAATGGACTGAAAATCGTCGTGTGTACGCGACAACGAAGTGCACTGCATCAGATGGATCAGTGCACTGCTTCAGACCAAAACCGCACTGCATCAAACGGAGTAAAAATCATCGTGTGTACGTGAAAACGAAGTGCACTACAACTTCCAATGCAATTTTACTTTCGTGTGCACTGCAATAAGGGAACCACAAATTTTTTAACAATAAACTACAATAATTTTGAAAAATGTACTTCTTCGGTTCACCGAGCGCACTTCTTTTTACAAAGAAAGATTTTACAAAGAAAAAATAGAGTGTTCTGCACTACTGGGAAGTTTTTCTTTTCTTTTTTCCATTCATGTGGTCTACACTAGACGAGTAGTTGTATGCATACGGTTTCTCGTAATTTTTAATAGGTGCCCGTTCTGCACTGCACAAACCAGTCTAGCGCACTACGGAAGGTGCACATGTGCACTGCATGAACAATACAAATATACTGAAAACACACATTATTGGCGCGCGTCGGTGCCGAAGGAAGCGGAGGAACTGCAGGGCAACCGATGGAACTTCGAGCCGCACGGTTCTCTCGCCCGTCACGCTAAAAAATCGAAAAAACCCACTGGCTGGAGCTTCATCTGCTGTCGATGTGGACTGTGAGGCCCCCGCTGCTAGGGATGCAGTGGAGGGGATGGGTGGACTGCACGCGCACAACCGAGCTGCAACGAACGGCAAAAACTGAAACACAGAAAGTCAAAAACTATCAAATTGGTTCATTTTCATACGCAAAGAAAAGAAGGAAAAATTAGTGAGCTGCACATAGTCAGCGATTGCCCCGTGTGCGTCCTCTGTGTGGACTGCAAGAGAAATACTGCCCCGAGCCGCCAGACGCTTTGCCCCGGCAGAGCGACCATGACCTGAGGCAGCGGCGAGCCGCCCCTGACCACCGCGGGAGGCATGTGCTGCGGCGGGGACCTGCAGGAGGGGAAGGAGACCGGCAACCTGCCGTTTGACCTTCCTCGTGTGGGATCCCAAGCAAGATGAGGAGGAAGGCACAAGGTAGCCGGCGGCGGCACTGTTGCGCTCGAGTTCCGTGAAGAGAGGAGGTGAACCTGCGGGATCTGCCCCCTGAGCACCATCCATTAACCTCCACTCCCCATGGCAGCGCGGCGATGTGGATGTGGGAGTTGCTCGTCGGGGAAATACAGTGTGGTTGCCGGCCGGATCCAGCCGGTGTTGTGCGTGTTGGAGGTGGGGTGGCTGGGGCGGCGCTCGCAGGGAAGGTGGTCGGGGTGGAGGTGCAGCAACACTGGGACAGTGGGCCACGGCGGGGCGAGGTACGGTGGGATGGTGCACCACAGTGGAGCGGGACGTTTGGCGGGCGGCGGAGCGGGACGTGGTGGGGCGACGGCGACCGGTCGCAGTTTCTGGTGGGTGGGGGGGTGGGCCACCGGGGGATCCGCGGCACGCGCAGGCTGTTGGCCGGCCGGGGTCGCGGCATGAGGGGGTTGGGGGAAGGTGTGGCAGGTGGATTTGTGGAATGGGGCAGGAAGGTGGAGGGGATCGGGGGAAGAAGGTGGAGAAGAGAGAGTGGTGGGTGGGGTGTGCCGGTGGGGTTGGTTTTCGTCTGTGTCGTCGCCGGGTGTTATCGGAATAAGGAGGTGGTGTTATTAGAATAACACTCTTAAGGGTGTTATTAGAATAGGCCCACCCTATATATATATATATATATATATATATATAGGGTCGCGCTATTCGTCACTGTGTGTGAGGAATAGTTATTCTTCACCCCCCTCTATTTTACCATCAATGCACCGTAATTTTACGTTCCGTAAGTTTTGTCTTATTTCCGACGCAAAAATAGACCGTAAGAAAATATATAATCGCCGTAAATTTTTTTTATGTTATGTAAAATTACAAACATAAAAACATAGTCTAAAATACACATAAACTGCAAATTTTCTTGTCTTATGACCTATATTTTTATTTTCTTATGTCAAATTTTACGTAGTGAATCAATAGAAATGTAACTATTTGAATTCCAAACATAATTTAATTATGAAATGATCGTAAGATTACCTCGGGTGAAGAACAACTTATTCTGCACCCTGGATGATGAATAGTAACACTTGATCGTAAGATTACCTCGGGTGAAGAACAACTTATTCTGCACCCTGGATGATGAATAGTAACAACTTAATCTTACGATCATTTCATAATTAAATTACGTTTCAAATTCAAATAGTTACATTCATATTGATTAAATACGTAAAATTTGACATAAGAAAATAAAAATATAGGTCATAAGACAAGAAAATTTACAGTTTATGTGTATTTTAGACTATATTTTTACGTTTGTAATTTTACATAACATAAAATATTTTTTACGATGATTATATATTTTCTTACGGTCCCTTTTTGCGTCGGAAATAAGACAAAACTTACGGAACGTAAAATTACGGTGCATTGATAGTAAAATAGAGGGGGGTGAAGAATAAATATTCCTCACCCAGGGTGACGAATAGCGCGACCCTATATATATAACTGAAATAAACATCCAATTACATAAGTGACTATATAGATCATTCGCACACACCTCGATAAACAATTACATGCATTCTAAAGTAGGAGAAACGATCGTCTAGTCATCTACTTCTTATGACACTCCCGCCACTGCTATGTGGCCCAATCCCTCATCTGGGTCTGGAAGAAGACATTTCCTCATGTCAATGATCCGCATGTACATCTCGTAGCTTGTGTACGCGTCCATGGCCACGTACTTGACATGGTGTTCGTGTAGTCTCTTATGCCACACACTGTGCCAGGCGTTCCTGTCCTTATTGCTATCATTCTTCATCTTCATGTAGTAGGGGTCGATGATGGCCAAGGCGAGGTCAACCAAGGAGTTCAGTTTGTTTTTGTCTCTGCCCCATACATTGTAGTCGTGCTGGATGTTGACAAGATTTGGGCATTTCAAGCCCGAAACCTTGAGCGCTTTTAGATTGTTTGTGGTGTCCACCGCAGCGAAACTGTAGTTGGAGCTGTTGATAAACCTGGAGAAACGCTCGCAAGGCGTTGTTGCCGGGTGGTAGTGGTAGACGAGGATGTCATGTCGCACGCACAACTGGGCGACGGAAACCTTTTGATCGTTCCCGGCATGACCCGTGGTGTACTTGAGGTCGAAGCTGACCACTTGGTACTTGTCCTCGCCAAGGAACTACTCCATAGTTTGGATGGAGCTCTCCGCCGAGACCGGATCGTTCGTGTACATCATCGAGAGAGCCTTCCCCCTCACGTGGCTGTCCACGACGTGTTGCATGGTGAACTGCCCGCCGTTGTCGTCGTCGGCCGCTGGGAGTGCCATTGGAACCACGGGGAGCGCCATTGGAACCGCTGGATGTCCTCTCTGTATGTGTCCTCGTGGGTGTGCTTATTGTGTCATGTGAGACGAGAGATGAAGGTAAATGGCTGCGGGAATAAAAGGGGGCCAAGCGGTGTGGATTCTCGGCGTGTCGGCATGGCAGTTTTTGTAGCGGGTAACTGCATCGTCGCGCCGCGCCCGACGCAACCGCATGCACACGAATGTGCGTGATCGTGCGCCGGACCCAAACACCAGCAGCACGGGGAGGGACGAGGGCAGATCACCTGGAGGGACGCGAGAGCAGAGCGCGCGAGGTGGGACGCGAGCAGAGCGTGTCACGGCCGCCTGAACTGCAAGCAACCACACGCATAGAGCAGTTGAACACGCAGGAAATGGTCGCCTACATGCCGGCCGACAGTTGCGTCACTGCGTAGAGAGCGGCTGTGTGCTACCACCTCCGTCTAGTCTATAGTCCCCTTTATAATCTGTGCCATACTTTGCCCTCAAATTTAACCAACAAAATATTAATGCATGTTAAAAAAATTATATAATTTGAAACTATGTTCAAATACGAATCCAACTATATAATCTTTGGGGACATGCATTCGTATTTTATTAGTTAAATCATACATATAACAAGGACGGGGGTATAGTAGGTAATTAAATCGCAAACGTCTTTTTATTAACCGTATGTGTATGTGGCCTTTCATCCTCCTCTCGCATGTCTTGTCACCCCGCTGTCGCAGACGGCTTACAACGCAAGCTTGCGCAGCGCGCGGGGGCATCATTTTGGCCAAATGGTAGCGCCAATGAATCGTCGGTGAGCCCATTCCCGCGCAACCTCGTAGGTTCCTGCACAAGCTTCTCGCCCGACTCGGTGAAATCCCCCAATATCCCAATGCTTACCGGCCTGCTATAAAAACCCTCACGGCAGGTGAGTCCTGCGTCGCATTTTCCCCTCCCTCCCTGTAGCTTATCGCGCGTGCTTCTCCCACAATCGCCAATGGCACCGGTCTGGCGTTATCGCTCAGCGGCGGCGTAGTCCCCAACGTAGTGTAGTGCGCGTAGCGTCCCTGTTGGGTGTGCGCGGAACACCCACCACATGCTCCGCCGCCGGTGCCCCCGGCAGCTGTTGCCGTCCGCCGTTGCCGCCACACCACCGTCGAAAGCCAGGGCCATCGCCCGCTCCGTCACCGTGACCCGAAGGCGGGAGGTGGCCGTTGTGGCCGCCACCCCACTGCCAGCCGCCGTGGCCATCACCCGCTCCACCACCATGGGCCGAAGGCGGGAGGTGGTAGTCGTTGCCGCCACCCAGTCGTCGGCCGCCGTGGCCGCCAGCACACCGTCGACCGCCGGGTTCATCACCTGCTCCGCCACCACTTCCCGAAGGCGGGAAGTGGAGGTGGATTCCCGCACGTGCATCGGCGACCTTCGCGCTACACGGAGTTCCTGCAGGGGGAGTAGGAGCGCCTGTCGAGCACGCAAAGACCCTTACCACCGCCATGGCCACGGCACACGCCACCTCAGAGGCGAGGAATCAGGAGATCTACGAGGAGAACCACTACTTCGAGTGGGGTCATCTGCAGTGGCATATGGCGTTTGAGGTGAGCATCGCTGAAGCTGCAATAGCGGCAGGCACCGTATTGCGGTTTCCCAGCTTGTCGGAAGGCTCCTCCTCCTCCTCTGCCTCTTACTGAGCGCTCTCGGCAGAGGAGAGGTAGCCGAAGTAGTAAAAGCCCCTCCGCAGTAGTAGTAGTATTTAGGGGCTATTTTGTCCAGTTCATCTAACTATAGATGTGGTGGAACTGTACAACGTACTTAAAATTAGCTAGTATATATAGTTGAACTAGTTATTTCAATACGTCGTTGGCAACAATTGTGGAAAGTTTGGTCAGTTCAGCTGTCGAGTTGAACTATTTGTATAAATTAAGAATGACTGCTTAATCTATGAATGAAATCTATGCTTAATTACTGAATTTTAGTTGCAAAAATGAGATACTGCTAGTCATTTTTAGCTTCATATTTTGACAAATCACAGTGTTACAAGGTTGACAAATGGCAATGTTACTAGATTAACAAATGCCAATCTTTCCAGTTTGACAAATGGTAATGTACCCAATATGACAGATGCAAATCGCACCAAATTATTTGTAAGTGGTTGCACACGGGTCATCCAAAAGAACCATTTGTGTTGCAGAGATGCACAAATCCCGCTCTCACTCTGCATCATGTCGTCCCGGGGTTGACGGGCGGGGGGAAGGAGGACGGCAGCTGGCGATGCTGAGAGGTAGCATTCGACGATGGCATCCCATGCCACTAAGGGAGGCACGCACGGAGAGGAAGGCGGGCGGCCATGGAAGTCAAAGGGCTCGCTTCCTAGTGAGCCTGCACAGCATACAGCTTGCACGCTTCCCGGTGAGCCTGCACATTTGAGGACAGGTTGCACGCCTCTCAGTCAGCCTGCGCACCGGACTGTGCTCGCACACCTCTCCTTCAGTCAAGCTCAAGCAGCTGTCCGCACGACACCTCCTACAACCATTAAAACCAAGATACGTGGCGTCACGTGAATGGTTAATAGAACGCACACGGTTTGAATTATACAAACGTTTGAGATATTAAAGTGGCAGCTATTTTTTCGACATGCCTTGGTTGGCTGTCATTATTCGAGTGCGCCTTCTCTCAAAATGGACATGAAAAATACCATAGCATGTTGGGTGCCATTCCATGATAGCATGCCAAATTTCAAGAATTTCAGACGAGTTTTGGATTTAGTAGAATTTAAAAATAAATCTCAACGTTCCCTACCGAAACCAAACCTGTTGTTCTATGTTGACACTAGGAAAAAAATTGAAATTGAGAAGAGGCAACGGATATCGTTTCGTCCACAAAGGTGAAACTTTCCCTACCGAAACCATCACACTTGTTGTGAGAAGCTCTGGTTTATGTGAAGCTTATACCCAAACCTGCCCCAAATGGGACAACATTTTTACCATGGCATGTTGATGCCGCTCCATGATAGCATGCCAAGTTTCATGAATTTCGGACAAATTTTTGATTTACTAGAATTACAAAAGCAAGTACGTCGACGTTTGCCGGAGAGCTATTGTGCCTTGCCGTGGCGTTCGACTTTCATCCCCATTTCTTGCATGGGAGATAAGCATAAACCCATGGACACATATATGATTTTACAACCGATGTTGGTGCACCGGAGCATGTGCATGTAGTTTAATTTCGAATTGTGCACCTGAAATGGCTAGAAACCAATTTAATGTATAAAATGTTCAAACGAACCCTGAATAATTCCAATTCTTTTATGACACGTATATAGTTGCATGTTCACTCCAGATAAAAGGTCTAGCAATTCAAACACCGTCCATTGCCGCTGTGACCCCATTATGTAATTCAAATCAAGATGAAAAATCAGGTAGATCGCACACAGTTTATTATCACTAATCTTGTGAGATGCAGCTAAAAATATCATGGAGCACCGTCGGTGTATAGTACGCCTATGGCTTACACGAGAAGGTGCGTCAGCTATAGTCCACAGCCGACGTCTCAAGCACACTAGCTCGCTCCCCAAATATCATTTCACTGTTCAATCATGGCCGGTGAAATATGGGCATGTGTACCCGCATCGTGAGGGCAACTTCGGTGGCCCACTCCATCGAGAGCGCGGCCGCAGCCGACATGTGCGTGCTAACAAGGTGCATGAGTGCGACCGCAATCCGCGACCGGGTGGCCATGGTAGCTCAAATGGCCGTTGTTGCTTCTCAGGTGGCGGCAGCAACATCTGGCTTGGGGATAACAACTGGTGAGAGTGGCACAACAGTTATCCGTTCCGCAGCGGCGGCCTTAGCCCTGATGGAGGCCGCCCAAGACCATGTCAAGGCTGCCCATGCCCAGCTCCTGGCGGTCACTGCACAAATCGAACGAAGCTTCTCTGACAACGGTCAGCAACCCACGGTCGAAGAGCTATCAATCGCCAAGAGCGTTCGAGCAGCCCTCCGTTCCTCCGCCGCATACCTTGCGACGGCGGAGCCCGTCCAAGCCCAGATCGCGTCCGCCCATGCCCAGCTCGTGGTGGCCTTTTAAAAAGAGAGGGCAGACGCGGATGGCGCAATGCTTGCCGAGTATGGTGCAAGGGATGCCATGGAGCCCCTTCCCCAGGAGACCGTCGGGCCCCAGCTAGACATGGAGGCGGTGATGGAGATCGACGAGCTCCAGCCATAGTAGTACTCTTCATTTTGTTTAATTAAGACCGCCGGTCTTTAATTTGATAGAGTAATGTTTAGTTCAGCTTGCTCTGTTTAATTGCTGAACTTGCTCGATTAAGAAGTGTGGGTGTGCTGTAGTCTCCTTTGTGTACCCAAATTATGCAATGACGTGGATGACCACTGTAACCATGGAAATTCGAACCAAAATTGTTGACCTTCAAGCTCATCACACACGGGTTAAGCTATCAGAATAGTTTTTGATGTTCTCATATTGTACACAGTTCTAAATAAGGGACCGTGTCTGATGACACTTTGCGTGCCAGTTTTTTCATGGAAATATCTACCTCCCCACCTCTGCCCCCTTACCAAAAGCCACATTTCCCCTGTTTCCGCCTTCCTTTCCAAGTAGAAACCTTCACTCCTTGCTTGGAGCGCCGCCTCCTCGTCGGCGACCCTCCTTCACGCTGCTCGACCTTGTCTATCCAGGCAGGTAATCCACACCCGACCACCATCCTCCTCCTCCTTCCACATCCCACATGCCCTGAACGCAGGCGCGAGCGCGACACCTTCCACCCAAATAAGTGCGGCCCTAAGCCATGGTGCATGCATTATAGCCAGGATCTCAAGGACCATTTGGAAGCGGAGAAGCCAATCACGGCCGCATGCGCGTATGAGGTCGCGATGGCTTCCATTCGTGTCGGCCCCCAGATCTTGGAGGAGCACCTTTCCATTTGCTAGATACGTCGGTTAAGCATGCTCGGTTTACCAGTTGCGTGTGCTGCTCTTACCTTTCCTTCACAAATTCTAGTGAATTGTGCTATCTAATTTTACCATGCAATCTGTTGCTCTTGTGTATATGTTCTATATGTCGTGGAGTGTGGTGCTCACTTATTAACTGTTTTGTTAATTAGTTGTCATCTTCAGTTAACTGTTTTCTTCAATTTTGCAAATGTGATGTTCAATTCTTCAGGCTGCAATTTCATATTGTTTTCCATGTGAGAAATAAATAGAATTTATCTTTACAAAATACATGAGAAACGAATACAGTTGCTATATTTCCAAGCTATCCAGCCTACTTGGTTTGGTTATACATTGTGCCATGTGGTGCTTAGTTAATGTTTGGTTCATTTGTGTTGTGGTGTTTAGCTAACTGTATGGTTCAATTCTGCAATGCGATGTTCAATAGTTGTGTGTGCATTCTATTATTGTATACCATGTGAGGAATAAATTGAATTTGGCTATAGTAAATACTTAATCTGATGACTAACTACCTTATAGGTGTTGCAGGGAAACAATGGGAAGCACTAAGGTTTACAATCGAGGTTAGCACATGCATGGTCCGTAGTCTAATAGCACATTATTGTGCAATTGCAGGAACCATTCTAATATTTTGGTTTTTAACAATTTGGTCTTGCACATGTATGTCCTTCTGTCAGAGGTTTTGACCCACTGTTCGACCCATTTTGCATATGGGGAAATGAGTTGTCCATGAATATCAATCAAATCAAGAAACTCCGAAAGATTGTTAGGATATAGAAACTAGCGACAAAAAACAATGAGATCTTTGTCTGCGCAATGACGAAGACATCAGTTCACTACAAGATGGTACTAACTATTATAGAGAAGATATTTATGCACATCCTTTTTTTCAGGCCTTTCCAAAGCAGTTCACTGATGATTACCTCTCAACCCACCTCTATGGTCAGGAGGCGAGGAAGGTTTTCATACAACACCCACGGTTCAATATTGAATTGTTCCTGAAGAGGACGAAGGACAGACGGTCAATCATCCATAGGCACTGGCCTAAAGTTGCAAAGACCTTCAACATGAATGAAGGCTCAATATTCGCATTCCGCTTTAGCAGTTTTCCAAATGAGATGCATCTGTCTATATACCATCTATGATGCTAATTCCGAAAGGTTCTACATGTTGCAAGTGAAACTTGGTGCTGGTGCAGTTGTGTAATGGGGTAGATGAGTGCTGAAGCTATATCATGTTGTACTCTGATGTATTTCAATTATGAAATTTTGCTTCCTTAATAAGGAAATGGAATATATTATGTGCTTAATATGAATTTCAATTAGCTTAATAAATGGATTATTAATAATAGGGCAATTATCCTGCTAATAGCGAATTAGCCTGGTAATTGGGTTTTTCTATTGCAAACGGTTGTTGAAAAAATACCGTGGTCGATGACCTCATGCAACTCACAAAATTTCTAGGAATAAACTATGTTGGATCAATGAACAATCACACACGACTTTCTCTTGAAAACTGTTTGCGTTAGGCCACCTTGCGCAAATGTTTACCTCATAAAAACTGTGTGTGATGGACAGCCTTTGCCACACAGTTTCTTGTATGGACCGTGTGTGATACATTCAATAACACAAACGATTTAACGGGAAAAATTGTGTGTGATGTGCTTGTGAACGGAAACGTTTTCCTTGGAGCAACTATGTGGGATGTACATACGAACGAAAACGTTTAGCGAGAACTGAGTGTGTGGGATGTACTTGCGATCGGCAACAATTTCTCCCTATAATTGTATTTGTTAAGCTCTGTGTCGGTGTCAAAACTGGCGGATCTCGGGTAGGGGGTCCCGAACTGTGCGTCTAGGTCGGATGGTAACAGGAGACAGGGGACACTTTGTTTTACCCAGGTTCGGGCCCTCTCGATGGAGGTAATACCCTACTCCTGCTTGATTAATATTGATGATATGGGTAGTACAAGAGTAGATCTACCACGAGATCAAGGAGGCTAAAACCCTAGAAGCTAGCCTATGGTATGATTGTTGTGTATGGAGTTGATCCTCTACGGACTACAACCCTCCCGTTTATATAGACACCGCATAGGGTTAGGGTTACACAGAGTCGGTTACAATGGTAGGAGATCTTGAATATCGCATCGCCAAGCTTGCCTTCCACGCCAAGGAAAGTCCCATCCGGACACGGGACGAAGTCTTCAATCTTATATCTTCATAGTCCAGGAGTCCGGCTGAAGGTATAGTCCGGCTATCCGAACACCCCCTAATCCAGGACTCCCTCAGTAGCCCCTGAACCAGGCTTCAATGACGACGAGTCCGGCACGCAAATTGTCTTCGGCATTGCAAGGCGGGTTCCTCCTCCAAGTCCTTCATAGAAGATTGTAATCTCCAAGAGTAGTGTCCGGCTCTGTAAAATAAGTTTCCACATATTGCTATATAGAGAATAATATTAACACAAATCAAATCTGCTGACGTATTCTGCAGTGCGCCATCACACTACAGCCATGTCCTTTACTCGAATCGTTTTTACTTTTCCACCTCAGCATGTTTCGCGAGGCGGTTTCCTTGGCACGTCTTGTCAAAGCAGAGATTGTGTACCCTTTTTATGGGATTCTCATTAATACGGATGTGGGTAACCCAACCGCGCCATTTATCATGGCGCTCGGGAGGCAGGCGAGTTTTATCAGGCAAGTGGGGACGCATAACCACATCCGCCAATATGAGGGGATAAGGATCCACCCTATTTACCTACGCCTTCTTCCTCCCTTGCCTACCCATCTCTCGCGCACCCGAGCTCCAGTGCCCAAGCCCGTACTTCCCACCTCAACCTTCTCCAGCAATGTCCGGAGCGGGAGGCAAATGGATGGTCTCCACCGTTACGGAGGGCAAAATCAAGAAGCTAAGGAAGGCCGGGTATCTGTCCAAGGACATCGCGCACTGGCTTCCCGAGGAGGGACAGCGTATCCCCACCCCAAGGCCCCAGGAGAGGGTGGTATTTCTCCTCCACTTCCTCCGCGGACTGGGTTTTCCACTCCACCCATTTGTCCGGGGGCTCATGTTCTACTACGGCCTGGATTTCCACGATCTGGCTCCGAACTTCATCCTCAACATCTTGGCGTTTATCATCGTGTGCGAGGCCTTTCTCCGCGTCCACCCCCATTTCGGCCTCTGGCTCAAGACTTTCAACGTCAAGCCCAAGGTGGTGAGCGGCAGCCAGGCGGAGTGCGGAGGCGCCATGCCGGGAAAGATGGCCAACGCCCTATGGTTCGAGGGCTCCTTCGTGGAGATCCTAAAGGGATGGAAATCCGTGTGGTTTTATATCACCGAGCCACGCGATCCGGAATGGACCGCGGTCCCTGAGTTCCGATCCGGACCCCCCACGCGGCTTGTGTCCTGGAAAGAGACGGGCCTGTCGTGGGGCGACGAGAAAGAGGTGACCGGATTGCAAACATGCATCCGGTCCCTGGTGAACAAGACAATCCGGCTTGTCAATATAATCCAGGTTATGCTCGTCCGCCGGATCCTCCCGTGCCAACACCGGGATTTCAATCTGTGGGAGTTCGACTCGGCGCAGCATCAAACCCTCAGCAGGCTCTTCGACACAATGTATGAAGATTCCTGGAAGATGCTATTCAAGGGTGCCGAGGCTCCCGCATCCGCTTCTGAGGACCGCGGATACAACTCGCAGCGTCATGCTAGCAAGGTATGCTATCTACACCTGTTACAGGATGTTCAAGCTTTTTTCATAGTTTGACTCTATGCGGGATCTAAACTCCCTTGCCTTTGACAGGCTTGGCGGGCGATGGCCGAACCGATTAACTGTCCGGCTCCACTGCCCGAAGACCCAGCCCCAGCTCTACTGGTGAAGCTGCTGACTCCGGCGCCTTATGTGGTGCCGGAGAAGAAGGCCAAGAAGAAGAAGACCACGGGGACTCGAAAGAGTACCCGTAATGTGGTGTTGTCGGACTCGTCATCCGGCGAGTCCGAGACGCCCTCCTCCCATGAAAACGAGGAGGAGGAAGAAGAAACCTCTCCCCCTCCAGTGGGGGGAGGAAAGAAGAGGAAGGCCGCCCCAACTGGGGAGGCCGAGGGGTCCAGGAAGAGGAAGACCCCTCCGCAGAACTATTCCCCCAATGCCGAAGAAGACGAAGAGGAGTGGCCGGACAGGGCCAAGCGTCCGGCGAAATCGTAAGTTCGGATATCAGAGTAACTCGTGATGTTCCTTTGTTGCACAGCTTTACCTAATGTCGATGATACTTATGCAGTCCGCCCCGGGCCGAACTCAACGAGTCGTCGAGCGGCTCCCTGGATTCATCGGACATGAACTCTGTTCCGCCCGCTGTCTCCCCCCCGCACTGCGGACGACGCCGAAGTGGCGTCGCGACAAGCTCTGGGGCAGGAGGAGGTGGTCCTGGAGGAGCCGCAAGGCAATCTCCCGGACTCCAGGAGTAAAGGGGACAAGACCCCCCAGGGCTCCAAGTCCGGCCTTAAGCCGGACACCGTGCCGGAATCTTCAACGATTCTGGACCGCGGCAGCCGAGCTCCTTCCAAGAGGAGCAAGCCTTCTGAGCCGGCAACCTCCGTCCAACCAGAAGTGCTGGACAATCTGCTAGAGGTGCTTGAAGGCACCTCCATCAACGATGAGCACCGTACTATTATGAGTACGGTGATCCAGAAGGTCCAGTCTGCCAAGAGCGGGCTGAGTGAAGCTTGCGCTAGCCTCCTAACAGGCTTCGAGGTAAGTAAAAATATGTAAAAATATTACCGCATAGACAGTAGCCCCTGATGCTCTGTTTGGCGTTCGGAAAGAAAAGCCGAATAGAGGATCTATTAAATTTCGCAGGAGTCTAACAATAAAGAGTCAATATGCGTATGCAGGCTTCGCTGTTGTCCACCACCGCACTGACTGCGGAGGTGGGTGTCCTGAAACAGGGACTCGAGCGGTCCGAGCAAGAGCTCGTCCTTGCCAAGCGGCAACTCGAGGAGAAAGAAGGTAAGAAATACCTTACAGAAATAAGTGCCTATAGAGAGGCGTGATTGCAAAAAATAACAGGATTGCACTGCTTATTGTAGGGGCCACGACTGAGGTGGCGACCCTCAAGCAGGAGCTGTCTGAGGTCGAAAAGAAAACGGCCACGGAGCGCATCGAGCGAGAAAAACTTGGGGCTCAGGTCGGCGAGGTGCAGCAAGAGCTTCAGGCTCTCATGAGAAAACATGAGAGTTTGGAGCTTGAGTCGGAGACCCGAGCGTCCTAGCTCGCGGCGGCCCTTGAGACTGCCAAGTCTGCCAAGGCCGAAGCCCAAAAGGCCCTCCGAGAGTTGGAGGATATGAAGAAGATAGCAGCGGGTAAGGCATTCTTTATGCAAAGCAGAAATATAAAAGTAAACTACTTGTTACTTACCCGAATCCGGAGTTCTCCAGGGGCATTCGCAGATCTTCCTCGCAGCGTATACGATGCCGCCGCATTCTACCGAGCTGAAGAGGGCAGCTCGACGGAGAAGGTGTTCTAGTCTCAGTATGCTGAGGACGGACACCCTGTGCCCTTGAGCGACCAGCTGAAACAGCTGGTCGAACTCCACAAGGTGGCCGAACAGGCCATGAAGGGCGTCATAGTTCGGCTGTGGCCCGGAGAGGCTCTGCCTGGGAGCTACTTCGGGCTGGTGAGGCGGCTGGTGGAGGCCTGTCCAAGGCTCGAGGTCCTCAAGCGCTCCGTCTGCATCGAAGGTGCCCGTAGGGCCCTTGCCCGTGTAAAGGTGCACTGGGGTAAGCTAGACGGTGAGAAGCTTGTGAAGGACGGGCCGCCGCCGGGGAAGGAGCATCGCAAGCCTGAGAACTATTACAAGGATGTTCTTGAGGGTGCTTTCCTTGTGGCAGATGAATGTACCAAGGATGTAATTTTTGAATAAACTCGCTCGTTTTTATCCTGTGCGCTGAAAACTTGTTCATAGGCGCTTAAGCAATGCTTGTTGAATTTAAAATATTATTTTCTGTGCGGCCGTTTATCAAAAAATTGAGAGATGGCCAGTCGTCGGCTTCTGCCCCCATGCCGCTAGTGCTGGGGTGTTCGGGGATAAACCTGAGCACTCTTTTTCCCATAGTTGGGTCCTTCGAGGGAGGCGCTCAACACGGCGAACTAGGAAATCGGACTATAATGCTTGAACACTCTCACTTAGCCATAGAACTTTATAATTTTTAATTTCGGCGAAGCCCCTAGTTCAAAAGACCGAGTTCGGGGCGCTATCCACGCATTGGCTGGGGTTATCCAGCTCCTCGCTCAAAGCGGCATAAGCCTTTAGGGACTCGAAAAACCTCTCGAACAGCGACCGGTCTCTCGCCTCATCATGACAGTCAGTTTTAGCTTTCTCCACTGAGGTGCTTAACCCAGCTCAACTGGGGCACAATCGCAGTGGTTCTCCTAGTGCTACCTTAGCCGATATAGCGGAACATAAGGCACCAAAACATAGGAGCCGGGCAAACCCAACTATTGACCCAAATCATGATTCGGAGCCGATGCATATAGTGTTCGGGGTGCCGCACTTGTGAAAGTGTACGGGCTTCTCATGCCATATTGAAGGGTACTGAAGCCCCTGGCGTACTTGCCGTACCACAGTGTACGGATGCAACATGTCATTAATGAACATATATAAAAGAGAGTAATGCAAAAAATAGACAAAAAGCTAAGCATTGTTTATAGAGAGGCTATTTATCAAAGCCGAACGATACAAATAGTGCGGTAAGCAAAAGATATTGGACTATTCAGTATGTCCTGACCAGGGGCAGGCCGCGGAATTGTATTTAAAACAGGTATACCGCTCGTAATAGAGACCACCTGGGAGTTCCATAATGCGGCATGGCTTGTCTGCCTCCCTGGATCTTGCATCGTTTGTGCGGCAGTCGAATTGCCGAACAGGTCGTCCGAAGTATGGAGTCCTGAAAGTAAAAAAAAAAAAAGAATCCGGCAGCCCCTGGTACGTTTTAAGCCGTATTTTGGGCGTGCCGTTATTGTGCCCCTTCCCCTGTGCCCATGGTATTTCAAGGGCGTAGTTATGTACGCGAGGTACTGGTTTCGCTAGGTCGCGAAAGCTGGGGTTGGGGCCGCATTGCTACGCTTGCTCAGAGTGTGCCAGGCGGTCCTGCTGTAGGTTACTCCGGGCGCGCTTGGCAGTGTCTGGCTTTTTAATGGCCGGACTGGAGAATTGCCTAAGAAGGCTACTTTGTACCTCCGCTGCGAGAGCCGCCGTATGCTCCTCCGTACGGAGGGAGCGTTCGGTGTTTCCGTTGACCGTGATTACTCCTCGAGGGCCTGGCATCTTGAGTTTGAGATATGCGTAGTGCGGCACCGCATTGAATTTTGCGAATGCGGTTCGTCCGAGCAGGGCGTGATAGCCACTGCGAAACGGGACTATATCGCTCTTCGCTTTGGAAATTATCCGGGGATCCGAAGACCACGTCAAGTGTTACTGAGCCTGTACAGTTGGCTTCTACACCTGGTATGACGCCTTTAAAGGTCATTCTTGTGGGTTTGATCCTTGAGGGATCTATGCCCATTTTCCGCACTGTGTCCTGATAAAGCAGGTTCAGGCTACCGCCGCCGTCCATGAGGACTCTTGTGAGGTGAAATCCGTCGATGATTGGGTCGAGAATCAATGCGGCGAAGCCGCCATGACGGATGCTAGTGGGATGGTCCCTTCGATCAAAGGTGATCGGGCAGGAGGACCATTGGTTGAACTTTGGGGCAACTTGAGGACTCTTGTGAGGTGAAATCCGTCGATGATTGGGTCGAGAATCAATGCGGCGAAGCCGCCATGACGGATGCTAGTGGGATGGTCCCTTCGATCAAAGGTGATCGGGCAGGAGGACCATTGGTTGAACTTTGGGGCAACTGGCTCCATCGCGTGTACGTCCCGCAGCGCACGCTTCCGCTCCCTCTTGGGAATGTGGGTTGCGTATATCATGTTCACCGTCCGCACTTGTGGGGGAAAACCCTTCTGTCCATTGTTGTTCGGCGGCTTGGGCTCCTCGTCGTCGCTGTGCAGCCCCTTGTCTCTGTTTTCGGCTCTTAATTTGCATGCCTGCTTGAACACCCAACAATCCCTGTTAGTGTGATTAGCTGGCTTTTCGGGGGTGCCATGTATCCGGCACAAGCGATCGAGTATTCGGTCCAAACTGGACGGGCCCTGAGTATTCTTTTTGAATGGCTTTTTCCGCTGACCGGATTTGTAGCCTCTGAATCCAGCGTTGACTGCCGTGTCTTCATTGCTGTCGCTGTTAACGCGATGTTTTTTCTTATTCCGACATGTCCTGCCACTTTTGTCATTGGTATCCCAATTACCAGGATTCTTTGATAAGTTGTTACTGTGAGCCAGCCAGCTGTCTTCTCCCGCGCAAAAGCGGTTCATGAGTGTCGTGAGTGCTGCCATGGATTTCGGCTTTTCCTGTCCCAGGTGCCGGGCAAGCCACTCGTCGTGGATGTTGTGCTTGAAGGCTGCTAGGGCCTCTGTGTCCGGACAGTCGACTATCTGGTTTTTCTTTGTTAGGAACCGTGTCCAGAATTGTCTGGCTGATTCTTCTGGCTGCTGAATTATGTGGCTTAAGTCGTCGGCATCCGGTGGCCGCATGTAAGTTCCCTGGAAGTTATTTAGGAATGCGGCTTCCAGGTGTGCGGCGCCTCTGTACTGGGCTATATCATGACGCAACTAGGAAGAGCTATGTCTGTTGTGTTCGGCCCGGCCGGATTTGTTGTATCCAGAGTGAAGATCATTGTCGCTTGTCGTAGGGCGCCTGCGCGATCCGTAGATCGATCTTGTTTGTCTTGCTTTATCCTCCAGTATGTCTCGCAGGTCGGGCACATTTTGCCGTGCCTTAGTTGTGCAGCGTCTGGGCATGGCCTGGGTGGGGGGCTGAGAGGCCTTTCTATTACGGCCGCGGGGTGGCCGGTCTGCCATGTCATGCACTGGTGATGTAGGTGCTTCCTCCTCTGATCGGGGTAGTGGCCTGCGCTTCGGGCAACTCTTGGAGGGGCGTTCGAGTTCATACTCTTCGGCCGCAAGGACTTCAGTCCATCTGTCAGCTAGCAAATCTTGGGCAGCTCTAAGCTGTTGCTGCTTTTTCTTGAGGCTGCTTGCCGTGGCTAAAAGCCTGCATTTAAAACGCTCTTGTTCGGCGGGGTCTGATGGTATGATGAATTCGTCGTCATCGAGGCTTGCCTCCTCTTCAGAGGGAGGCGTATAGTTATCATCCTCGACCTCTTCGTCTGCCGCTCTCTCATGAGGGCTGGCTTCTCCATCTTCCTGTGCCGAATCTTGCTGGGGTGGGTGTTCTTCGGCGCTATCCGGGGTAGTATTATCTCCCGTGCCGGAATCACCGTTTTTGCTTTGGCGGGATTTAGAACGGCGCCGCTGACGCCGGCACTTTGGTTGTTTCTTGGGGGCGTCATCCCCTACTGCTCCATCGCCATCTCCGTCTTTTGGAGTATCCACCATGTATATGTCGTATGACGAGGTGGCTTTCCAGCGCCCTACAGGTGCTGGTTCCTGTTCGTCTCCTATATCGTCGTCCATGCCGTCGATGTCTTCGGAACCGAAGTCAAGTATGTCGGTTAAATCGTCGACAGTGGCTACAAAGTGGGTGGTGGGTGGATTTTGAATTTCCTCTCCGTCCGTATCCCACCCTTGCTGACCGTAGTCCGGCCAGGGCTCTCCTAATAAAGAGAGAGACTTAAGAGAATTCAGGATGTCGCCAAAAGGTGAATGCTGAAAGATGTCCGCTGCGGTGAACTCCATTACTGGCACCCCATCGGATTCAATTGGCAGGGGCGCGGGGGGCTCGGAGTTCGGAGAGGAATCCGGCTCCTCGGAGTCACAGGCCATGCGGAGTGTGGGGCTGGAGTTCGGCTCGATCGCCTCTGAGATCACAGCCCCTGAGGTAGCGTCCAACCGCTGATCCTCGATCGGCGCAGTAGGTTCCGAATCAATGGTCGAAACCGATGCGTGTGCGGCCTCCAAGGCGCTGTTCGGTGGCAGAGCTATATCATGCCCCTCGAGACAGTGCGGCACGCTTGGCTGTGGCTCGAATCCGTCGAAGATCAAGTCTCCGCGGATGTCAGCCGTATAGTTTAGGCTTCCAAACCTGACCTGATGGCCAGGGGCGTAGCTTTCGATCTGCTCAAGGTGGCCAAGCGAGTTGGCCCGCAGTGCGAAGCCGCCGAAGACAAAGATCTGTCCGGGGAGAAAAGTCTCATCCTGGACCATATCGTTGTTGAAGATCGAAGGAGCCATCGGGCCTAAAGGCGACGACACAGAGGAACTCTCAGTGAAAGCACCAATGTCGGTGTCAAAACCGGCGGATCTCGGGTAGGGGGTCCCGAAATGTGCGTCTAGGCCGGATGGTAACAGGAGACAGGGGCCACTTTGTTTTACCCAGGTTCGGGCCCTCTCGATGGAGGTAATACCCTACTCCTGCTTGATTAATATTGATGATATGGGTAGTACAAGAGTAGATCTACCACGAGATCAAGGAGGCTAAAACCCTAGAAGCTAGCCTATGGTATGATTGTTGTGTATGGAGTTGATCCTCTACGGACTACAACCCTCCAGTTTATATAGACACCGGATAGGGTTAGGGTTACACAGAGTCGGTTACAATGGTAGGAGATCTTGAATATCGCATCGCCAAGCTTGCCTTCCACGCCAAGGAAAGTCCCATCCGGACACGGGACGAAGTCTTCAATCTTATATCTTCATAGTCCAGGAGTCCGGCTGAAGGTATAGTCCGGCTATCCGAACACCCCCTAATCCAGGACTCCCTCACTCTACTATATGTATTTCTGTATTTGAGCGCTCGTCGGTCGCACACGACCTCATTTTGCCGAGTGTGTGTGCCAGGAGGGCATATCCCCAATGGTTTCTAGGCAGTGTAGGAAGCACCCCCCTATCGCCCACACTCACTAGGTGATGGTTCCAAATGCCATCACGGAAAGGGTTTAAAAACCATTTGCATAGGACCGACGGTACCAGTATACTCATTCTTCTTGAAAAGATTGAAGAGGGGTATAGCGCAAACTTGAAGAAGTCTTCGACGAACCACTTGTAGGACTATGAGAGAACAAATGAATTGATATGATAGCAAAGAAAGAGTAATATTTAACGAACCACTATAAGGATTGAAAACGATTGAAGGAAAGAGAACATATCACCGTGAAGAATTAGAGGACGAACGAACATACTTAAGAGAATTTAGATACAAGAGAGCGAATAGATCACGAGATTACTAACGAATACTTTGAACGATGCATTGGAAGAATTCGAGAATGAATGAAGAGACATCAATTTAGAATTATTGGAGAATGAAAGTTGAAAACTGGTAATGAATAACTCTTCTGCAGTGATGGCCTCCATAGAATCGAGAATGGAAAGAACTCCTGAAATGCTTCGGATGGGTATGAAAATAATTTCTCACGATCGGAAGAATGATGAGTATTAATGTTGAGCCAAAGATGAAAAGAATCTAGAAGCGATCTTGGAGAAAGCAATTGACTGATGAGAATTCATTCTTACATCAAACTTTGAAAAGAATTCGAGAATAATTCCGAAAAGAAAAGAAAAAAATTAAAATAGTAAGGTAAGATCCTGGAAAAGACCTGTGGGTTAGGGCCCACTTAAAAGAAACACCGTTGCAAATGGTTGCTTGAAATAGAGATTGCACCAGTTGATTTAAATGGCTTGGATGAGATATCAACCTCAAAATGACTTGAACAGATTAAGAATGGAAACACGATTCTTTTGTGATATCTTCCACACTCCGGATATGAATATAGAGAGGTGAATAAATAAGAAAGCCTTGGATAAGAACTTCCAAGATGGAAATCATGTGAATTGAGGAAGGTGAAAATGATGAATACTGAAAGCTTGAATTTAGTCCACCAGAGAAGAAAAGAGGACGAAGAAGGAAAGAATGATGAACTTGAAGCTACTGAGCATCTCCACAAGAAATCACTGGGTAAGAACATTGAAGGAAAGGAATGATGAGACTTCGCATCAATAAAATGGATACTTGATTAAGAAATCTTAGCACTTGAAAAAAAGGTGTGGGCGGTTGGTACAACAAAAAACAACTTGGGACGACTGAAATGAATGTCGTTGAGAAACGTGAGATTCGATCTTGCAAAAGGAGAAGATGATAGGATCATCTTGAAGAGAAGCGCACCTGTTGGAAAAGAATTGACATGACAATCTCAATCATCTAGAATGATTAGCACTCCCATAGAAATATGAGAACACCTCTTAGGAAAAGGTATAGGATCAACACTTGATTTCTAAGCAACTCGAATACCACAACTCAAAACAAAACAAAGGATTTATCTTGGATAATAAGCCGGAACAAATACATATGATAGAGATTTACCCAATCCCATATCATGCATCGGTCAGAAGATATTCTAGGTAACTACTTGAATTCCCACTTAAAAACTCCCGAAACTTTCTGGTTATGCAATCTGGTGTTGGGGATATAGGGAGGCACAAATATCTCACACAACCAACAAATCCTACACTCCAACTATATCCATCCGTCAACACGTAACCAAGAAAACCTCGGAAATCGTGTACCTGAAGCCTTCAAAAACATCCGATATACTAGATGTGGCAATACATCTGATTGCTCTCCCCAGTACAGGGTGTCGTCAGATTACTCTCACCACAAAGAGTATAGAAGTGTTTTTGATGTCGGCGACCTCTGGTATTCCAGAACTGAAACAATAAGCACTATGACAAAAACACCTTGGAGCTCAACTCCCCAGGACACTGCGACAACCCCTAAATGTTAGGAGGCACCAAGACAGAATTCCCTTCACAATGTATCGCAATGATCTAACAATACCCATGTGATCCTAAAATTTTTTTTGAGTGAACAAGACGAGAGTGAAGTCAAAACATCTACATCAGGAGTCCTCACGAGGGCGACGAAGGGGATAAGGAGTAAAAATAAGTCCTACTCTCCGATATATAACTAGACACAAAATAGTTTTTTCTAGACTCAACAACAGCAGCGGTTCGATCAATCAAGGGGGCTCCTGCAGTCGGTAAGGCTCTGATACCAACTTGTAGCACCCAAGATGCGATTATATCCCAATCACATGATGAATTCATGATTGGGGCACAACCGCATTTCGAGCGCATAGCAAGGTGTAAATCATTACAAAATACCATGTATTGAATTGATCAGAATACAAGATAAAGGCTTACACTCGCCACAAGTTACATCATGAATACAACAGTTCATCAATACATAGCAATCATCATACAGAAGAGTAGGATCCTACTACGGATGGAGAAAACCAAAAAGAAGAACGACATCCAACCTGCTAAACCCAGGCTCCCGACCCGAAATCTATCGCTTTATCGAATAAGAAGAAGAACTCCAAAAGCAATCAAGCATCTCTCTCATGTAGGATCATCGCATTACATATACCTGCAACTGTTGTAGTAGTAATCTGTGAACCACAAGGACTCAGCAAGCCCATTACCATGGGTAACAAGACTAGGAAAGCCTAAATGGTATGGAATGGATAAGTGGTGAGGTTGCAGCAAGCACTAAGCATTGTATCGTGGCTAACTTACGAGTACAAGAATAAGATGAGGAACTACGCAAACGGTCGCAAAATAGTAATGATCATGAAGTGATCCAGAACTACTTATATTCAAAAATAACCTCACTTTGTTCCCTTCTGAAATGCACCCGAAAAGAGATAGACATGGTTATGAACGCGGTTGGTGTACTTTTAATTGAGTTTATTTCAAGTCCACTACAACCGGATATTAAAAATGCCCATCTACCACATAACAGCGGGTACGACTCTCGAAACTTTAAACCCTGCATGGGTGTCCCAACTTAGCCCATGACAAGCTCACGATCCGCGGAGACAATCCTCCATCTCGGGACTCTCCGACCAGTCTCGTAATCCCGATGCACAAGACATTTCGACAATGGTAAAACTAATCTGGCAAGACCACCCGGAATGCCGACCCCTGATAGTAGCCGCGCGTATCTCATATCAGGCCACGTCTGGATGAGTAGTACATACGGCAACCGAAAATCCCGGGTGAAGGGGTTGCACCGCAAGTGCCTATGTTTGGGACCAACACCATCAGCACTGGCCCCCTGTTTATGTGGAATAAAGAATCCTCGGGTTCATGACACCCTATGAGTTAATTAATTAATTCAGTATTATTATGTTGGCAAATGTTAAAACCAATGTGGGATCTTGCTGGAAGAGTTTTATTCAAAGCGAACTGTCAAGAGGGGCCAAACCCTCATCGTGTTAGGGACGCAAAATGAAGGAACATAACACCGGTATGACAGAAACTAGGGCGGCAAGAGTGGAACAAAACACCAGGCAAAAGGACCAGCCTTCCACCCTTTACCAAGTGTATGGATGCATTAATTAAATAATAGGTATTGTGATATCCCAAGATATCCATGTTATCCAACATGGAACAACCTGCAACTACACGTGCAACTAGCAACACTATAAGAGGGGTTGAGCAAAGCGGTAACATAGCCAAACAACAGTTTGCTAGGATGGTGGAAAAGCTTAGAGGCTATCATGGCAATATGGGAACCTTGATAAACAAGTGGTAGGTAGCGTGACATAGCGATAGCATCGAGACAACTAGCATAGCAAAGATAGTAGCGAGAACTAAGGTGACGGTCATCTTTCCTGAAATCCCGCTAGGAAGAAGAACGAGTCCATGAAGAAGACGAACCAACATAGTCGAACGGAGCCTCACAATTGCAACGCAACCGGAACTATCGAGAAGAAGCACAACCGGAATGAAGCAAACAACATGGTAAACCAACAAGCATAATCATGGCATGATGCACAATCAAGTATGATGCATGTCCAGTTTAATGAGTGATGTCGTGGCACAAAGCAACAAATAATACTAAAAATTAAGTGGAGCTCAATATGCAACGAGTTGCATATTGACGAAACACCACATTCATTTATTTAGTTTGCTCCCATTTAAGAACAAGACAAGATTAAATGTTGGTTAACATGGAAAGAGGTGAATCATAATTAAACTATCTATTTAGGGAAGCTTAAATGAGGCTGGAAATAACAAACAACAATTCCAGGAAATCCCCATATGCATATTTTGAATTTAATGCAAACAACAATTTTAAACATTTTAAATATTGTTATCATGATGTGGATGACATTTAAAAGTTTTATGAAAATTATGAAAATGTTGACATGAGCATGTTCTCAAGCATTGGTCACCATTGCGGAACGAAAGGGGTGCCATAGCAAGATTCCGATGATCCGACAACTCATTGAGATACCGATGCAAAAGAGCAAGTGTGGATGTACGGAACATGCAAAAGATGGTGGGGTCATCCCGGTTACCGGGTTCCCATGGGTCGACGGCATGGCAAACGAGGAGAAACGTGCAAGTGACAACTCGGAAATGGTGCAAACACGGGCATCTCATGCATCTCACATGCATTCATTCACGGGCGGTCGTCTCGTCATTATACCTTTAAAGCGTGCATTTTCGGAGCGGATCGGGTTTGATGCGGTGTAGGGGAAGTGGACATTCTCGGGACGGTTATAGTGGAAGTAGTGGTACACGGAGACAGTAGTTGTACACGGGTCGTACAGGAAGTTGACAAAACCCAAGGTGACGGTTGGTACATGTCATCAGTAGTCAAACTTGGTGGTCCAGAGAGGGTACTTGCCGGATCCACAACACTGTAACTGTTCATGGCAGAGGAACTTGATGTTCATGGGTCTTCCAAAGACGTCGTGGTACTTGGTGATATCCGAGACAGTCTTGGAATATCCGTGGATAGAGGTACTTGGCAGTTGTGTAGACGGAGTTGAGGTGGTCTTGGACCGGGTGATCCTGGCGTATAGGGACAGCATAAGCGACTTCGGCGGTGCTGGGCATAGGGATCGGGTGCGTGCTCTCTCGGGAACGGAGCTGAAGATGGATGACGATAGGGATTTGGGAGAGGCAGGAGACGGCACCTTGGCGCGGCTCCGACGAAGGGCAACGTTGGAACGACGGGGGCGTCGGTCTCCAAGGCGGCGGCCGCACACACGAAGCAGAGGCACGGCGGGAGGCGAGGATGAAGCAGAGGCGACCTCGGTCGCAGGTGACCAGGGCAGCGCGGCAATGGCAGATCCTAGCGTGGGGAGCCCGTTCCCGGCGGTGGCCACGGGCGGAGTTAAAGGAGGCGATGCAGGTGGTAGAGGAGGGCGGTTGCCATCCTCGGGTCCCCTGCTCGTGAGTACAGGGGTGCACGAGGCTGGGCCTCGAGCAGAACGCCGTCGAGGAGGAAGGGCGCGAGGGAGGTGGTTGTAGATCGACGAAACTTGGCACCTCGATGAAGAGCAGCAACAACGAGCGTCTCTGAGAGAGGAAGTTGGTAGGCATGGGCATAGAGGAAGGAGCTCCGATGCGGTTCCCGTTCGTCTTGGTCGCCGGTCGGCACCACGTGCAGGAGCAGGGGGAGAGGCGGTCGGGGACGGGGCAAGGGTGCTGCTCCTCTGTGTGTGCATGTGTGGCGGCGGGCAGGAACGAGAGGGAGAGATGGGGATCGGGAGAGAGGGCAGTGAGGGGCTAGGGGTATAGGAGGGTGTCAGATGGGCCTAGGCCATTGCAGGCTGCTAGGAGTCCCAGGTGGGCTAGACTCTCTTCTCTCTCCCTCTTATTTCCTTTAGCAGAAAATAATTTGAGAGAACAAAAAGAAAGAGAGGGTTAGGGAAAAAATTTGGACATGCAGGTAATTTTCCTGGACTCACAAAAATGAGCTTGATCCCGAAAAAATAGAAGTGGGCACGCGTGTGAAGTTGAATTCAAACTCATTTGAATTTAATTCAAATGGTTTGAACTAGGACAAAGTGTTAGGATTGTCCAAAAATGTTGAGAATTTAGAAAGCGCCTCGATAGATGGGAAAGGAATTATAGGCAAGGTTAGAGAGTCAAAAATTGAAGAAGGAAAGGCCAAGGGATTTAACATGCATGTGTGTTGTGGTAAATTCCAAATTAATGGAATATAATTTTTATAGCTCCCTAATAATATTGGGAGGATATATGTTATAAAGAAAAACCACCATGTGCATTTCCCTTGATTTAAATGGATTGAAGATCCATACAATTTTTTATGTGAGTTTTAGTTGTTTTGTGAAATTGATGGCATGATGACATGATGCAATGCAAATGATGCTATGCAGAATGCAACAAGTTAATAAAACACACGGTGAAACTCGGAATACATGGAAGGCTCCTGGAACGTCGGTCTTGGGTCGTTGCGCGCTCGACCGGGTTCAGTTAACAACTAGGGATCGATCGATCGCTCAGGTTCAGTAACGTGTAGCTAGTGCAATCGTTCGGGTTTAGTAATCGAATGCCTCGCTCGGGTTCAGTTAGAGCCCAACGCCTCGCACAGATGCATGTAGTGTATGAGAGAAATGCGCAAACCTCCATGCATTGCTCGTCCCCGACCACCCACCGTAACTAGGAACTCCCCAAAATTTTCCTCGCCCTCGCTTTTACCACAGTTTTTCCCATCATGGACGGCCCAAAAAATTTCATGCAGATGCGTCTCCGGCCTGCCCAGGACGAAAAGCCCATTTTCTATCATGTTTTTTTGTCACAGAAGTAGGAGCCCACCACATCTATGATGATACCGGGCTTTGTCACAACTATCATCACAGAAGTATGATAAGCATGACAGGAAAAAAATTCGTTCCGCCCAAAATGTCTCGGATGTGTATTTTTTTATAGTGTTAGTTGCACTTTAAATCTCCACCTTTTTGGTAATTGATGACAACATATAGATCAAAGCTTCGACAAATGATAACATGAATGAAATATATCATCGCTTTGAGAAGTATGTGATAAGCAAGAGCTCCCCCTAAATTTGTGCATTATTTAAAATTTGCTTTTGAATGCAAATGCACAATCGATTAGGATCATGGGTCACTCTTCCATGTCACATACATCTTGGTGGAGTTCTCAAAATGATAAGATTTAAATAACATGCTCTCATTACCAAGGGTAAAAGTGATTGATCATACAAAAATTCATATATATAAGCAAGCGACCACACATTAAGCTAGTGTGATCAAACACATGATCACATAAGTACATCACAAGCATAACACAAATTGTAGCATAGTAATCGAAAAACCAAATGATCAAAGTAGGAAGCGAAGCAAATAAAACCAACACACACTCTCTCTCTCTAAGCCTATGATCTATACACTTTCTCCCCCTTGGGCAAAAAGTTACCAAGAAGTTTGAAAACATATTGTGCTATGCGACACTCTAGGCACGATCTCCGGGAGCTCTTGAATAGGTCTTCTGGCTTGTTGTTCCAGTGTGCGTAGATGGCATGGAGAGCAGGGCAGCTGCAAAAGCTTCGGCAGAGGTTTGTGGAGCTGGAGGGGTTGATACATGAGGTGCTATCATGGCAGTTGCTACATGTGTTGAAGTAGTAGTCCTGGAGTCTCTGACAACTGGCACTACTGATGACCTTTATGCCATTGGCACTCTTTGGAAAGTATCAATGGTTGGTCTGTGCTCCCTGTCCTCAGCTTCTTCTTGGAGCTTATGCAAAGTGGTCTGTATCTCAGTGACCTTCACATCTAGGTCATGAAATTTAGCCTCAATGATCCTCTCAAGACTCTCTTTATTTTGAGTCAGGGTGGCCAAGCTGTTCTCAATTCTCACCGTAGCCTCAAGCAGATAACTGAGTTGATCTTGCTTGGTCTTGAGCATCACAACAGAAGCATCTGGTACACTTGTTGCCTTTTCTGCTATTGCAGCCTTTGTTTCTCTCTGTTCTACTGGGCTTCTGCTCAAGTTGGATGAGATGCATCCATGACAACCTCATTGTCCTAAAAATCTATCCTTAGGGGAAGATGATCTCTATCAAGAAGACATGTCCTGGTTCCCATCTTGGAATTGATCAACATTTGAATTTCAGGGGCACATCCACAAGATCTCTTCTGATCAACAACTGTTCTCTTCACAGTCTCAACAATCAAGGTCATCACCTAGGACTTCTAAGGTACATCAAACATGTGAAGCAAACTAATTGAGTGACCACGGATCATTCTATGATCTTTTGACTTGGGAAAAAGAGTGTGCCTCAAGATAGTGTTGATAGTGGTCAGGCCAGACCGCAAATAGTATCTTGTTGGGCTCGCCTGCCCTACAAGGGAGGCTTTTCCCTTTGTAGTATCTTGCTTCTCTGGTTAATCTTGGTCCTCTCGTGCTGCACTTTGGTTCTTCGAAGAATTGGTTTCTTGTGCTTCAGTCCGATCTTGGGAGTTATAATCTTGCTCGCATGCCTTTGCATAGTTAGGGCAACGGACCCAGGGTTTGTTGCACCGACAAAGTTGGTTGCACTTGTTCTTGCCAAAATGTATACGAGTGAAGTACGTTGGCGGAGTCGCCCTCAAGAACTCTCTAGTTCTTCTTCTTTGGGATCCACATCAACTTGATGGGAATCCTTAGAGTTGTAGTCGTACATGATGAAGTAGAACTGGATGTAGTGGAACCCACATGACCAAGGCTTTAGTAGCTTCTTCAAATGAATCAATCTCTTCTTGAAGCTTGCCCTTGCCTTTTAGCTTGTGGTCTTGTGGTGGAAGATCATCCTGAGCTTGTGTTCCTTTGAAAGAAGTGGGGTCATACTTATCTTGTTGAAGAAAAAACTTTGTCTTGGGGTATTGATCTTCTTCCCACTCAACTGCATTGGCATTGAACGTTCGTTCAAAACCAACACCTTGATTCTTCTGGTGACTTCCTTGCTTGTGTATGATTTCCTCAAATTGCTTACTTCCAGCAAGGCTTTTGTAAACACCTTTCTCTACAATTCCCTTCAGTAAGCTATTTTCTTTCTCAATTGTAACTTGGCTAAGGGAATCATTAATGGAATCAAGAGAACTACTAGAAGCAACAACATTGAATTTAACATGATTATTGTGACTACTAGAAGAAGAATCTTTCTTGCTCTTATTGCCAGATTTTACTTGTGGCATATAAGTAGACAAGTGTAAACCCTTGGCAATGTAAGAAGAACTTTTCTTTCAAAGATCATCATTGATTGCTTTTAAGAACCCATGCTCTTGCTCTAAATTTAGCTTCTCGAAGCAAAGCTTCTCATGAGTCCTTAGAAGCTCTCGATGGTCCTCTAGAGTTGTTTCATGAGCTAACTTAAGATTGTGTAGTTCTTAAGTTAGATGCTCAATCTCCTTCTTATCGTTGTCATTCATATCATATTGATTAGCATGATTAACATCAAATTCATCATATTTTTAATCACTAGTGTTGTCAACAAGTAAATCATCATCACCTAGAAAATCAACTTCATCACTATTGAAATCAACATACTCGGTTTGTGATACCTTAGGGCCTTTAGATATGAAGCATCTTCCAATTCCTTCATTTGGTGAGTCAAATATGTCATAGGAGTTAGATGACATGAGTGCAAGACCAACAACACCTTCATCTTGAGTATATTCGGAGTCAGAGTGATAACTTGTCTCGGAGTAGTTGTCGGAGTCGGAACCGAATGCCCATTAACCAATGTGAGCTTGATGACTTTGTCTTGTGTAGATATTTTATGACTTGTCCTTCCTTTCCGAATCCTTGCTTCTACGAGAGTGTCTTCATTCATAACGATCATCTCTACTCCTTCTCTCTCTAGGTGGTGATTCATCTCTCTAAGTATTATTTTAGGTGAACCTTATCTTCTCTTGCACGGAGTCATACACTCATTGGAGTAGTGTCCGGGTATTCCACAATTGTAGCAATTGCGATCACGACTAGAAGATCTTTTTTCATTGTAGGACCTTGATTTGGAACTTCTTCCTTTGCTTCTATTCTTGTAGAATTTGTTGAAGTTCTTCACCATTAAGCTCAATTCTTCATTGAAGACTTGTTTCTCACTTGATGTTGTAGGAGCATCACATGAAGCTTTATAAGCACCACTAGAATTGTTGTGGAGCTCTTCCTTATCCTTGACTGACATCTCATGAGCAACAATTCTACCAATGACTTCCGTTGGATTGAGATCTTTGTAGTTGGGCATCATTTGGATCAAGGTGCAACAATTCTAACAATTCTACAAATATTTTCCATCCAAGGCTCATAGGGTCTTCTTGATGATGAATTTGTCGGTCATCTCTTCGCTTCCCATGCCGGCAATCTCATTTGTGATGAGAGCAAGCCTAGAGTACATCTCAGCGACTCCTTCACCATCCTTCATTTTGAACATGTTAAGTTGACATTGAAGCACATCCAATTTGGATTCCTTGATGTCGGTGCACCACACCCCAGCTCTGTTTCTCGGACTATAAATAGGCTCAAGAGCAAGGATTACAGCTTCCAAGACCAAACCAAACAGAAGGAATAGCTCTTTGAGAAATCAAAGGGCACATCAAGAAGACAAAATCGAGACGGAGAAGCAAGATACCACTAAGGAAAAACCTCCCTTGCCGGGAAGGTTAGCTTGGCGGGGTCGAGGTTGCCCCAAAGACAAATCTCGACATTGTCCCAGCAAGCTTGCCAGGGACACTGATGGTGGACTACGCCACCAAGGCTCCACCGCTCCACCTCATAGGAACGCAGGTCATTGATCGGTGTGGTGTCGATCCCCCGAGTGACTAGGTGGCTGTCATTTGGCACGTGGCAGCCATTTCCTAAGAAATTACCTCCAAATGAGACCCGTATAGAGACGTGTCACGCAGGCAGGTGAGAAGGTGGCCGAATGGCCCGGCAAGGCTAGCCGGGCTGTGCTACGATGTGATACTAAGGGTTGCATTTAGTGCGTCTTGTCCTGCCCGCAGAGTTAGGTATGATAGTACTGTTGGCTATCTAATCAGTACACAATGACTGATTTGCCATTGTGGTGACCCCTTGATCTATAAAAGCAGGGTCGTGGAAACCATAGAAAGGATTCGGACCCTTGTACTCTCATACACGCGTAGCTACTCTTGCCCTGAGGCAACCTTGCCGGGCTAGAGTGCTGCGTCTCCACTAAGGTCCCCTTGTCAATCCACCAAAGCAGGAGTAGGGTTTTACACCTCGCGGCGGCCCGAACCTGGGTATGAACTACCCGTATGATATCTTCTGTGCTGCTCTGTGCCCTCTGCTCTTTGTGCAATGTGCTCTTCCCCCCTACCGAACCACAAGGGGCTGATGGTCCCATAGGTGGCCGTGTTTTCCCACGACACTTGACGGACTCGGTACCTTTGTCATATCAACCAAAGTATCCCAAACTTCTGTTGCATTCTCAAGGAGGATGATTTTTTTGAATTGTTTGGGGCACAATCCATTGAATAGAATATCGCAAGCTTGAGCATTGTATAGCAACATCTTCAATTCTTCCGCAGACGCTTCATGATCCGGTTCTCCTCCATCCTCAAAGTATTCACCTTGCAAGACAATACGCACAATAGCCCACACAACGGGGTTATGACCAAGAATATGCATTTTCATCTTATGCTTCCACCTAGCAAAATTAGTACCATCAAAGTAAGGACCTCTATTGTGGTAATTTTCCTCGCTATATGCCATACTCTCCTAGGTTGTGAAACAAAGGCTATGATCACCAAAGCTATGGAAATAAAAGAAAATGGAGACCAAAGCTCTGATATCACTTGTAGGATTGAAAGTAGGTGTGGCGGGAAACCACGGCCACCTATGGGGCCAGAGGGCCCCTTACTAGTTTGGCAGGTGGGACATTGCATTGCACAAAGAGCAGATGAGCGTGGGGCAGCGTGGCAGAGGTCACATATGCAGTTTTACCCAGGTTCGGGCCACCGTGAGGTGTAAAACCCTACACCTGCTTTGGTGGATTGATGGTGGAAGAGTGGTGGTGGAGCGTGGGACTCTTGCCCGGAAAGGGGGCGGCAGTGGCTATGCGCGTATGGGTGTGAGCTGTCCAACCTTCTAATCCTTTCTACGATTGCTATGGGCCTCCTTTTATAGATAAAGGGGCTGCCACAATGGCAAAGTAGTCATTATGCACTGATAAGATAGAAAACAGTGCTATCATACCTAACTCTGTAGGCTGACAGGGTGCATTAAATGCGCTGCTCAATGTCAAGTCATTGGTTGCTCGGCAAGCCTTGCCGGGCTATTTTGCCAGCTTCACATCTACTTGCTTGAAACGTCGTAGGACGTGAGTCATATGTAGGCATCTCCTGTAGAAAGAGGCCGCCATGTGGCGAATGGCTGCCACTTAGTCACTTTGCGGCTTGACACCGCACTGATTTACGACGTGGGTTGTGGCGAAGTGGTTGGTTGAGGTGGTTTTACCTTTGCGAGTCCCAGTAGGCCCTGAAGGGACGCCTTGGACGTCTCCTTCCGGGGGCGGTCCCATCCTTGTCGAGCTCGCCTGCCCGACAAGGAAGGCTTTTCTCCTGGGGGTGTCTTGCTTCTCTGGCTTTATCTTTGTCCTCTTGATATGCATGTTGGTTCTTTGAAGCTCTTGGTTCCTTGTACTCTGACTAGGGTTGCAGCCTTGATCCCATTCCCGTGCATGTGCATAGTCTGGGCAATAGACCTGGGGTTTGTTGCACCGACATTAGGTCTAGAGAGGGGGTGATTAGACTACTTGACCAAATAAAAATCTAACCCTTTCCAAATTTTAAGTGTTGGCAGATTTGAGCAACTTAGCACAAGTCGAGCAATCAACCTACACATGCAATTCTATGAGTGTAGTAGCAGAAAGTAAAACATTGCATATGAAGGTAAAGGGAAGGGTTTGGAGTAGCAAACGCAATGTAGACATGGAGATTTTTGGCGTGTTTCCGATAGGTGGTTCTATCGTACGTCCACGTTGATGGAGACTTCAACCAACGAAGGGTAATGGTTGCGCGAGTCCACAGAGGGCTCCACCCATGAAGGGTCCACGAAGAAGCAACCTTGTCTATCCCACCATGTCCATCACCCCACGACGGACTTGCCTCACTTGGGTAGATTTTGACAAAGTAGGTGATCTCCTTGCCCTTACAAACTTCTTGGTTCAACACCACAATCTTCTCGGAGGCTCCCAAGCAACACCTAACCAATCTAGGATACACCACTTTGTAGAAGGTAATAGATGGCATGTTCATGATGAACTCCTTGCTCCCGTGCTTTAAATGATAGTATCCCAACACTCAACTCCATCTCACATATTTGGCTATGGTGGAAATATGATTTGAGTGGAAAGCAACATGGGGAAGGCTGGAGATCAAGATTCTTGTGGTAGGATTGGAATGTCTTGGTCTCAACACATGAGTAGGTGGTTCTCTCTCAGAAAATGAGTAGTGGAAATGTAGGCACGTTTATAATGGCTCTATCTCAAATGGAGAAGGGACAGGAGGGGTATATATAGCCTCCACACAAAATCCAATCGTTACACACATTTGACCCAACTCGGTCAGACCAAATAGAAGCACTCGGTGAGACCGATTCACTTCAAAATGTGAACATAAGGAATCTTGATGGGACTGACTGGAACAACTAGGTGGGACTGATATGCTAGGACTAGGGCAAAGCCTCATCTCAGTGAGACCGATTGCTTGAACTCGATGAGTGTTGGATTTTGGGTTTCGGTAAAACTCTTGATGTTCGAACACTGGAGTGCGCACGAAGATCCCCCCTCTAGCTCGCATACTCAATGATCTCACGGCCTAGCTCGACGAACCAAAAGAACATGAGACACGAGATTTATACTGGTTCGGGCTACCGTTGTGGTGTAATACCCTACTCTAGTGTGGTGTGGTGGATTGCCACTTGGGCTGAGGATGAACAGTTACAAGGCAAGAACAACCTCCTGAGGAGAGGTGTTCTTGTGCTTGGTGGGCTTGTGTGTTTGAGGATGATCTGGATCCTCTCACCCCGTTATGGTGGTGGCTAGTCCTATTTATAGAGGCCCTGGTCCTCTCCCCAAATATTGAGCGGGAAGGGATCCTACGATGGCCAAATTCGAAGGGAGACAACTAGTACAAGTTATCCTAACAAAAGTAGTCTTCGCCTGCCAAAGTCTCTGGTGGTGACGCCGTCTTGGGCTCCACGGTGACCTCCGTCCTGCCGTCCTACTGGTCTTGGTCTTGTTGCACCGATATGGAAACGTTTGCCTGATGCCTTGGAACTCCTCACCTGCGCTTGCCTCCTTAGCACCAAAGAGGAAACGAGGACACTGTGCGCGCTGGCCCCCGCCTGGTCTTGATCGTTATGGCTTGCGTCATTGGAACCTCACGAGGTTCATATTGCCTTGATCTCTCCGCCCTCGCGAGCCAGCCTGGTGAAGCCACCCCTGAGGAGGTCTTGCGTCGTCCACCTTGCGAGGCTTGGCCCCTCGCGAGGGTCTTGGGTGTTTGTTGGTGAATATGGGCTATACGGGGCTGCTAGAGGAGCCACGTTGCGGGCCGCAGGCAGGAAAGTCTGGGGACCCCATTTCCCAGAACACCGACAGTAGCCCCCGGGCCTAAGCGCGCTTGGGCATGGCTTCAACGTGAAGCCAAAGGGCTAGTGCGGAGCGCCATGGGCCCCAACAGCCTGCGTCCTTGGTCGACGCGTGGCGACTGATTGGACTTGGGCGTCTCTGCTTCCCCAGGCAGCCTCGCCAACTGCCCGATTTGACGGGTCCTTGTTGCATGCAGGAAAAAGATCATTTTTACCTTAGATCATGGAGGCTGGCAGTTGGCCTCCCATTGGCTATAAATTGGGGTGGGTGACGGAGCCCCCATCACCCGTCTCTTCTCGGACTCTCCCGCTTCTTCTTCTTCCTTGCTCCACCACCGGCAGCAACGCCCATGGCGCCTATCAAGAGGCTCTCAGCCACAGAGAAGGGGAAAGCTCGCCACAAGGGGCCTGGCTCACTGCCGCCCAAGAGGGGTCACAGTCGCCCCCGCAAGCACACTGCGACCCCCGCCGCGGCCCCTCGCAGCCGCGGTGGTGCCTCTTCGCGTGGTGGCAGCCGCCGAGATCGTGGCTGCCCCGTTGATGAGGTGAGGCGTGCCGTGGTTGCGCAGCCTCCCCGGCCGCTCTACCATTCGGGGGAGGTGATGCCCGAGTTCATCGTGTGGTCAGAGAACCCGGCTAGCACCTGGCGTCAGCTCCCGAGGTTCTTCGTCGGGAAACTGCCGTCCGCAGGTCGAGGCTGTCTCTAGCTGCACGCGGACGGTTCCTGCAGCAGGGCTTCGTGGGTCGCGGTGGAGATCTCCGCCACGGGCAATGTGGTCCTAGCCCGCGGCTGGCAGACGTTCGCCCACGTGCGCGAGCTAGGCAGGCGGTGCGCCCTCCACTTCAAGGACGACGGTGAATCGACCCTCTTTGTGAGGGTGTTTGGGGAAGATGGTCGCCGTGTCGGGTGCTGCCTCGAGGACAACGACGGCGACGAGGTGCTCGGCCTTGGTGATGGTTGTGACGAGGAGGGAGGCGGGCCCGACAATGTCTTGTCCAGCTACGGCGACTCTTCTTCTAGTAGCAGCTCCAGCAGCGGTGGCTATGACTAGCCACTGCGCCTGCTTCGAAGGTGGCAGCGGGTCAGCTCGTCGCTGTGCTCCGGTGAAGCGTGAGGAGGGGTCCAGCTGAGCTCAAGAGAGCGCCGTGAGCCCTTCCTCGTGACCTGCCGCAGGAGCACGTCCCTCTTTTGTTTCATTCTTCCTTTCCTTCCTGCATTAGAGAAAGACAAGTATGGGACCCCATGGGGGCGTGCAACAAATTATGAGTTCCGGGTGGTTATGCTGTGTTTATCATTCCTATGTTGTGCTGCAACATCATGATTTATGCATTCGCGTAGAATGACTTAGCTCGAGGCGCCTGAAGTAGATGCCGCTTTGCGAGATGCGCGTTTCTCCGTACCTGATGAGGAGGAACTATGAAAATTTGCTAGGAGATCAGTACCTAGTCCACATCGTTGTAGCCTGCTGGCTAGAGCGCGTCACCTGCATATGGCCACGACCCAGCGCCTCGTGTCATGGTACCTGAGGGACACAGATCGAGGGGGGTGTGCCAGCTTGCGGCTCGAATGAGGGTGCCGCGCGAAAAGCAGACAAAACTCTCACGAGGGCCCGAGGGGCACCATTCCAGCCCCCTCGCGAGGGACGCGAGAGAGGGTATAGGTCAAACAAAGAACTGAAGGCAGAAACAGGGGCAGAACCGAAGTGACAAGATCAGCAAGCGACACCAGAAAGCAAATTTCAATTAAAGAGGGGCAAGCCAACTACAGAAAGCAAATGAAAAGTCGCGTCCGGCACCTAGTCTAGTCTTCTTGTCTTCTCACCAACGCGGAGCTAAGTGCTGCCACTAGTCATGGGAGGGAGCCCCTGAGGCCCGAAGGCGGCACTCCTGAGACTCCGGGGCATGTACAACCCCACTCATTATTACGTGAGAGTGTCACGAGCGGAGATTCTTCACAGGCACTGCGCCTTGCTTCATAGGCACCAGGCCTTGCTTCATGGGTAGAACTTCCTGAGGTGCTAGATGTTCCAGGCGTTCTGGATGGGGACCCCATCCTGCGTCTCCAGGAACGCGGCGCCAGGCCTGGAGATGTGGGCGACCCGAAACGGGCCCTCCCACATGGGCAAGAGCTTGTGCATCCTTCCCTGGAGAGCACCCGCCTCAGGATAAGGTCACCCAATTCGAACGTCCTAGAGCGGACACTGCGGCAGTTGTACCGCCGCAGCGCCTGCTGATACCTTGCAGCTCGAAGCAAGGCTTCACAGTTTCGTTCCTCCCCTAGCACGAGATCCAGCCCTCGCATGGCGTCCTGCCGCATTTCATCAAACACCAGCACCCGCGTGGAGCGATGCTTGACCTCGTTTGGGAGAACCGCTACTGCTGGGTAGATCAGGAAGAACGAGGTTTCGCCTATCAGCCTGGTGGCGGTGGTGCGGATGGACCGCAGTATGGACTGGAGCTCGTCGTGCCAGCCCCTGCCGCAGGCCTCGAGCTTCTTCTAGATTGTCCTAGCCTTGAGACCCCTCAGGACTTCCGCGTTGGCCCGTTCGGCTTGGCGGTTGCTCCTGGGGTGTGCCATGGAGGCGTAGTAGATTTGCGTCCCAAGGTTAGCACAATGTGTTTTGAAGAGATTGCTTGTGAACTGCGAACCGTTGTCGGTGATGATGCGATTAGGGACCCCAAACCGACTCACAATGCCCTTGATAAAATTAACTGCTGACCCGACTGGGATGGTGCGGAGGGCTTCCACTTCCGCCCAATTGGTGAACTTGTCGATGGCAACGTAGAGGTAGCGGTAACCTCCAGGCGCTCGAGGGAATGGACGCGGGCTATCCAGCCCCCAGACCTCGAATGGCCATGAGAGCAGGATAGTTTGGAGGCCCTGAGCCGGCTTGTGGATCTACTTTGCGTGAAATTGGCAAGCCTCGCAAGACTTCACCAGCTCGGCCACGTCATTGAGTGTTGTGGGCTAGTGGAACCCGCTGTGGAAAGCCTTGCCGGCCAAGGTGCGCGACGATGGGTGGTGCCCGCAGTCTCCGCCATGTATGTCAACCAGTAGCTCGTTCCCTTGTTCCCTGGAAATGCACCGTAGAGAAATATCATTTGGCCGCTTCCTGTATAGCTCACTATCTTGAATGCAGTACGCCGTAGCCTGCCGGGCCACGCGTTCTGCGTCTTCCTCCTTCTCCGGCAATGTGCCCTACGTCAAGTACGCCTTGAACTCCTCGATCCAGCACCCCTCCTGAGGCTCGAGTACCAAGAGGAGGCATGCTCCTGAGGTCGGGCCGCAGGCGGGGGCTCCCGAGACTAGTGGCTGAGGGAGCTTCTCGTGAGGTGTCGCTGGCTCCACAGGCTGAGGTGTTGCTAAAGGCTTGAAGAAACGTTCCTCGAAGACGCCTGGCTCTTGGGGATGCCGCTTGGATGCTCTTCTAGCGATGTCATCGGCCTCTTGGTTGGCGCCACGGGCCACATGCTACAACTCCAGGCCCATGAACTGCTTCTCCATTATGCGTACCTCCGCGAGATATGCTTCCATGTGCTCGTCCTTTGGCTCGTAAACCTTGTTGGAGAAGTTGAAGAGGAGCCGCGAGTCTCCCTTGATGGTGAGGCATTTCACCCCCAGGGCCGCCGCCGCCTTGAGGCAGGCGATGCGGCCCTCGTACTCCGTGATGTTATTGGAGACCTTCTCGCCCCGCTGGAAGCATAGCTGCACGGCATATTAAAGTTTGTCCTGAGTGGGCGAGATGAGTACGGATCCAGCCTCTGCGCCCTGGCACGCGAACGCGCCATCGAAGTACATGACCCACCTGTCTGGTGCTTCATTCCCTGGTGAGAGGAATCGGTTCTCACCTGCTTCGAGCTCCGGTGTATCGGTCCATTCCGCCACAAAATTGGCGACCGTTGTGCCCTTGATGACCCTGGTTGTGCTGAACTCCAAGTCAAACACTTGCAGCTCGATGTTCCATTCGGTGACCCTCCCCACAGCATTGGGGTCCTGAGCACTCTCTCCAATGGGTAGGCTAAGACGACCTTGATGGGGTGACCTTGGAAGTAGTGGCGTAGCTTATGCGAGGCCACCAGGAGCGCGAGCAAGAGCTTCTGAGGCATGAGGTATCGCACTCTCGCATCTCATAGCACTGTGCTGACGAAGTATACTGGGTGCTCGATGAGGGTGGGAGAGCTGACAGAGTTTTTGGCTCCTGGGGACTAAGGTGTTTCCTGTGAATCTCCAACTCATGTGGCTTGACGAGTAGCCGGTCCAGCCGCCGCCTCAGGAACATCAACTTGGCGTTGTCCAGCCTTATCCGGCTTGGCGGCGTCATTGGGCGAGCCATTGGCTAGGGGCTCCTTTCTGAGGGCCACCAACACCGCGCTAGTGGAATGGGGTGTGGCAGACACATAGAGTACCAAGGGCTCGCGAGGATGAGGCGTCACCATCACCGGTGGGCTGATCAAGTATCTCTTGAGGTCTTGAAATGCTAAGTCGGCCTTGGGGGTCCACTCGAACGAACCCTTCTTTTTCATCAGCTTGAAGAATGGCAAGGCGCGCTCCCCCAACTTGGAGATGAAGCGCCCCAGCGAAGTCACGCAGCCTGCAAGTTTCTATATCTCCCTGAGGTTTTGTGGTGGAATCATGTCTTGGATTGCCCTGACCATCTCCGGGTTGGCCTCGATCCCTCTGTGGGATACGAGGAAGCCCAGCAGATTGCCGGAAGGCACACCAAAGATGCACTTCTCCGGATTGAGCCGCAGTTCCACCTGGCGCAGGCTCGTGAAGGTCTCCTCCAGGTCCTGAATCAAAGTTCTTGCCTCCCGAGACTTTATCACAATGTCGTCGACGTAGGCCTCAGCGTTCCTCTTAAGCTGCCATCCCAAGGTGATGTGCATCGGCCGCTGGAAGGTTGCTCCTGCGTTGCGCAGTCCGAAGGGCCTGCAAGTGTAGCAGTATACCCCGCATGGGGTTAAGAAAGTTGTCTTCTCCGCATCTTCCACTACCATCTTGATCTGGTGGTATCCTGAGAACGCATCCAGGAAGCACAGTAGGTCACACTCCGTGGTGGAGTCAATAATCTGCTCGATGCGCGGCAGCGGAAATGGGTCTTGAGGGCAAGCCTTGTTGAGGTTGGTGAAGTCGACACACATGCGTTTCTTTCCTCCTTTCTTCGGCACAATGACTGGATTTGCCAGCCACTCCGGGTATTGGACCTTGCGAATGACACCCGCTGCCTCCAGCTTGCGGGTTTCCTGAACGATGAAAGACTGCTTCTCCGTGGATTGTCGCCTCGCCTTCTGCTTCCAAGGGCGCACATTGGGGCACACCCTCAGGTGATGTTCGATTACTCCTATTAGGAGCCCAACTAGCTACTTGGGCTCCAAGGCGAATACTTCCTTGTTCGCTTGTAGGAAGTCCACCAACTCCTTCTCTTGAGCAGGGGCAAGGTCGGCGTCCATGATAAAGGTGGCACCAAAGGCCCCGTCCACGTCAACTGGTATCTGTTTCGTCTTGGCTTGACCTTGAGTGAACAGCTTCTTCTTGTTGTTCGGTATAGCCCCCTTGGCCCTGGGCACGGCCTTGTCGGCTGGGCAAGCTGCCGCCGTGTCCCTGAAGGCTAGCTTGAGGGCCGCCACAGCTTCTTTGGTGTCCCCGGCCACGGTAAGGACGCCATTGATCCCTGGCATCTTCATGAGGTTGTAGCCAGGATGGGTTGCCGCCATGAACGGGGCCAGCGCTAGGTACCCGAGGATGGCGTGATACGACAAACCGATGTGGGCGATGTCGAAGTCGACTACCTCGGTGTAGTAGTTGTCGCGCGTGCCGAAAGTCACGGGGAGACGGATTTTCCCCAGGGGGTTGGAGGAGTCGCCGCCGACTCTGGAGAAGGACCGACTGGGGCGAAGCCGCTCGAGCGGTATGTGAAGGAGACTAAAGGCCACCACAGAGAGCATGTTGAAGCCGGCGTCGCCGTCGATGCTGGTCTTGGTGACGGCTACACTGCATATGGTTGGCGTTCAAAGCATCGGAAGCACACCCGAACCGACGGTGTTGACGTGGTGATCTCCTAAGTCGAAGATCAGGTTGGCCTTGGGCGCCACCCACCCTGGGGAGCCCCCTGCTGCATGGAGGTGGCACTGATCTGGCGAAAGAACGGCTTGATGTGACGGTCTGAGGGTGACGCCTGCGAGCAACCGAGGAGGGCCGCGACGACCGGGGGTGCTGGTCCCCCGAAGCGCGCGATGAAGAGGTCGCGCAGTTCCTCTCAAGAGGCCACGGTAGATTCTGGCAGATGGAGGAGCCAGGCGCGCGGCACGCTAGCGAGGGCCATTGGAAACCAGTTGGCCATGATCTTGTGGTCGCCCCCAGCCTCCAGGACAGCCTCCTCGTATGCCAGCAGAAAGGCCACCGGATCCTCCGCACCATCGTAACGGGGCGGCATTTCCGGCTTGAACTTGTGCGGCCACTGCACCCGCCGCAAGGCGGGGGTGAAGGCCCAGAGCCCCCCGGCACCGTGGAGGGCGCCCGTCGATCCAGTCGGGGAAGAGGCGGCGTCCATGAGAGTCGGACGTAGAGGCGAGGCCGTCGAGGGGTGAAGCTTCGGCGCACCCCTACCTGGCACACCAAATGTCGGATTTCAGGTTCTGGCAAAACCCTTGAGGTTCGAACACTGGGGTGCGCATGAAGATCTCCCCCTCTAGCTCGCACACTCAATGATCTCACGTTCTAGCTCGACAAACCCAAAGAACACGAGACACAAGATTTATACTAGGTCGGGCCACCGTTGTGGTGTAATACCCTACTCCAGTGTGGTGTGGTGGATTGCCTCTTGGGCTGAGGATGAACAGTTACAAGGGAAGAACAACCTCCTGAGGAGAGGTGTGCTTGTGCTTGGTGGGCTTGTGTGTTTGAGGATGATCTGGATCCTCTCCCCTCATTATGGTGGTGGCTAGTCCTATTTATAGAGGCCCTGGTCCTCTCCCCAAATATTGAGAAGGAAGGGATCCCACAACGGCCAAATTCGAAGGGAGACAACTAGTACAAGTTTTCCAAACAAAAGTAGTCTTCGCCTGCCAAAGGCTCTGGTGGTGACGTCGTCTTGGGCTCCACGGTGACCTCCGTCCCGCCGTCCTGCTGGTCTTGGTCTTGTTGCACCAATATGGAAACCTTTTCCTAATGCCTTGGAACTCCTCGCATGTGCTTGCCTCCTTCGCACCAAAGAGGAAACGAGGACACTATGCGCGCTGGCGCCCGCCTGGTCTTGATCGTCATGGATTGCGTCATTGGAACCTCACGAGGTTTGCCTTGCCTTGACCTCTCCGCCCCTCGCGAGCCAGCCTGGTGAGGCCGCCCTAAGGAGGTCTTGCATCGTCCGCATCACGAGGCTTGGCCCCTTGCGAGGGTCTTGGGTGGTTGCTGGTGAAGATGGGCCGTATAGGGCCATTGGGGGAGCCATGCTGCGGGCCGCAGGCAGGCAAGTCTGGGGACCCCCGTTCCCAGAATGCCGATAGGGAGACCGATTTCAGCAAAGAGCAAACAAAGAGTTGGTCAAGCAAATTTGATGGGACCGATTGCATATTTTGGTGAGACCTAAATACTTACAATAGGCAATAGAGAGTTTGCAGGGCCACCTCAGTGAGACTGAGATCCGTATCAGTGTGACCGAATTGTCTAGGGTTTCTAGCAATGGCTAGGTCAAATGAACTCGGTGGCATCGGAAAGGTCATTTTGGTGGGGCCGAGTTTGACTTTGAGTTTTGGACATATTTGGAAATGAGAAAGTGGTTGAGGGCTTTGGAGCTATATCACTAAGAACTTTGAGCAAGTAGACCATTAAGCAACACCAGATCCCCTTTTAATAGTATTGACTTTCCTATGGATTCAATGTGATCACGGATCACTAAAATAGAAATGAAGAGTCTTGAGCTTTTGCCAATCTTTGTCCTTAGCATTTTGAGGGGTCCACATCTCTAGTCCATTCTCTAGTCCATGCCATGCCAATCATTGAACTTTCCGAAATATTTAACTTGAATGGATATTAGATCAATGAGCAATATGTTGTTATGAATTACCAAAACCAGCATGGGATTAGTTGCACTTTCAGTGGAGCATGGGTGTCAGTGCAACAAACCCTGGGTCTGTTGACCAAACTGTGCACAGGTACGGGATAAGACCACAACTCCAGGATCAGATTGAAGCGCTCAAGATTAGCCATTTGGAGGATCCAACATGCGGATCAAGAAGACCAAGAGGAACCAGAGAAGCAAGACACACGGGAAAAATCCTCCCTTGCCGAGTAGGTGAGTCTGGCGAGGACGAGGTTTACCCCGGAAGCAAGCTTTCGAGGCGTCCCGGCAAGCCTGGCGGGACTTATGCAGACAGAACCAACCCACCACACCACCTCATCACGACCCAAGTCGTCTATTAGTGCGGTGTCAAGCTCCAAGGTAACTAAGTGGCTGCTATCCCCTACTTGGCAACCACTTCCTACAGAAAACGCCTACAAGGGACATCCGCCCTGCGACATGACAACCGAGCACGCGCAAAGCTAGCAAAACAGCCTGGCAGCCCCTGCAGGGGAAGCTACGATGTGACGTTGAGCGGCGCATTTAATGCGCTCTGTCAGCCTGCAGAGAATTAGGTATTATAGTATTGTTTGCTATCTAATCAGTGCATAATGACTAATTTGCCACTGTGGTGACCCCTTTGTCTATAAAAGGAGGCCCAAGGCAACCGTAGAAAGGGTTGGACCCTTGGTTGGAGAATTTAGACACCCACACACTCATACGCACATAGTCGCCCTCGCCGTAAGGCAACCCTGTCGCGCAAGCGAGTTGCGTCCGCCAGCTGTTGGTACCCCGTTCCTAAGTCACACCGATCTAGCATGTAACACATCATATCACTTTGCAGCCTCAGGCACGGTATCCCCACGGGTGCCACCTTACCTGGCCTAGGACCGTTTGCGCGTTTTGCGTCACGTATATTATAGTATCGCTAGCATCCATATGATAGAGAACCCGGGCCGACATGTCTAGTCATAAACCCAAGGAGGCACTAACTTACAGGGACAGGCATACATAACCCAGCAACGAACGTGTCGGTCATGAACGTATGAACTCAAGTCGTAGCAATCTACAAGGACTTAAAGGAACAATCTGTGACATTTCCCCCAAGGGACAGACACATGAACGAAGAAGGACACAAGCTGTCGGCGTAATGGACCGCGGGTAGGCTAACCCGAGTCCCAGAACCTTTCAAGACATCTGGGCAGGTTGCGCCTTCTGACAAGTCGGCGGCAAGGCAACCGACTAGCCACTCGCGGCCGAGTCCCAGGGACGACTTCAGGATAAGCCGACTCCTGACTGACGACTTCCCGAGAAGCCGGCCATGGGGAGTTGTAACACCCTCGATGCGACTATATCTCCCACGTGTCGAGGCACGACTTAGAGGCATAATCGCATTGAAGGCATATGTTGCAAGATAGGCAATCTTCACAACATCCCATGTAATATAGATAATGAAAGGGGAGATAACATAGTTGGCTTACACTCGCCACGTCAATCAAGTACATAAATAACATTACATCATCCAAACACTCATGGCCCGACTACGGCGCCAAAATAAAAGATAACCCAACATGAGACACGGTCCCGATCACCCCCAACTGGGCACCACTACTGATCATCAGGAAAGGAAAGATAGTAACGTTGAGAGTCCTCGTTGAACTCCCACTTGAGCTCAAGCGCGTCACCTGGAGTGGAATCATCAGGCCCTGCATCTGGTGTAATAGTAATCTGTGAGCCACAGGGACTCAGCAATCTCGCACCCTTGCGATCAAGACTATTTAAGCTTATAGGTAAGGCAAGGTAAATATGTGGAGCTGCAGCAAGCGACTAGCAAATATGGTGGCTATCCTGTTCGCAAAAGAGAGCGAGAAGAGGAGGCAAAGCGTGAGCGAGAAACTAGAGAGCAACCTGCGCAAGCATTACTCCAACACTGTGTCCACTTCCCGGACTCTGCCGAGAAGAGGCCATCGCGGTAACACACTCAGTTGATTCATTTTAAGTTAAGGTTCAAGTTATCTACAACCGGACATTAACAAATTCCCATCTGCCCATAACCACGGGCACGGCTTTCGAAAGTTCAAATCCCTGCAGGGGAGTCCCAACTTAGCCCATGACAATCTCTCACGGTCAACGAAGGAATAGACCTCCTCCCGAGACGTTCCGATCAGACTCGGTATCTCGGTTCTTCAAGACACTTCGGCAGGTTAAAACAAGACCAGCAACACCGCTCGAATGTGCCGACAAATCCCGATAGGAGCTGCACATATCTCGTTCTCAGGGCACACTCAGATGAGCGCTCCATACAACTAAAACCAAACCTCGAGTTTCCCTGAGGGGGCGCTGCACAGGACTCTAGTTTGGACCAACACTCAGAGGAGCACTAGCCCAGGGGGGCTAAAATAAGATGACCCTCGGGCTCCGGAAACCCAAGGGAAAAAGAGGCTAGGTGGGAAATGGTAAAACCAAAGTTGGGCTTTGCTAGAAAAGCTTTAATCAAGGCGAACTATCAAGGGGTTCCCATTATAACCCAACCGTGTAAGGAACGCAAAATCCGGGAACGTAACACCGATATGACGGAAACTAGGGCGGCAAGAGTGGAACAAAACACTAGGCGAGAGGCCGAGCCTTCCACCCTTTACCATGTATATAGATGCATTAAGATAACAAGATAATATAGTGATATCCCAACAAGTAAATAAATGTTCCAACAAGGAACGGTCTCCAATCTTCACCTGCAACTAGCAACGCTATAAGAGGGGCTGAGCAAAGCGGTAACATAGCCAATCAACGGTTTCCTAGGACATGGGGGGTTAGAGGTATGACATGGCAATTTTGGAGGCTTGAAAGCAAGTGGTAGGCATCGCAGCATTGGCATAGCAAAAGAGCGAGCAATCTAGCATAGCAAAGATACTAGTGATTTCGAGGGTATGATCATCTTGCCTGCAAAGCTGTCAGAGTTGACTGGATCCTCGAAAGCAAACTCAACGAGCTCCTCGTTAGCGAACTCGTCTCCCGGCTCTACCCAAACAAGACAAACAAGCAACAAGGACACAATCAACCACGTGCAAGGATCAAACAATATGATGCAAGGATGGTATGCTATGCGGGATGCGATGCGGAATGCATATGCAAGATTTGACAAGGGATGCATGAACCTGGCCTCAACTTGGAAATCCAAGTGTGCCACTGGAAAGATGAGATGAAATCGCTTGAAAACGATATAAAGAACGTCGGAATCGGAGTTACGGTTTGGAAATGGCAAGCAATTCAAATATGGCCACGTTCTACGATTAACAGCAAGTAGCCATCTAAATGCAATGAGATGAACAAGCTACAGCACCCAAACATGACAAAAAAATACATGGCAGGGATTCATTCAAGATGCTTAACAAAACATTAGCACTGAACTATGGCCAATTCATCAATTAACAGGTTCAAACAAGCATGGCAAAAACGCATGTGGTAAACAGATCTCAGACTTAGTGAAATTAACACTTGTCTGGAATTTCAGATCAGGTAGCACACTTTGGAGCAACAAAACAACATGCTACGGGACCTGAACATGGAAAAGTAAAGTATGGCATGGAGCTACTCAAAGAGCTTAACAAAAGTCCCTTAGTGACCCTGAGCCAAAAGGGATCAGAAAATACAATTGCAAGCATGTGAACATAGCAAAAACATAATCAGATCTCAGACTTTGTGAAAACTGGAGCATGCTGAAAACAGATATCAAGTAGGCATGTTTACGAGCTCGATGCACACACTACAGAGCAAGTCATGGCAAACTAAGCATACACCCATCAAGAATACACAAAATTCAAGCTAGAAATGGCAAGAACAATAGCATAGCATGCACGGATCAACTACAACATCATCGGCAAAATCGCTAACAAGTAGACAATCTGCCCAGATTCACAAAGTAGCAAAAGTAGAGCTCGATTGACTCAAGCTAGGGTGCTCCATAATTTCAAACAAGAACATGGATGGATAGAGAACTACAATATTAACAAAACATCCTTACTGATCATCCTCAAAAGAGGCACAGATCACTAGGAAACAACATGAACATATGGCCATATGAGATAAATAGCTCAAGGACTTAGTGGAAATGCTAAGTCCCTGAAATCAGCATTACCAAGTGCCTCACTTTGCAAGCTTATGCTAGTCACTACACACATCACAAAAATACATGGGTTGCACCTCTGGAAATATGGCAAAACCCTTAACAAAACATATGTAGAGCTTATGGGCATATCATGCACACAATAATCATGGCAAAAATGACGAATATCTAAATGGAGTAGCAGATCTGACAATTATCTCAAGTAGCCCTCTTCTAACAGCATCTCAGGCATCAAGATGAACTCAAATGAAAATGATTCAATGAGATGAAATGATGTACTCTCTGGGATGAACATTTTTATATGCTATATGCCCAAAACGGAGCTACGGATGCAAAGTTACGATGCGATGAACATGGCAAGATAAATTAGGGTTTCGGGGCAAAAGTAAACCCGAGGCAATCTCAGATCTTGATCTGGCACGGATTACGAGGATGGCCGGATTTCTTGGAGCTCGCCGGAGACGAAGGGGAATGGTGGCCGGGGCGCCGGATCCGGCCTCGGGCCGCGGGGAGGCGAAGGCGACGAGGAGTAGGGGCGGCGGCGTGTATCGGCGGGGTCGGCGACGACCGAGCGCGCGGTGGCCGGCGAGTGCGGCGCGGTGGCGGAGGTGGCCGGCGACGGCCGGAGGAGCTAGGTGCGGCGGCTCGGGGCAGCGAGGCAGGAGGAGGCGCGCGCGGGCGGCCGCGTGCTAGCGCGGGCTGGGGAGGGCCCCGCCTGGGCCTGGCGGGCCGGCGAAGTGGGCGCGGGGCGCGGGCGAGTCACGTCGCGACACGTGGCGGCGGCGGGGGCAGGTCAGACGTGTCCCGCCTGGCGGACTTCGTCCGGTAGCGCGAGGAGGGGGAAGCTAGGTTAGGGATCCGGATTTCAGGGGAGAGGGACCTTTATATAGAGGTAGAGGGAGCTAGGAGGCTCCAAATGAGGTGCGGTTTTCGGCCACGCGATCGTGATCGAATGCTCTAGATGATGGAGAGGGTTTTGGTGGGTTTTGGGCCAAATTGGAGGGGTGTTGCGATGCAACACACGCGAGGCCTTTTCGGTCCCTCGGTTAACCGTTGGAGTATCAAACGAAGTCCAAAAGGTATGAAACTTGACAGGCGGTCTACCGGTAGTAAACCAAGGCCGCTTGGCATGTCTCGGTCCAATCCGGAAATGTTTAATTCCCAAACACGAAAGAAAGGTAGAAATAACCACCGGAGGAGAACGAAGCGCCAGAATGCAAAAGAGACAACGGGGAAAATGCTCGAATGCATGAGATGAACACGTATGTAAATGCAATGCACATGATGACATGATATGAGATGCATGACAACGACAACAACACATGGAGACAAAAACCCGAACCCGAGAAAATAAAATAACTTAACGCCAGAACGGCAAGAGTTGGAGTACAAATTGGGTAAGTCATATCCGGGGTGTTACAACACTCCACCACTATGAAAGGATCTCGTCCCGAGATCTAGGACTGAAAGAACGCCGGGTATTCAGAACGGAGGTGATCCTCGCGTTCCCAGGTAGCTTCACGGTCGGAATGGTGTGACCACTTGACTTTGAGGAATTTGATTGACTTATTGCGAGTCTTGCGTTCAGTCTCTTCAAGAATAGCAACTGGGTGCTCACGATAGGAGAGATCTTCTTGGAGCTCAATGTCCTCGAAGTTGACGGTGCGGTCAGGAGTCTTGAAGCACTTTCGAAGCTGAGAGACATGGAACACGTCATGAACATTTGCAAAGTTTGAAGGAAGCTCGAGTTGATAGGCGAGGTCGCCTCTCTTGCCGACAATCTTGAAAGGTCCCACGTATCTGGGGGCAAGCTTCCCTTTGATACCGAAGCAACGAGTACCGTTCATAGGAGAGACGCAGAGGTAAGCATGATCTCTGATCTCGAAAGCCAAATCAGGGTGCTTACTATCATAGTAGCTCTTCTGACGGGATTGGGCTGCTTTGAGGTTATCTCGAATGACTTTGCACATTTCCTCTGCCTCTGTGATTAAGTCATTTCCGAGAAGCTGACGTTCACCGGTTTCAGACCAGTTGAGAGGGGTACGGCACTTCCTGCCATACAGAATTTCAAATGGGGCCTTGCCCGAACTTGGTTGAAAACTGTTGTTGTAGGAGAATTCAGCATAAGGAAGACAATCCTCCCACTTCATGCCGAAGGAGATCACACAAGCCCTGAGCATATCTTCAAGAATCTGGTTGACACGCTCGACTTGACCGCTAGTTTGAGGATGGAAAGCTGTGCTGAAGCGGATGTTGGTGCCCATGGCCTTCTGAAAAGAATCCCAAAACTTGGAGGTAAAGATGTTGCCACGGTCTGAAGAGATCACTCGAGGAATACCATGCAAAGAGACAATTCGAGAGGTATAGAGTTCTGTCAATTGAGCTGCAGTGATCGACTCTTTGATAGGCAGAAAGTGAGCCACTTTGGTGAGCTTGTCAATGACAACGAATATAGCATCATTGCCACGCTTGGACTTTGGAAACCCAGTCACGAAGTTCATTTCAATGTGGTGAAACCCGGGTGGGAAGATCCACTGCCACCTCTGCTCTTCTGCTGATACGGCTGATGGAACGGAGGAGGAGGAAGCCAATACTTCTGCTGCTTGGCCACTTGAGTAGAGGAAGAAGGAGTAACATCTCTGACTCGCTTCTTGGAAGCATCACACCTCAGTTGAGTAGCCTCTTGCTTCAAGGCCATGTTGTAGAACTCATCGTACCTCAAGGTCTCAAAGAGAACAAGAGCTAGCTGAATTTCTTCTCTGAGACCACCCCTGAACTGGTATATCATGCTCTTCTCATCAGGTACATCCTCCTTAGCAAAGCGGGCGAGCTTCTGAAACAACTTGTTGTAGTCATACACAGACAAAGAGCCTTGCTTCAGGTTGCGGAATTCCTCACGCTTGCTTTCAACCACGCTCTGAGGGATATGGTGAGCTCTGAAATCTTGACGGAATTCATCCCAGGTGATAACACGTCCACCTCTGGAATCCTTGTACTGCTGGAACCATTCTGCAGCTTGATCTTCGAGTTGGAAGGAAGTGAACTTGACGAAGTCCTTAGGCCTAATGTTACTGCACTCGAAATTCTTGCACAGATCCACAAGCCAATCGTCAGCATCGGTTGCCTCAACACAATTGCTGAAAGTCTTTGGCCCATTAGCAAGGAATTGGTTGAGTGTAGCAAAGTGATTCTGATTATTGCCTTGGTTCCCTTGGTTGCCTTGATTGCGCTCTTGGAGAATTTGCATGATCAACTGTGTGTTTGCATTGGTTGAGGCCATCACATCTTGCCATGCCTCCGGAGGAGGTGGAGGTGGTGGCGGATCAGGATTCGGAGTCGTGCGCGTTGGAGGAGCCATCCTGAAGAGGTTGACATCCATTAGCACATTGATAGACAAATATTGAAGCTGAATCCAACGAATGAAAATTGCAACATATAGTCTTCACATTCGAACAAAATGAACGAATGCATTCCTCTTGAAATGGTCACATATCCATAAATTGAGAAGCCACTTAGAATTTAGGTAGAGAAATAAATCAACAAGGTACGGATCAAGAACGAATAATCGGTAAGAAATCCCAATCTCAAACCAATATCCGTGGAAGAAGAACTAGAGCTAAAAGAATTCCCACCTATGAAACTCCCGAACCTTTCTGGTTATGCAATCAGGTGTTGGGGATACAGGGGAAGCATAATATCACACCCAAATCTAGCAAATCCTACATCTAGCTGTATCCATCCTTCAACACATAACCGAGAAAAACTTCGGAAACCATCTACCTCAACCTTCGAAAAGCATCCGTTATACAAGTTATGGCGATACTCCCGAACTCCCGCCCCAGTACTGGGTGGCGTCGAGGTTATCTTACCAACGAACTGCATAAAAGAGATTTTCAATGTGGCGTACTAAACTCAGGTATTCTAGAACTGCAACAATAGAATTATGACGACAACACCTCAGAGCTCAACTCCCCGGGATACTTCCACAAAACCCCTGACAGGAGGCACCAAGATAATGTTCTCGTCATAAAACCATCAGAACGATTCCAAGATACCCGCGTGATCCTAAATTTTTTTTAGTGAAATTTGAGAAGAGAAGAGTCAAAACTCTACGTCAGGATGCCTTACCAGAGTGATGAGGATACTGGGAAGTAAAAAGAATTCCTAAACTCTCCGATATATAATTCCTAAATGACTCAAAACATTTTTCTAAACACAACTCGGCCGCTAATAACGATCAAGCAATGGGGCTCCTATGGTCGGGGAAGGCTCTGATTACCAACTTGTAACACCCTCGATGCGACTATATCTCCCACGTGTCGAGGCACGACTTAGAGGCATAATCGCATTGAAGGCATATGTCACAAGTTAGGCAATCTTCACAATATCCCATGTAATATGGATAATGAAAGGGGAGATAACATAGTTGGCTTACACTCGCCACGTCAATCAAGTACATAAATAACATTACATCATCCAAACACTCATGGCCTAACTACGGCACCAAAATAAAAGATAACCCAACATGCGACACGGTCCCGATCACCCCCAACTGGGCACCACTACTGATCATCAGGAAAGGAAACATAGTAACGTTGAGAGTCCTCGTCGAACTCCCACTTGAGCTCAAGCGCATCACCTGGAGCGGAATCATCAGGCCCTGCATCTGGTGTAATAGTAATCTGTGAGCCACAGGGACTCAGCAATCTCGCACCCTCGCGATCAAGACTATTTAAGCTTATAGGTAAGGCAAGGTAAATATGTGGAGCTGCACCAAGCGACTAGCAAATATGGTGGCTATCCTGTTCGCAAAAGAGAGCAAGAAGAGGAGGCAAAGCGCGAGTGAGAAACTAGAGAGCAACCTGCGCAAGCATTACTCCAACACCGTGTCCACTTCCCGGACTCCGCCGAGAAGAGGCCATCACGGTAACACACTCAGTTGATTCATTTTAATTAAGTTAAGGTTCAAGTTATCTACAACCGGACATTAACAAATTCCCATCTGCCCATAACCGCGGGCACGACTTTCGAAAGTTCAAATCCCTGCAGGAGAGTCCCAACTTAGCCCATGACAAGCTCTCACAGTCAACGAAGGAATAGACCTCCTCCCGGGACGTTCCGATCAGACTCGGTATCTCGGTTCTTCAAGACACTTCGACAGGTTAAAACAAGACCAGCAACACCGCCCGAATGTACCGACAGATCCCGATAGGAGCTGCACATATCTCATTCTCAGGGCACACTCAGATGAGCGCTCCATACAACTAAAACCAAACCTCGAGTTTCCCTGAGGGGGCGCTGCACAGGACTCTAGTTTGGACCAACACTTAGAGGAGCACTGGCCCAGGGGGGCTAAAATAAGATGACCCTCGGGCTCCGGAAACCCAAGGGAAAAAGAGGCTAGGTGGCAAATGGTAAAACCAAGGTTGGGCATTGCTGGAAAAGCTTTAATCAAGGCGAACTATCAAGGGGTTCCCATTATAACCCAACCGCGTAAGAAACGCAAAATCCGGGAACATAACACCGATATGACGGAAACTAGGGCGGCAAGAGTGGAACAAAACACTAGGCGAGAGGCCGAGCCTTCCACCCTTTACCACGTATATAGATGCATTAAGATAACAAGATAATATAGTGATATCCCAACAAGTAAATAAATGTTCCAACAAGGAACGGACTCCAATCTTCACCTGCAACTCGCAATGCTATAAGAGGGGCTGAGCAAAGAGGTAACATAGCCAATCAACGTTTGCTAGGACATGGGGGGTTAGAGGTTTGACATGGAAATTTGGGAGGCTTGAAAGCAAGTGGTAGGCATCGTAGCATTGGCATAGCAAAAGAGCGAGCAATCTAGCATAGCAAAGATAGTAGTGATTTCGAGGGTATGATCATCTTGCCTGCAAAGCTGTCAGAGTTGACTGGATCCTCGAAAGCAAACTCAACGGGCTCCTCGTTAGCGAACTCGTCTCCCGGCTCTACCCAAACAAGACAAACAAGCAATAAGGACACAATCAACCACGTGCAAGGATCAAACAATATGATGCAAGGATGGTATGCTATGCGGGATGCGATGCGGGATGCATATGCAAGATTTGACAAGGGATGCATGAACCTGGCCTCAACATGGAAATCCAAGTGTGCCACTGGAAATATGAGATGAAATCGCTTGAAAACGATATAAAGAACGTCGGAATCGGAGTTACGGTTTGGAAATGGCAAGCAATTCAAATATGGCCACATTCTGCGATTAACAGCAAGTAGCCATCTAAATGCAATGAGATGAACAAGCTACAACACCCAAACATGACAACAAAATACATGGAAGGGATGAATTCAATATTCTTAACAAAACACTAGCACTGAACTACGGCCAATTCATCCATTAACAGGTTCAAACAAGCATGGCAAAAACGCATATGGTAAATAGATCTCAGACTTAGTGAAATTAACACTTGTCTGGAATTTCAGATCAGGTAGCACACTTTGGAGCAACAAAACTACATGCTACAGGACCTGAACATGGCAAAGTAAAGTATGGCATGGAGTTACTCAAAGAGCTTAACAAAAGTCCCTTAGTGACCTTGACCCAAAAGGGATCTGAAAATACAATTGCAAGCATGTGAACATAGCAAAAACATAATCAGATCTCAGACTTAGTGAAAACTGGAGCATGCTAAAAACAGATATCAAGTAGGCATGTTTACGAGCTCGATGCACTCACTACTGAGCAAGTCATGGCAAACTAAGGATACACCCTTCAATAATACACAAAATGCAAGCTAGATATGGCAAGAACAATAGCGTAGCATGCACGGATCAACTACAACATCATCGGCTAAATCGCTAACAAGTAGACAATCTGCCCAGATTCACAAAGTAGCAAAAGTAGAGCTTGATTCACTCAAGCTAGGGTGATCCATAATTGCAAAAAAGGACATGGATGGATAGAGCACTACAAGATTAACAAAACATCCTTATTGATCATCCTCAAAAGAGGCACGGATCACTAGGAAACAACATGAACAGCTCAAGGACTTAGTGGAAATGCTAAGTCCCTGAAATCAGCATTACCAAGTGCCTCACTTTATAAGCTTGTGCTAGTCACCACACACATCACAAAAATACATGGGTTGCACCTCTGGAAAGATGGCAAAACACTTAACAAAACATATGTAGAGCTCATGGGCATATCATGCACACAATAATCATGGCAAAAATGACAAATATCTAAATGGAGTAGCAGATCTGACAATTATCTCAAGTAGCCCTCTTCTAACAGCATTTCGGGCATCAAGATGAACTCAAATGAAAATGATGCAATGAGATGAAATGATGTACTCTCTGAGATGAACATTTTGATATGCTATATGCCCAAAACGGAGCCACGGATGCAAAGTTACGATGCCATGAACATGGCAAGATAAATTAGGGTTTCGGGGAAAAAGTCAACCTGAGGCAATCTCAGATCTGGATCTGGCACGGATTACGAGGATGGCCGGATTTCATGGAGCTCACCGGAGACGAAGGGGAACGGTGGCCGGGGCGCCGGATCCGGCCTCGGGCCGCGGGGAGGCGCCGGCGACGAGGAGTAGGGGCGGCGGCGTGGATCGGCGGGGTCGGCGACGACCGGGCGCACGGTGGCCGACGGGTGCGGCGCGGTGGCGGAGGTGGCCGGCGACGACCGGAGGAGCTAGGTGCGGCGGCTCGGGGCAGTGAGGCAGGAGGAGGCGCGCGCGGGCGGCGGCGTGCGAGCGCGGGCCGGGGAGGGCCCCGCCTGGTCCTGGCGGGCCGGGGAAGTGGGCGCGGGCGAGTCACGTCGCGACACGTGGCGGCGGCGGGGGCAGGTCAGACGTGTCCGGCCTGGCGGACTTCGTCCGATAGCGCGAGGAGGGGGAAGCTAGGTTAGGGATCCGGATTTCGGGAGAGAGGGACCTTTATATAGAGGTAGAGGGAGCTAGGAGGCTCCAAATGAGGTGCGGTTTTCAGCCATGCGATCATGATCGAATGCTCTAGATGATGGAGAGGGTTTTGGTGGGTTTTGGGCCAAATTGGAGGGGTGTTGGGCTGCAGCACACACGAGGCCTTTTTGGTCCCTCGGTTAACCATTGGAGTATCAAACGAAGTCCAAAAGGTACGAAACTTAACAGGCGGTCTACCAGTAGTAAACCAAGGCTGCTTGGCAAGTCTCGGTCCAATCCGGAAATTTTTAATCCCCACACACGAAAGAAAGGTAGAAATGACCACCGGAGGAGAACGAAGCGCCGGAATGCAAAACGCACAACGGGGAAAATGCTCGAATGCATGAGATGAACACGTATGCAAATGCAGTGCACATGATGACATGATATGAGATGCATGACAACGACAACAACACACAGAGACAAAAACCCGAACCCGGGAAAATAAAATAACTTAACGCCGGAACGGCAAGAGTTGGAGTACAAATTGGGTAAGTCATATCTGGGGTGTTACAGGAGTCAGCCCGCGACTCCAACAAACCTCATGTCCTCATCAAGAGGGATAGGAGAGGGGAGTGGCTACAGTGAAGCCTGCTCCCACCCCTTTCCAGAGGCAGGCATGGCCACAGTACGCCGTACCCGTGGAGATCTCAGTGCGGCGTGGCACTATTGTCACACCGGCCTTGACATCAGCACTGGTGGACCGAATCCTGCACCCACAACGGCTTGTCTGTACGACCCTGGGGTGACGGGTCCCACCAGCCAGCGGGATCCCAGAAGACGGCAAGTGCACCACCAGCCGGACCCGTTGGGAGTCGGCCCCCGAGAGTCGGCCAGCTCCTCCCCCGGGACCCACGCACCATTAACCAGATGTGACGGAGAGTGGCAATAGTGATCGCCCGCCAGGCGGCGGGGCTGTTGCCACGAATCCATGACCAAGCCCGCGTCATTAGAAGCATGGCTACAGTAATCTGCAGCCGGCAAGACCCACCCGGGGCGGACGCGGCCTATCGGCTCTGTACCGAGCCAGTCGGTGGGGCCCACCAGTCGGCGGGCCTCAGGAGTCAGCGGATAAGACGGCGGCCAGAGAGACTGACGGCTGGGCCCGCGTCCAGCCGGTTTACCATTGTACCCTTGGGGGGTAGGCCTATATAAACCCCCCAGGGCACCCATGCAGAGGGTTGGAATCCATTAGTACTAGACCAGATCATATAGGAAGGAGAGAGCTAGCCTTGCCTTCTCCTACCTCTAGGAAACATCTCAAGGAGTAGTCGTGTAAACACTTTGCCATAGTGATCATCTGGAGACCACGCAAAGAAGCAGTAGGGGTATTATCTCCCCGGAGAGCCCTGAAGCTGGGTAAGATTCGCCGGCGTACATGTCTTCGCCTCATCCCGTTTCCAGGCACCGGCGACGTTCTACTCGCCCCCACCATGATAAGCCATCCTTTGGCATATGTCGCACCCAACCCCCGACATTTGGCGCCCACCGTGGGGCCTGGTGCACCGCCGTCCGGAGACCTGCTCTGGACGGGAACCCTTTTCCTACTTGGCCAGCGCAGCCAGCCAGGCACGCCAGACGGAGTTAGCGCTGACGCACTGCACGGCGTTGAGATCTCCTGCGCAGCCAGCTGCCTCGCCGAACTTGTTGGCAAGGTTCGCCTCTCCGATGAACCTGCATCCAACGCAGGCACGGGAGGCTCTGAGAGCCTCCTCGCGGGCCTCCTCGATCAACTCCACGTCGCTGGCGAGCCTGCCGTGGACTTGGAGTCTGTAGGTTGCACCGACCCGATGCTGGTCGACTCCGACACCGCGTCGCTCGACGCGTTCCCCACTAATGTGGTGGTCTATGACGAGCCTCTTCCTCGTGCGGAGAGCGGCGGAAGCACCGTCACCGAGGTGCTCGTCATCAGTCATGACGAGCCTCCCGGCGGAGGAGCGCATGACCCACTTGGCACAGCGCTACAAGACCTGACTGTGCCCATTCCGGAAGACGCTGAGGCGGAGACGTTGGAGGCGCACCGCCTTCAGCTCATCGAAGGCGCGAAGAAGCTGGCTAGCATGAGACGCTTGTCAGAAGCCTACCAGCGAGAGATGGATCGCGCTGTTGGCGGCTCACCGGCCCAGCAGGGCCCAGCCGCCTTGGCGCGGTCCAGCAGCGCGGCGTAGCCATCGCCAATCTGTTCGGGGAAAGTCGCCCTGTGTATGCTACACCAGCGGAGAACATCCAAGCCTCCCAGGCGGCGGCGGATGAGCTGGACAATTTCGAGGGCGAAGAGCGCCGCCTGATGATGGAGCGAGTCCAACGGCTCCACGACACGGCTGCCGCGCAGAACGAGGCTGGCTGCCGCACGGAGGTGCCGCAGCGGCAAAATGAAGACCTTCGCCGAGATCAAGGTGCGAAGTCTCGAACGCTGACTGGCAGCGCCCGAGGAAGAAGAGACAAGGATCCGACTGTCAGCGACAGTCGGACTCACATTACCATAGAGCGTGACCGAGACGGCCGCCCAAGAGCAGTGGAACGACGGGACGACTGTCCGCCTCCTCCTCCTCGCAAGGAAAGGAGAGTCTCCCCGCCGCCTGTTGACCATCCGACTCTCGGCGACCGCCTTGGCCGCCGAGAGTGAGTCGGAGAAAATGACGCCCGCCACCGGATCGACCGACTTAACCGATCCCTGGCACTGGAAGAAGAAGACAAGTTGGGTCCGCCTTGTTTCGGGCCCCGCATTCAAGACGAGCCCTTTCCCAAAGGGTTCACGCTCCCAAGAGACACGCCCAAGTACACCAGCTCCGTGAAGCCAGAAGACTGGTTGGTCGACTGCTCCACGGCTGTCAGCATAGCGAACGGCAACAAGCGTGTCGCTGTAAAATACGTTCCGCTCATGCTCCAGGGCACGGCCCGGACATGGCTGAACAGCCTGAAGCCCCGCAGCATCAATAGCTGGGTCGACTTCACCGAGGCATTCGTCCGCAACTTTACCAGCACGTACAAGCGTCCTCCCAAGCCTCGTCAGCTTTCCTTGTGCATGCAAGGTCCCGACGAGTCGACTCGCAATTACCTCACGCTTTGGGCCGATCTTCGGAACTCCTGCGACGGCATGCACGAGGTGCAGGCTATCGAGTACTTCACAGCCGGGTGCAAAGAAGGCACCCTCCTCAAGCACAAGCTCCTCTGCGAGGAGCCAGAAACCCTCGATGAGCTGCTGATCATAGCAGACAAGTACGCCACGGCCGACTCCTCCATGAAGGCGGAGATTCAAGTTAGCGCAACTAGCAAAGTGGCCCCTCAGGCTCCAAGAACTCCGGCGGGAGACGCCAGTCGGCGGCAACAGTAGATCGACCACAAGCGCAAGGCCCCGCAGCCGGCTTCCAGCAGCCGGCAGGTCGTGACAATTGAAGCCCAGCAGCCGGATGGGCAGCCTCCACCCAAGCGACAGAAAGGTGGCAAGCCCAACTGGTTGCCAGCCTTCTCATACGAGCAGACTCTGGATGGTCCTTGCAAATTCCATAGCGGCCCGAAGCCGTCAAATCACACCACCTGGAAGTGCCACTGGCTCACCAGGATCGCCAAGGGAGATGGCCTCCTACCTCCCCTGCCTGCTGGGCAGCCGCCTCCGCCTCCGCCCCAGCAGCCGGCTGTCAGACCAGTCGGCGCAGTACAAGACGAATATCCTGAAGAGCACGGAGCCTACGTGGTGTTTACCAGTATGGCTGACGAACGACGCAGCAGGCAGCTGCAGCGACAAGAGGTGAATGCAGTAGCATCAGAGACGCCAAAGTTCATGCACTGGTCCGAGAAGCCTATCAGCTGGAGCAGGGCTGATCACCTAGAGGTGATGCCGAGTCCGGGCTCCTATGCCTTGGTCATGGATGCCACCTTTGCCATGGATAGACGAGCCGCTCGTTTTTCACGAGTTCTGATAGACGGAGGCAGCAGCATCAACATCCTGTACAAGGACACCATGGAGAAACTGGGGATCAAGCAAAGACAGCTTCAAAGCAGCCGGACTGTGTTCCACGGCATTGTTCCTGGGCTTTCCTGCTCTCCAATCGGCAAGATCCTGATGGACGTCCTCTTTGGAGACAAAGATCACTTCCGCCGAGAGTCAGTTTGGTTTGAGGTGGTGGGCCTCGAGAGCCCATACCATGCACTACTTGGCCGACCCGCACTGGCCAAGTTCATGGTGGTCCCCCACTACGCCTACCTCAAAATGAAGATGCCCAGTTCCAGGGGAATTCTGACCGTAGCCGGCGACTACCGGAAGTCGTCTGCCTGTGCGACTGAGAGCAGTCGGCTAGCCGAGTCCCTGGTGATCACAGCCGAGAAGCGGCTCCTTGAACAGGTTGTGGCGATGGCCGGCAAGCAGCCAGAGGTGTCGCCTAACCCAAAGGAGTCGGAGGCTGAGGGTTCGTTCAAGCCGGCCAAAGAGACAAAGAAGATACCTTTGGATCCGGAGCACCCAGAGAGGTACGCTGTCGTAGGCGCACACCTCGACAGCAAATAGGAAGGCGAGCTCGTCGATTTCCTCCGTGAGAATCGGGACATCTTCGCATGGTCCCCAAAAGACATGCCAGGTGTACCGACGGAATTCGCCGAGCACAAGTTACATGTCCGATCTGATACAAAGCCGGTCAGGCAGCCCGTGCACCGCCTATCAGAAGAGAAGAGAAGAGTTGTCAGAGAAGAGATAGCCCGACTTCTAGCAGTAGGCTTCATTATGGAAGTATTCTTTCCAGAGTGGCTAGCCAATCCGGTCCTGGTACTGAAGAAGAACAAGCAGTGGCGAATGTGTATTGACTACACGAGCCTCAACAAGGCCTGCCCCAAGGACCCGTTTGCTCTGCCAAGAATTGATCAGGTGATAGACTCCATTGCCGGATGCGAGCTGTTGAGCTTTTTGGATGCATATTCAGGATATCACCAGATCAAGATGAACCCAGCTGACATACTGAAGACCGCCTTCATCACGCCGTTTGAGCCTTCTGCTACCTCACCATGACGTTCGGCTTGAGGAATGCCGGTGCCACCTTTCAGCGTTGCATGCAGAAGTGCCTCCTCAAGCAACTCGGCAGGAACGCCCACGTCTACATGGACGATGTAGTGGTGAAGATGGAAAAGCGTGGAACATTGCTGGAAGACCTCAAGGAGACCTTTGAGAACCTGCGTCGATTCCAGATCAAGCTCAACCCTGAGAAGTGCGTCTTTGGAGTACCAGCCGGCCAACTCCTTGGCTTCCTAGTCTCTGAACGCGGCATAGAATGCAACCCTGTAAAGATCAAGGCCATTAAGAGGATGGAGGTACCCAGCCGACTGCTGGACATGCAAAAGTTCACTGGCTGCTTGGCGTCCGTCAGCCGATTCATCAGTCGGCTGGGCGAGAAAGCTCTCCCCTTATACCAACTCATGAAGAAGACCACTTTTTTCGAGTGGAACCACAAGGCGGACGAAGCTTTTCTCCAGTTGAAAAAGATGCTGACTACTCCACCTGTTCTGGCGGCTCCGACTCCTAAGGAACCTATGCTCCTGTATATCGCTGCCACTAGCCGGGTAGTCAACATGGTCATTGTAGCAGAACGCAAGGAGGAAGGCAAGGCACTACCTGTCCAGAGACCGGTATATTACCTGAGCGAAGTACTGTCGGCCTCCAAGCAGAACTACCCCCACTACCAGAAGATGTGCTATGGCGTGCACTTTACCGCCAAGAAATTGAAGCCCTACTTTCAAGAGCACCCAATCACTGTGGGCTGCACGGCCCCACTTGCCGAGATCATCGAAAGCCGAGATGCTTCTGGCCGAGTGGCCAAGTGTGCCATAGAGCTGGCTCCCTACACCATCCACTACCAGCCCCACACCGCCATCAAGTCACAAGCACTAGCTGACTTTCTCATCGAATGGGCCGAGACCCAGTACCTACCTCCAGCGCCCGACTCCACCCATTGGCGGATGCATTTCGACGGCTCCAAGATGCGCACCGGCTTGGGAGCCGGCGTTGTCCTTACTTCTCCTAAAGGCGAAAAGCTCAAATATGCACTTCAAATCCATTTTGCCGCCTCCAACAACGTTGCCGAGTACGAGGCGCTCATTCACGGGCTCCGGCTTGCCAAAGAACTCGGCATTCGTCGGATCCTGTGTTATGGCGACTCGGACTTAGTGGTCCGGCAGTCGTCTGGCGATTGGGACGCCAAAGATGCGAACATGGTGAGTTACCATTTCCTCGTGCAGCAACTCAGTGGGTATTTCGAGGGGTGCGAATTCTTCCATGTGCCAAGAAACGACAACGACCAAGCAGACGCCTTGGGACGAATCGGCTCTACCTGCCAAGCAATACCATCCAGTGTTGCCCTTCAACGCCTCCTCAAGCCGTCTGTCAAGACTTCACCAGAATCAGACTCCATCTTCGTGCCGGCTCCTCCCGAAGAAGTCGGATCCGACCCAAGAGCCTCGGCAGACGGTACAGGGATTTCGGTAGATGGTTCCAAAGCCGCCACAGTCAAGGCCAGCCCAGGGACTGTAGAACCTGGCCCGGGGACTGCGGCGGCGGGCTCGAAGACCCCAAAACTCGGCCCAAGAGCCGCGCCAGTCGGCCCGGGGACTTCATTAACCCAGCAAGCGGTTGTTGACTCCACCCCGCCGCCTCCCAGCCCAGCCGCCCTCGTCCAAGTCGCAGTTCTGGCAGTCGAAGAAATAGCAGCACCCTCATGGGCCCAGCCCATCCTCAAATTTCTGGTGAGCAAAGAGCTGCCAACTGATGAGACCTTAGCTCGGCAAGTACAACGTCGAGCGGCAGCCTACACCATAGTCAACAGAGAGCTGGTCAGACGCAGCGTCACTGGTGTCTACCAGCGCTGCGTAGAGCCAGAGCAAGGCCAAGCAATTCTCAAAGACATCCACCAAGGCGAGTGCGGCCACCATGTGGCTTCAAGAGCACTCGTCGCCAAAGCTTTCTGACATGGCTTCTTTTGGCCAACGGCCTTAGAAGAGGCCAAGGAATTGGTCCAAAAATGCAAAGGGTGCCAGAAGTTCCGCTCCAAGCCGCATCAGCCGGCTTCTGCACTCAAGACCATCCCCATTGCCTGGCCTTTCGCGGTTTGGGTCTAGACATGGTGGGATCATTCAAGACGGCACGAGGTGGCTTAACTCACTTACTTGTCGCAGTAGACAAGTTCACCAAGTGGATAGAAGCGAAGCCAATCAAGAAACTGAACGGTCCGACTGCCGTGACTTTCATCTCCGATATTACAATTCGGTACGGCATACCACACAGCATCATCACCGACAACAGCACAAATTTTGCCAAAGGTGCCTTGGCCCGTTTCTGCGCAACACGGGGCATCCGACTAGACCTAGCGTCCATCGCCCATCCACAGTCAAACGGCCAGGTGGAGCGAGCAAACGGCCTCATCCTGTCCGGCATCAAGCCCCGACTGATCGAGCCTCTGGAGCGCTCGGCTGGCTGCTGGCTCGACGAGTTGCCAGCCGTCCTCTGGAGTCTGTGCACGACTCCAAACAAGTCAACCGGCTTCACGCCTTTCTTCCTCGTCTACGGTGCTGAAGCCGTGATCCCAACGGACATAGAGTTCGACTCCCCGCGAGTCACCATGTACACCTAGGAGGTAGCAGAAGAAGCATGTCAAGACGGCGTCGATCTGCTGGAAGAGGGCCAGCTATTGGGCACTCAGCCGGTCCAGCATCTACCAGCAGAGCCTGCGCCGATACTACAATAGGAAGGTCAAGCTGAGATCTTTCCAAGAGGGCGACCTTGTGCTCCGACTGATCCAGCGAACAGCCAGCCAGCACAAGCTGTCGGTGCCTTGGGAAGGCCATTTTATCATTAGCAAAGTGCTGGGCAACGACTCCTACTACCTGATTGACGCTCAGAAGCCCCGAGCACGCAAGAGGGACAACTCCGGCAAAGAGACGGAGTGTCCATGGAATGCAAATCTCCTCCGGAGATTTTACAGTTGATGCAGTATGTACCATGCTACCTTTTGTATTAAAGTACCAAGACTTCGGGCACCCCGAGACGAGCTAGGGGACTGCCCTCTTTTGTCTATATGATAGAAATTATGCCTACGAGTATGTTACTCTTTGTTATGCCGCTTGGCACCGGGCTCGACAGGTCGGCCCGGGGACTTGCCGCCTTGCACTATGAAATGCTTCCTGCAGCCGGACAAGTAGTGTGTGGTGCCTAAGCCATCTCCTGTCAGAAGCTGGAGCTCGCAGAGCGACCGTACGGTGGTCAGGAGTAAGGTAGAATGGGCGTTCGCATGAAAAATGACTAAGGACTCAAAGCATAAAACATAGCTTAAGCCGGCTTCCATCCTTTTTTCGAAAACCGACTCTTGAATAGTTGGCTTGCCGCCTTCTATCCAACTTGCTAAAAAACTCTAAAAACGGCTAAAGTACCTGCCTTCCCAAAGTAGCCAAGCATTTGATCCAACGGCAGTCCGTAGAGCGGCTGTCCGACTGGAAAGACAGGCAACTAAGAGAAAGCGGCAATGGAAAAGGCCAAAAGAGCAATGAGCAAGAAAAGATAGAATTTGGATAAATATTTACATAACATAGGCCCTTGGCCGAATCTTCGAGCAGAAGTTCAAAATACACCCCGCGGGTGGAATTGTGCGAATTAACAAGTTCTTCAAAGACTACTAAAGCAGATAAAATAAAGATAAGGCAGCAGCTTAGGAAGCGGCAGACGGATTCAGAGGGTAGGAGGAGGCGGCAGCGTTAGGCGTTGGGGCGGCCGGCCGGGCAGTCTCGGCTTGATCGCCTCCGGCGGCAGTCGGCTCGGTCGCACGCGGCTCATTGCTAGAGGCGCGGTCGAGCTGAGGCTGGCCGTCTGCCCCGTCTTCTGGTGCTTCCGTCTCGCTTCCGTCCTCCGCCTCTCCTTCCTCCTCGACGCTGGAGCCGATCACCTCTACCGAGTCCTCGCCGATGTCGGTTTCATCCCAAACCACTCCGGTGGTACCTCCTCGCCGTCTTCAGACCGCTCGGGGATGAAGATGCTGGTGTCTGTGTACTCGGCGATCGCTGCGGCACGCTTCACGAGGGCGTCTTCCGCGGCTGCCATCTCTAGCTGGGCCTCTGACCGGAGTGTGGCCAGCCGGTCTAGGTCCAGCCCCGGATACCACGCCTTGATGAACTCCAAGGACCAGCGCGCTCCAGCCCGGGCCGAGGAACCCTTCCAGGCCTCAAGACGACCAGCCGCGACCTCCAGCCAGTCGGCTGTCCGACTGGGGGTGTGCGGAGCCTGCATGTCCGGCCATAGGGCAGCAATCGCCTGGGCGCCGACACGCTGAAGCCGGCGCAGCATCCGGTGAGTCGGCCGAAGGCGAGCCTCGATTCTCAGGATATGCTCATCAAGGGTTCGGGGGGCGTCGGCGGCAATCTCTGCGCCTTCCGCCCTCCGACCTTCACAGTCAGCCTCGATGGCTTGGATGGCGGCCTGCGAATGCCCAGGTAAGAAGTCTGCCAAGACGGAAAAAAACAAAGAAGCAAGTCAAAAATCAGGAGTCGGCACGACTTATAATCGGCAGCTCGAAAAAAGAAAGTAAAGAAACTCACCATCAACAATGTCTTCAATCTCATGGAAGCCGGAGGCCAGCATTGCCTCTTTGTCAGTCCAGGAGGAGCGCTCGCTCGCGAACTCGGCCAGGAGGACGGCATCCGCCTCTTCTGCCTCCTTCTGCCTCTTCGTAAGCAGCTCCCTCTGCTCTGCCAATTGTGTGGCCAGCAGATCGCGCTCTGTGGCGAGCTTGCTGCACTCCTCCCCCTTGGCGCGCAGCACGGAGTTGGCTTCGCTCAGCTGCTGTTGAAGAGCAGCGTTGGCTCCTGAAGAGAAGGAAGAAAGAAGGCGTTAAGTCATCAATAAAGAAGGTCGCCTGGGAGATCCGGCCCGACTGCTCAGCAGTCGGCCCGAATCTCGGGGACTACAGCCCGCGGGTGCGCCAGCGCGCCCCCGCAAAGAAGGAAAAGGACTCACTCCGGCTCTCCGACAGGTCGGTGGTCCCCTTGCCCAGCTCTTCAACATTGCGGTTGAAGGCAGTGACACAGAGGTTGTGGTAGTCCTGCGACAAGTATTTCAGACAAAAATTAGTACCTGGAACTCACCAATTGGAAGTTCGGGGCCACCTGCTCAACAGTCGGCCCAGAAATCAGGGAATACACCTAGTCGGTGCACTGGCGTGCCCCCACAGAAAGGAACAAGAAAACAAGGACCAACGAGAAAGCATACCCGGACGGCTGCCCACGAAGCCAGATACGCCTTGGTGCAGTTCTGGATGGCGTCTCCCTCAGCTCACAGCTTCGTTTGGACGTCCAGAAGCGCCTGGTTCAGCGGCCCTATGCCGCCTCCTCGCACCCACCCAATGGGTGCGGCGCTCGTCGCTTCGGCGTCTGGAATCGCCGAGCTGGCGGTGCCGGTCTCCAGGGGGCGTGGCGCCGAAATCTCCTTCTCAAGACGGCAGCGCGTTGGCAAGCCAACTTGGAGGAGTAGCCTCGCCACGGCCTCGTCTTCATTCGGCGGCACCGGCGGGTCCGCCGGCTGTTTGCCTTGTGCGCTCCCAGACGGCGGCGGAGGTGGCGGCGGAACGATCACGTCCGGCGTGGAGGAGTCGCCGCCTTCCCTCTCCATGATGGGGTTCTCACCGCCGGCTTCCCCAGTCTGCCCCGTGAACTCCGGAGGCGGCGGCGCAGAGTTCAGCGGAGTGACGAACACCGCCGATTGGTGGTGCGCGGCCTCCTCAGCCTGCCGCTTCGTCGTGGCGACGGCTTCGGCCTCTGCCAGTTTCTTCTTGGCGGAGGCCTCCGTCTTATCGGCCTCCACCTTCTCCAGGCGGGCGGCCTCTTCCTCGTTGCGCTTCTCCTACGCGTTCCGCTCCGTCACCTCCCGGAGGTCGGCAGCGGGGTCAATCCACCGAGTGGTGGCGGACGTCTCCGCTGACCCCATGACGGAGGCGGCGACAACCCTCTCAAGAGTAAGGGGAGCCCTGAAGCGAGGGAAGCAAGTAAAAGACTCAGACAAAAGCTACAAACAAAGAATAAAGCGTTAAGCAAGGAATACTCACGCGGAGACCAGTGGAGGCTTCTTTACTTCCTTGCGGAAGCGGATGGCCTTCGCGGCCGCCTCGTCCCGCTTGGTCGCCGCAGCCGAACTCTTGGGCTTCTTCGGCCGACTGCCGAACAAGGTCGGCACAGCCCTATGCTTCTTCCTGCCACCTTGAGCACCCGGTGCGGCAGAAGAGCCCGCGCCGGGATGGCTGGCTCCTGGCCGGTGGCGGGGGGTGACCTCCTCATCATCATCAGGCCAGTCCTCTGGACTGGCCCCGAGCCGCGGGCCGCTTCCTCCTCGGCGTCGTCTTCCAAAGCCGCCGCCCCCAGATCGGGGTCGTTGACGTCGCTCTCCGCCCGGTCGGCAAGGAACTCGCAGGCCGGCCCCGTGGTGCCGGCTGGTGGATGGAGGAGGGGATTCTGACCAAAGCCGACTGGTCAGGTCGCACAAATAAACTCGGCAAGAAAGAAGACAATCCAAAGAAAGAAAGAAAGGGCAACTCACTGTGGGTGGGGGGTTGGCGCGGGAGTACGGCTCCTTGCCGAACCGCCAGTCCTCCAGGAGCTTGCTGTCCCAGAGGTAGTTCACCATGTAGGCCACCTCCTCGTGAGGCATGTCCTTGGTGCACATCCGACTCGGGTCACGGCGCCCGCTCATTTGGCATATCATGTGGGGGCGGCCTTGGAGCGGGAGAACTCGGCGCGCCACGAAGGCGGCCAGCAGGTCCGGACCAGTCAGGCCCTCCGACTACGTCAGCACTCGGAGTCGCGCGACAGCGCCGGCTCCCTCAAGCGTCAGCGACTTGGCCCGAAACGACCAGTTGGGAAGTCTCCCAGCCGGCGGGCCGGCTTCGAAAGCCGGCACGTTGACCCAATCGCCCCTCTCGAAGACGCTCTTCACGTAGAAGTATGATCGATGCCACGTCTTCACCGACTTTATCATCTTGATGGTGGGGAAGTGGTTGTCGGGCCCCGACCTCCGCACGGCGATGAACGCGCCGCACTGAGCCGGCACGCCTGCAGCCTGGTGCCGAGCTTGGAATAGAAGAACTCCCGCCAGAGCTCGAGGGTGGGGAGGACTCCGAGGAAGCCTTCGCACAAGGCCACGAAGGCGGACAGCAGCACCACCGTGTTGGGCGTGAGGTGGTGCGGCTGGAGGCCGTAGAACTCCAGAAAGGAGCGGAAGAAGCTGCTCGCCGGCAGCCCCAATCCGCGCAGGCAATGCGAGCGGAAGATAACCCGCTCGCCCTCCTCCGGCACCGGAGAGATCTCCCCCCTTGGCGCAAGGCATACCCGCACGTAATCTTCGCCGGGGAGCCGACGAGTCTTGCGGAGGAACTCGATGTGGTCATCATGGACTTTTGAGCCATCCCAGGTGCCGGAATGCACCGAGGGAGGCGCGGCGGCAGAAGAAGAACTCATCGTGAGCGGATCGCCGCGGCGTTCGGCAAAGTTTGGGCGCATGGTGGTGCGAGGAAGAAGAAGAAGAAGAAGAGTAAGGAGTAGCGTGGAGGAGGAGCGCGCATGCTCTGCCGCGCCCCCCTCCTCCCCCTACTTATAGCCTCATGGGCTGCGAAGCGGAGGGGGCGGACATGGGATTTACTGCGCCCACGACCCCACGACCCCCACATTTCCACGACAAAGTTACTGCATGCAGTAACTCCACGGGAATCCCACCCGTCCGCCTGGGCCACAGCGGATCCGCTCGGGCGCCGAGGCGCGGTAATGGCGGGCCCCACCTATGGACCTGTCCTGTCAAGCGCGTAGGCTGGCAGACTGGTCCGGCCACGTGTTGCCACGTGACGGGCCCGGAACGGGCGGCGGCCTGGAAGCTTAGCCGACACGCTACTTGGATCCCGCCTCGACGTTCGAAATATTGTGCGAGTCAGAGTTGGGCGAGTCCGAGCCCTTCTAGTCGGCCTGGCAGAAGTCAAGCAAGATCCATGTCTTGGGCACCCGGAAAGAGAAACTGCTGAGGCTCCTCGGCCGAACATCCACGGCGTCTCATCAGCTTCGGGGACTACTATTGGAGTAATGGGCCACGGGTAGGCTAACCCGAGTCCCAGAACCTTTCAAGACATCGGGGCAAGCTGCGCCCCTCAAGACCCCAGGACAAAGAGCCGCCTTCTGAGAAGTTGGCGGCAAGGCAACCGACTAGCCACTCGCGGTCGAGTCCCAGGGACGACTTCAAGATAAGCCAACTCCTGACTGACGACTTCCCGAGAAGCCGGCCTTGGGGAGTCAGCCCGCGACTCCAACAAACCTCATGTCCTCATCAAGAGGGACAGGACATGGGAGTGGCTACAGTGAAGCCTGCTCCCACCCCTTTCCAGAGGCAGGCATGGCCACAGTACGCCGTACCCGTGGAGATCTCCGTGCGGCTTGGCACTGTTGTCACGCCGGCCCTGACATCAGCACCAGTGGACCGAATCCTGCGCCCACGACGGCTTGTCTATACGACCCTGGGTTGACGGGTCCCACCAGCCAGCGGGATCCCAGAAGACGGCAAGTGCACCACCAGCCGGACCCGTTGGGAGTCGGCCCCCGAGAGTCGGCCAGCTTCTCCCCCGGGACCCACATGCCATTAACCAGATGTGATGCAGAGTGGCTATAGTGATCGCCCACCAGTCGGCGGGGCTGTTGCCACCACTCCATGACCAAGCCCGCGTCATTAGAAGCACGGCTACAGTAATGAGCAGCCGGCAAGACCCGCCCGCGGCGGACGCGGCCTATCGGCTCCGTACCGAGCTAGTCGGCAGGCCCCAGGAGTCAGCGGATAAAACGATGGCCAGAGAGACTGACGGCCGGGCCCGCGTCCAGCCGGTTTACCATTGTACCCCTTTGGGTAGGCCTATATAAACCCCCAGGGCACCCATGCAGAGGGTTGGAATCCATTAGTACTAGACCAGATCATATAGGAAGGAGAGAGCTAGCCTTGCCTTCTCCTACCTCTAGGAAACAGCTCAAGGAGCAGTCGTGTAAACACTTTGTCATAGTGATCATGCGGAGACCCCGCAAAGCAGCAGTAGGGGTATTATATGCCCGGAGAGCCCTGAAGCTAGGAAAGATTCGCCGGCGTGCATGTCTTCGCCTCATCCCGTTTCCAGGCACCGGCGACGTTCTACTCGCCCCCACCATGATAAGCCATCCTTTGGCATATGTCGCACCCAACCCCCGACACAAGCCGGCCAACCTAAGTGTTCCGGAGCAGTAGCAAGCTACCATGTCTTAGTGGAAGCACTAGGAGACATTTTCCTATAAGAAAGGCTACGAAAAATAAACAACTAGGTTGTCGGATCTGACACATACCAAGCATTTCAACATCATACACACCATATGCTCGATATGTACAAATACAACATGGCATCACAACAAAACTCTATGACACAAAGTATTTATTCATAAGGCTCCGAAGAGTCATACATAGTAAGAATTATAATCATGGGTCACATGACCGAACATACAGAGCATACAGGCAAAAGAAGCATAACATGTCTAAGTACAGACATCTACAATTGAAAAAAGGCTGAGAAGCCTGACTATCTACTAGACCCTCCCAAGGGTAAAAGATCATAGCTGAGGCAACAAGCTAAATGTCAAAGTCCACGCGGAACTACTAGTGAGACTGAAGTCTCTCTGCAAAAACATAAAAAAAGCAAACGTGAGTACAAGTGTACCGAGCAAGACTTACATCAGAACTAGCTACATATTGATACGTCCATTTTGCATCGTGCTTTTATATCGATATTTATTGCATTATCGGCAGTTATTACACATTATGTCAAAATAATTATGCCTATTCTCTATTATTTTACAAGGTTTACATAAAGAGGGAGAATGCCGGCAGCTGGGATTCTGGGCTGGAAAAGGAGCAAATATTAGAGACCTATTCTGCATAGCTCCAAAAGTGCTGAAACTTCACGGAAGTCATTTTCAGAATATATAATAAATACTGACTACAAGAAGTTCACTAGGGGGGCCACACCCAGCCCACGAGGGTGGGGGCGCGCCCTACCCCCCTGGGCGCGCCCCCCTACCTCGTGAGCCCCCTGGTGGCCCTCTGATGGCCATCTTCTGCTATATGGAGTCTTTCGATGAGGAAAAAATCTTAATCTATCTTCCCGGACGAGACTCCACCGCCACGAGGCGGAACCTTGGCTGAACAAATCTAGGGCTCCCGCGGAGCTATTCTGCTGGGGAAACTTCCCTCCGGGAGGGGAAAATCATCGCCATCATCATCACCAACGCTCCTCTCATCGGGAGAGGGCAATCTCCGTCAACATCTTCACCAGCATCATCTCCTCTCAAAACCCTAGTTCATCTCTTGTATCCAATTCTTGTCTCCAAGTCCGGGATTGGTACCTGTGGGTTGCTAGTAGTGTTAATTACTCCTTGTAGTTGATGCTAGTTGGTTTACTTGGTGGAAGATCATATGTTTAGATCCTATATACATATTAATACCCCTTTGATTATGAACATGAATATGCTTTGTGAGTAGTTACGTTTGTTCCTGAGGACATGGCAGAAGTCTTGCTATTAGTAGTCATGTGAATTTGGTATTCGTTCGATATTTTGATGAGATGTATGTTGTCTCTCCTCTAGTGGTGTTATGTGAAAGTCGACTACATGACACTTCACCATTATTTGGGCCCAGAGGAAGGCATTGGGAAGTAATAAGTAGATGATGGGTTGCTCGAGTGACAGAAGCTTAAACAATAGTTTATGTTGCTTCGTAAGGGGCTGATTTCGATCCATATGTTTCATCCTACGGTTAGGTTTACCTTAATACTTTTGTTGTAGTTGCAGATGCTTGCAATAGAGGTTAATCATAAGTGGGATGCTTGTGCAAGTAAGGGTAGCACCCATGCACCGATCCACCCACATACCAAATTATCAAAGTACCGAACGCGAATCATATGAACGTGATGAAAACTATCTCGACGATATTCCCATGTGTCCTCGGGAGCGCTTTACATCATATAAGAGTTTGTCCAGGCTTGTCCTTTTCTACAAAAAGGATTGGGCCACCTTGCTGCACTTCATTTACTTTTGTTACTTGTTACTCATTACAAATTATCCTATCACAAAACTATCTGTTACCTATTATTTCAGTGCTTGCAGAGAATACCTTGCTGAAAACCGCTTGTCATTTCCTTCTGCTCCTCGTTGGGTTCGACACTCTTACTTATCGAAAGGACTATGATAGATCCCCTATACTTGTGGGTCATCACAGATGCATAAGTATCAACAAGGGGTGGTGGAGGTTAACTGCAGTAAGCCAGCTTTGACTCAGTGGCTATCCTATACTACGACTGCAAGTAACTCTTTTGAGGTGGCGCACAGGAGTCCACATATTCGCCATATCAATACACCACTGTGGATCTGCACCCGTCTCCCTATGAGAAGGCCATCCAGAGCACTCACGCTTATCTTGCACATTTTAGAGTATCCACTTTTACTTGGCTATGAACTGTATAAGCAACCCAGTAGTCCTTTACCATGGATGCAGCTATTCGAATAGATCATATTAACCCTATAGGGGTGTACTTCTTCACACACGCTCTCGCCACTTACCGCCATGTACACGTCATCTATCTCGATAACCTTCAAGTGGAAGCCTAGCGACGGTGTCGGCCACGAGCTAACTAACCATGGAAGACTCTAGTCCAGGTTTATTGCCTATTCAGGTTCCATCCGCAAGGGAGTCCGTGAGGGAGTCCTGGATTACGGGGTCCTCGGGCGTCCGAGCTATGCAACATGGGCCGGACTAATGGCCCGTGAAGATACAAGATATAAGACTTCCCCCCGTGTTCGGATGGGACTCTCCTTTGCATGGAAGGCAAGCTTGGCATGCGGATATGAGTATTCCTTTTTCTGTAAACCAACAATGTACAAACCTAGCCCCCTCCCGTGTCTATATAAACTGGAGGGTTTAGTCCGTAGAGGCAATCACAGTCATAATCATACATGCTAGACATCTAGGGCTTAGCCATTACGATCTCGTGGTAGATCAACTCTTGTAACCCCTATATTCATCAAAGTCAATCAAGGAGGACGTAGGGTATTACCTCCATCAAGAGGGCCCGAACCTGGGTAAACATCGTGTCCCCTGTCTCCTGTTACCTTCGATCCTTAGACGTACAGTTCGGGACCCCGTACCCGAGATCTGCCGGTTTTGACACCGACATTGGTGCTTTCATTGAGAGTTCCGCTGTGGCGTAGACAACAGGATTGATGGCTCGCCTTGTTATCAAGGACAATATCACTTCTGGGGAAGCCCTGGCCTCAGGCCAAACCCTCCCGTTGGGCAGCTTCACCATGGCCGCCCGTTCAGCGTTTAAGCCAACGATGACTTCCCAAGTCATCGAAAATCATCTCCGTGTTGACCCTGAATACTCCAAACGGATGGATCCGGCAGATTTGTCGTCTTTAAATGAACTCCTAGATTGCATCGCCGCCATGGGGGTCGCTACAGACTATGATCAGATGGGCTTAAACCTGATCAGAGAGAAATCAAATCTCCACCGGTCACACATTCGATAGCGGTCATAGAGGAGCAAAACAACAACTCTTCCCCTATCCTGAAAACAAGCTACATTCGGATTTCTGAGCTCGAAGAGCCGGATACCCGCCTGTGGGGTGACACTTCGAGTCCTCTGAAATTAGAAATGGTCGTTGGGCCTAAAGAATCATTGGAAACCTGGAGCCCGAACTAAAAAACTTGGAAGTTTTTCAAATTCTGGACTCCACATTGGGTCAGGGTTCGGATTTAACGCTACCCACCCACCACAAGCAATATTCGCCAAGCAATTCCGGTCCCCCAGATATATGCGACCTCATGTACGTATGGCAGCAGCCTCAGGAAATAGTCCATCACTTTTGGGCCAGATTCCTCCTTGTCAAGGACAAGATTAAAGATAGCCGCCACGAGGACGCGATTTCAGTATTCTGCAATAATTGCGCGGACGAAAGAATCCTCAATGCCCTCAACCTCCGTCGCATACTACACTTCGCTGACATGGCAACCATAGTACAAAAGTATTGCGCAATGGAAAGCGCCTAGAAAACTCAGACAGCTCGATGGGGACCACCGGCCTGCATGCCACCTCCCTGGCGGGGAAAACGGATGAACCCTCGCGGGGCACCCGACCCCGTAGGCAAGAAAATTAAACCCATTACGGGAGGTGGAACCGTCCTTGAGGGATGGCTCGATAAGCCATGCAAAATACACACGACACCGGATAATGAACCAACCCACAACCTTAGAGCATGTTGGATACTCCAGCAAATGGCCAAGAGCGGTGAGGATATCCTCACCAAAAACCCCTCAGAGTAGTACTCTCCGGAAGACAACGACCTTAGAGTATTGACGGTCCTCGAGGCTTCCGATTCAAACAATCGGCGGAAGAGGGCACTCCGTGACCTCGCCAAAGTCTGCCAAGTTAGAACAATAAATCCCTGGAATGACATGGCCATAAATTTTAATGCCTATGTTGAACCAAAATTCTGGCCAGTCTGGGCACCAGTCGCCTTGGTTCTCAATCCAATTGTGGATGGCTTTTGGCTCACTAAAGTTCTCGTGGACGGCGGCAACGAGTTGAGCCTCATCTACGAGGACACGCTCAATAAAATGCAAATGGATTGGAGCTGCATGGAGCAAAGTAATACGACCTTTCGAGGAATCATTCCTAGTCGGGAAGCAAGATGCGCGGGAAAAATTAAACTTGACGTGGTATTCGTCAGGCCGGAGAACTATCGGTCTGAAGAGAAAACCTTCCAAGTGGCCCCTTTCAACAGTGGATATCACGCCCTATTGGGGAGAGACGCATTCACCCGCTTTCAAGCCATACCTCACTACGGGTATATAAAGCTCAAGATGCCTGGGACAAACGGTATTATCACTCTCACCAGTGATCCGGACATAGTGCTCCGTGCCGAAAAAAATGCATCCCTGGCCCTCGAAGCACTATCCGAGGCCCTTGCGGCCGAAGAATTAACTGCACTACGCTCCATGGTCGATAGGGACGACGTAATCCGCGATAAGCGGCCCAAATCCACCTCCTTCAAACTAGCGGATGAAGTAGTAAAATTTCAAGTTCACCCGACGGACCCCGAGAAGACAGCTTCCATCGGAGCACAGCTGGACCCGACGGTCGACACTACATTGCGCGTGTTCCTGCGCGAGAACTGGGACATATTCGCTTGGCACCCTTCTGGTATGCGAGGAATCCCACGCAGGTTGGCCGAACATAGCCTCAATATATTAAAGGGATAAAACCGGTTAAGCAAACACTGCGGAGCTTTTCCAAACCGAAATGACAAGCTATGGGGCTGCAGCTAGCCAAGTTAATTGAGGCCGGATTCATTAGAGAAATAAAACACCCGGACTGGCTAGCAAAACTGGTGATGGTACCAAAGAAGGATAAATCCTGGCGCTTGTGTGTCGATTTCAAAGACCTCAACAAGGCTTGCCCCAAGGATCCCTTCCACCTTCCCCACATCGATCTGATCATTGACGCTACTGCGTAACATGACTCACTGTGTTTCCTCAACGCATACTCCGGATACCATTAAATCAAAATGAAGGAGTCTAATCAAGCCGCAACGGCATTCATTACCCCATACGGGCCTTTCAGCTTTAACACTATGCCCTTCGGGCTGAAAAACGCCAGCGCGACCTACCAACGCATGATTCAAACATGCCTGGAGAAACAATTCGGCAAGACGGTCGAAGCATATGTGGATGATGTCATCATCAAAACTAAGCACGTTGCGTCACTAGTAGATGACTTGCGTCTCACATTTGACAACCTCCGTACGTATGACATCAAGCTCAATCCAGAAAAGTGTGTCTTCGGCGTCCGTACCGGAAAACTGATGGGCTTCATCATTTCCAGTAGAGGAATTGAGGCAAACCCAGCCAAAATCCGAGCTTTGTCACAATTGGCTACACCAATAGACCTCAAACAGGTCCAAAAACTAGCCGGATGCGTGGCAGCTTTAAGCCGCTTTATCTCCAGATTAGGAGAAAAAGCATTGCCACTATACCGCCTGCTCCGACGCACTGACCACTTCGAGTGGACGGACATGGAAACAGCCGGACTGGAAGAACTAAAAGCTCTTTTAGTGAGCGACCCAATCATGACAGCACCGAACGTCGGCGAACCCATGTTATTATACATCTCTGCAACACACCAGGTGGTGAGTGCGGTGCTCGGCGTCGAACCAGAGGAGGACAGACATAAATTCCCACTTCAGAAACCGGTATATTATATATCCACTGTCCTCACACCATGCAAATCCCGGTACCCTCAATACCAAAAGATAGCATATGCGGTCTTCAAGGCATTCCGGAAGCTACGGCACTACTTCCAAGAGTGCTCGATCACGGTGGCTTCTGAAGTACCACTCAATGACATAATAAACAACCGCAAAGCTACAGGACAGATTGCCAAGTGGGCCATTGAGCTATTGCCATCTGATATAACATACAAACCATGCCGAGCCATTAAATGACAAGTATTGGCTGACTTTGTCACCGAATGGACAGAGGCCGAGCTCCCTAAAGAGTACGGTACATATTCCGATTGGGTCATGCACTTCGATGGCTCTAAGATGCTAGCTGGTTTAGGAGCGGGCGTTGTCTTAACATCCACAAAGGAGACACAGTCCAGTATGTAATCCAAATATTATACACGGACTCCAATAACGTAGTCGAATATGAGGCCATATTGCACGGTCTTTGGATGGCTGTCTCATGGGCATACAACGCCTGGAGGTGTGCGGGGATTCAAACCTTGCAATATGCCAGATAAACGGAGACTTCGACATCAAAGACCAAAAGTTGGCGTCCTATCGTAACGTCGTACTCAAAATATCAGCTCGGTTCGAGTGACTCGAGTTTCATCATGTGGCTCGAGAAAGTAATCAAGCGGCAGATGTCCTTGATCGCATGGGCGCCAAGCGTGGTCCCGTCCCGCCTAACATCTTTTTGGAAAGGCTCTTCAAGCCATCCGTGGTGCGGCAGGATGAGAGCGGCAATACTAGTCCGGATCCGATTATACCCCAGATTCCAAACACAATACCTATATCATCGGGGGCTCAGCCATCTAATAACGACAGTAATTGCCCCATGGACCGAACCCTTCTTCGCCTACCTTAATAGGCAAGAGCTACCTGAGGATACAAGAAATACGGTCAATTATGACTCCCCATTTTGGTCGTTGATTCGTCATTGTTATCATTTATTGACCTTTTTTTGACCAAGTTATGAAGGTCAACAGTTGGCCGTCAAGAACAAACAAACGTGACCTTTTCTGAAATTTTCGTCATGGCCACCCTTGACCAAAATTAACGTCATGAAATCTAAGACCAAAATTATGGTCATTACTAATGAGCCTAGACCACGTAGGATCTGATGTGGCCGAGCCACATGGCATCGTCCACGTGGCACATTTGATGACATTGAAAAAATGATGACATGGATGACATGTAGGAACTGTCCAAATCAATTGTTTTAATGGGCTGAACCCAATAATCCATCCCACTTCTCAAATTACTTTTGGTCCATATGCATGGGCCAAGCCCAACATATCATCCTGTTAATAATATTCGTTCTTCGGCCAAGGCATGCAGGCCATTTATTCAATCCATCATTAACTGGGCCAACCCATTTCTATCAAACAAATACATATTGAATATTTTTTTGTCAAAAAAATTACATTGGGCCTTGAAACGGTCCCGCCCACTGACACAATTTAGTATTTTTGTTCCAGCCCTTACTGAAGGGTGACCAACAACAACCAATAGTGTCTCAAAAAGAAAAATTCATTGCACAATTTTGCAGTCAACCAACACAGGAGAATATATTGACAATAATAATAGAATTCTCCAGGATTTCAATAATTTAGGCCCAGCAGTATCATTACACCACAGGTTCATAAGATGAACCAACCAAAATAACACAACTAGTAGCTTAGTATCATTACCCCATGTTCATAAGATTGCACATGTCCATATTGTGCACTAGTAACTAGTAACATAAGATGGCACCAACAAAAAACACAACCAGTGAAGGAATGTGCGGAGTGAAGGAATGTTCTCCACCTTCTGGAACCTCTTGTTCCATAGCACTTTCCATGTGAGGCTGACATTTAAAGAAAGATGTAAACATGAGCAGACAGCAGAGTACTATGCCCATCAATATATTGCAGTTGGTTCTGAATGATTAGGAAAGTTTATAAGCAAACTATTCAAGAATAGATGTCCTACTAGCAGGAATTTAAGAAGCTAACATCATAATACTAATACAACACCTGACATTTTGAAAGAAAGGTGGGAAAATCTATACAGCACACGACGCACACCCGCGTATTAGGCGGCGGCTTCCACGCGCGGCTAGCTAGAGCATGGTGCACTGTTTGATCAATACAGACTATTAGTGATTGCTACATGGGCTGGACAGCACATTCTTTTATACATCTTTGGAATAGAATGTTGACTAAATAATAATCCAGTACATGCTACTACTAGTAGATGGTACGTGCCATGCACGTGATGTCTTGTGATTAGACTACAATCGAAGTTACACGATGCAATTCTACAGGCTTCGAGGGGTGCTTCAGAAAACAGCCACAAAAGATCTTGTATAGAAGGTTTTCTCTCATTAAAACCAGACCGTGAGTGTGCAGGTGTATAGTGGGTTCACGATAACTCCAGAATGACCATCTCCACGTCGTTTTGGCGCGCGGTCGCACCAAGTGAATCCCAGAAACCAGGGCCGTTGGATCAGTTGGGTTGGGTAAGAAATCAATGGCCAACAAATGCTATAGAATGTGCTGTCCAAGTTCAAAATTTTGTGTACTATAGAAGTAGACCAACTAAGTAGTAGTTATTTGAAAACATTGTAGCAGGCAAGCAGAACAAATCATCCTTGGTAATTACATTTTGTTTTTGCAATTTACTGTTAGCTACATGAAATAAGCATGGCACCAGGTTTACTAAACAGGTAGGCATGCAAAACAAACCATTGTTGAAATTTAAATCGGGCAGATAGCTTAAATGGGAACATGGAGCAGAGAAGAATGTAGTATGTTTCAGGAGCACATATGTTGTTTCTTTAGTACAGTGTACAGTATCAGATATTACTACCACAAGTCCTAAACATTTCATTCAGATCTTATATGAAATGTCGCAAGTTTCTCCTTTCTGAAAGTCGGGAAGATAGACGCTTCAAGCAATCAGTAGACAAATAATCAGAGAGCATACAACGCTCTATCTTAATTACTAGTGTCAAATGACAAAGCAATGCTTGCTGGATTGAGACAGGAATTGAAATAGCCAAAGTACTGTCACATTTCCAGTACCAAAAAGAATGTGCAATACAATTAGAAAAGGGAACATAGCGGACATGAAACAGAGGACTGGGACAAACAAACAAACTATAACAAAACACGAATCATATAATGTACTACTTTGAATGAATCATCTATATCAGATCCGTCGAGCAGGAATTATATAATGCAATCAAGTATAACAAGGACGAGGTAAACAAGCCACATCAACAAGACAGAGAATACTAGAAACTTACTATCACTTGAGCTGTCCCCTCCGCTTGGAGAGGACTACGATCTGGTCATTGAGCATCTTCCTGGCTGCACCCTTGGAGAGAGGGCGGTGGCAGGCGCGGCCACGGACATAGACATTAGCCGCACCAACGACCCTTTGGACGCTCTCACCACCAGAGAGAAGGTGCCTTGCATACGGGCTCCTTCAAGTCTGCGACAGTAAGAATGACGTGGGGTCAGTAAGCATCAAGGATGCTGTTGTTCTGGGTCAAGCTAAGTAAAAAAAATCAAGGGCATAACAGATTCAAGTCAACAAAAATTAACATGTGTACCATCTTGCGCAAACTATCATAATTTATAAAAATATACAAAACAAAATATGCAAACAGCTGTAAAGTGGTTAAGTGCTCATATTTATATCATATCAAGCATTAGCATTTAGCAATAGTGATGATCAACGACACTATTCACATAGCATGAATAATTAATCCTCAAGATGTAGAACTCTTATTTACAGTAGTTTGTGTTTTAAAATGTGCCATCTTGAAACATCACACTAGCAAATGATAGGAAAGATCGCAGTAATTCCTGAGCATTATGGTTCATGCCTGGATGGGTTCGGTCTGACGGAACTGTATTGAGCTAAAATTCTCCACTAAAAAAGTATTGAGCTAGAAGTTACTCCTGGATGGGTTCATTCAGATGGAAATGTCAGGCCAGGAAAGTGTGTCACCTGTAGCATCGAGAGGACTTCGGCACCTTTCAAGCTCACAAGCTTGTTTTCGATGACTGAGAGCCATTTTAGATTGGTGCATGTGGACAAGCCCTTCAACATGTAAAAAAGTATGGACATAAGTGAAAATAAGAAGATGCTCAGAGGCTCAAATGAGGATAACAGCTAGAGTTGATAGTCCCACGGAGCAAACGGAACAGGCAAATCCCAATTTGAGCGCATCATCGAAGTAACTCACTGTAGCATCATTGTACATCGACAGTTTTTTCCCTATTATCTACGACTATTGCTCGTGAAAACAATTTCAGACGGTGATAGTGGCAGCACGCATGAGTTTCTTGCAATAACTACTAGAAAAAGTCCACAGCGACAGTGTAGCGACCTGACCCGAATGGATCAAGTCTCTGTGCTTAAGTGTCATCCCTAGATCGGTATGCTGACACACACAGTACTTGAAGGATTTATAACAGAGGTAAATCACATGTATAAAGTAACGTAAATACTATTACCTCAATCCATATAGCGGAAGCAACAAGGTTGTGGATTCCCATCAACACCAACGGCAAAGTTGAGTGTAGAAATCGTAACCCTAACGTACCACTTACTCGTCGTAAGAAACCTGCAACATGAGACGTTGCAGCCCGAAACGGGTCAGTACATTGAATGTACTGGCAAATTCACACCATAGAGAATGATGAACAATGGCTATCACTACATGCATATTTGGCTGGTCGAAAAGCTCTATGGTTATAAGGTTTTTGCAAAAAGCCAATTTTTCCCTACTGCAAAGGAATACATTTTATTTAACTATCAGGGTGGTTGTTGAACATTGAGAATGGTTGACGGCATTCTCAATCCCAATTAAGTAACATCATTAAACCCAACAATATTCATTTAAAGTAACGTGATGAGATCAACAAGATAATCAAAGAACTAGATACTCAAGATGTCCATAACCGGGGACACGGCTAATCATGATTAGTTTATACACTCTGCAGAGGTTTGCGCACTTTTCCCCACAAGACTCGATCGCCTCCGTTGGATTTCTCGCACTACATGGTGTTTGAGAAACGGATGACCGAGACATAGTGTTTCAGAAGCACTAGCACCTTACAATCAGGTAGACCGTACCTCCTACATCCCCTACATCTGCTAGTCTACCACAGTAAGAGTTCGCACGACTTAGTCAACTATGCCAGAGCCCATAATGGCTTGTGGATGCACACGAAAGTTACTAGCATGAATGATCTTATGATCCCTCTGAGCCTGGGTGGCGGTCCAAAGAAAAACAGGCAAGTCCTGATAGAAATCAGGTGCCTCAATCCACCCAGATGTGTGTTTAAGTTGCCACCTTAGATAAACCATTAATTAACAATACTCACATCTGTCATGGATATCACTCACCCAATCCACGTCTACTAGCATAGCATGGCATAATAAGCAAACATAGAAGTAACTCCCAAAGGTTTGATAATAATACAGGTAATAGGTACTACCTCAACTACTTCCCATCCCACAATTTAATTAGATCCTAATCATGCAATGTGTGAGGATTGATCTAATGCAATAAAACTAGGTTGTAGAAAAGGTATGATCAAGGTGTGAACTTGCCTGCAATGTTGATGAAGATGATTCGCACTCAAAAATCTTGATAGCTCTACTCGTCACACTCCGGTCAATCTATCGTAAGCAAGCAATAGTAACCACACATAAGCAATCACTCAAAAGATCGGGAAGAATGAAGAAAACAAATCGGAAAACATCGAAACCAAGCAAATAACTCTTGCAACATAAAACAATTTCTAACAGTACCAAAATTTTGTGAATTTGGCCTTATTATAATGTTTAGGTCAAGAGCTTCGATTTGCAAAAATATTCAACTCAAACGGAGCTACGAAACTCAAGTTATGATCAAACGAAGTATGAATTCAAATCTGATCTAATTCAAATTTTAAACTTTTCAAAAACATGTTTGAGTTGGATTACTGGATAGAGGAGATCATAATGAAGACATGGGCGTTGGTTTCGTCTAATTCCGACTAACGAGCAAAAAGTTATAGTCGTTTGAAAACCAGGGGCTGATCTGTAATTAAAGTATTCACAACTAGGTCCCTGGCCGAAAATAACAGAAAAAGAAAAAGACTAAAAGGCGAACGCTCGCTTATAAGATCAAAATAGTGGACGTTCGCTATTTAATAAAACCTAAAAAAACAGATCTAGTCTAGGGTTTTTAAAAAAAAACAAACTTAAAGAAAAGAACCGGGGTCGGTTTATACCGGTTCGCAGTGGTTACTCCGGCGATCTCCGGCGAGGCGGCGCGGGGCTCCGACGGCGGCTCCGGTGGCGGCGGAAAGCAGCGGCAGCGGTGAGGGGCGTCGCGGGCGGCACGGGGCGGCAGTGCGGCGAGGCAGCAGAGGCGGCAGCGAGGCGAGGCGGCGCGCAGCAGAGCAGCAGAGGCGCGCGGCGCGGGCAGCTCCGACGTCCGGCGGATTGGCGGCGATCTCCGGCGAGATGCGGCGCGGGGCGACGAGGAGAGAGAGGAACGGGGCCCGGGGCCTCGTTATTTAAGGGGGGGAGAGGAGGTGGCGTGGAGGAGGGGCAAAGGAGGCGGCGGCGGTGTCCGTGGCGACCACGGCGGCGGCGCTGTCGTGCGGGCGCTGGAGTCGGGGACGAAGGCGGCTGGGCTGGTGCGACGCAGTCGGCTGGGCTCTAGGCCGGCCCAGTCGGCGAAGGGAAAGAAGTTTTTTTTATAAAGATTTTCCAGACAGCAGAAAAATAAACAAAACAAAATAATTAAAAAAAATTATATAGGCATATAATATATCAAAATTTTCAGAAAAAGATTTCCAACAACATGGACATTTTTTCTAGCATTAAATAAAATACACACAAATTCAGATAAATCAAAGAGTGCTACTGGTCCAATAAAATCCAGTAAAAATCATTTTAAAAATACCAAAATGATTTCAAATTAATTTTTCTCCAATTTTCTGTTGTAGGGAATCATGTTACCCTAATATCGATATATTTTATTTTTGGAGAAAAATAATTTGAATAAAACTCAAATAACTCCAAATTGAAAATAAATTCAAAAAGAACTTTGAATTTTAATTCTTTGAAACTCCCAACTCATATTTCATATAATTTGAAGAAGTCATTTTATCTTCTCTCGTGAAAATCATTGAGTTGCATAAAGTTTCTGAATTGGAAAATATTTCCCAATGGAATTCAAATATTTTTCAAACACCCTTTTCATTTTAAATGGAAGAAGTCATGTCATCTTCTCTCTAGGGTTTTGTGTTGAAAAGAGTTTGAATTCATGAAGATCAGAAAGCAAATATGAAAGTTTGGGAAAGTCCTTTTATTCCCTCTCATTTAACTTTCAAAGAATTTCGAATTCACTCACTTTCAGTCAATCAATCAAACAATCAATCAAATCTATCTATTTATTATAACATTCCAAAATTTAGAATTTTCGGATGTTACAAGCCTACCACCCTTAAAATGAATCTCGTCCTCGAGATTCGGAGAGGCTAGTAAGAAAAAGTTAGGGTTTGGGGGTCTCCTCAAAAATCCATCAATCATCACCGGGGTCTGGGGTGCTACCACCCTTAGAAGCATGGTTACTGTTCCATCAAAACTCATATACTCCATCCTTATTCTTGACAGTGTCGGTCTTCTCAGATCCTTGAGAAAATTCCTACTCTGAGCTCTTCTGGTAGTGGCATAACCTTTTCCTCAATTTTTTTTGTAATTTCATCCTGGTAAGGTTATTCCGAGACTGGGTCTTCTTAGCTGACTGGTCTGGCGCCAAAACTAAACAGCTATCGATATCTCATGGTGGTCAACAATTTATGGTTTCTCCTGCAGGAAATGGGTCTAGGTTAATCCTCACCGTATAACCTACGGTTGGCAAAAGCTGCCTTGTAGAAGGGAAAAATTTCTTATACCATTCTAAGGTTTGAACAAGGTTTTCATCATCGTCTCCCTACTATAGGTAAGACACTCAGATTTACTATTCCATATAGCAAGGCGAATAATAAGAGTAAGTCGGTATGGTGATCAATCCATCCCGCACCCAAATCATTACCTTGTATACGGTTTAGCAAATCTCGCATTCTAACACTCGGCCATCCTCACAAGTATTGCAGAATTTCTCTTGTTAACGAACCAAGTTCGGATAAATCCATAGATTCTGCAAGCCAAACAACCATCTATCGTTCCTTCACAACTCTCAGGTTTTGCGTAACTCCTATAAGATCGTCTGTCGATAAAATCGTAACTTCTTTCAGGGTTTTTCCTTCAGCAAGAATGTGCTTGCTTCTTGGCAGGTCCTGGGGCCTGTGGGTTATGGCCCATCTCATCACTTGTAGTCCTTGAACTTATCATCGGGCAACTGATCATTATTCCAACTTCCAACTTCCTAGTATTCTTAAATCCATCCAATTGTACTATCTTCCTTCCTTCTATTGGCACCAAACTAGGACATGATTACTCAGACTCATCATGGAGTTTCCATTGATCCATATTTCCGACACCATACCTCCTTTATATCCAATAGTAATTCATCTCTTCATCCTCGTGGGATATCCCTCATACCGAGATAAAACTTATACTTATGACGTCCATATTCCACTTCGTGGAACATCATTATCCTTTCCGCGGTCAAGCGTCCTTACAAGGGAATATTGGCCATCTCTGCATGGCACTTCTTCAACTGGGAAACGTGAAACACATCTTGAACTCCTGACAGTCCTTCGGGTAACTCGAACTTGTAGGCCACTTCTCTCATACGCTCCAAAACTCTGTATGGTCCTACAAATCTCGGGGCTAACTTTTACCTTAACTCCAATTCGTTTAACTCCTCGCAGAGGGAACACATGAAGACATGCTCTGTCTCCAATTTCATAGACTACCTCCATGAGTTTTTCAGTCTACATAACTCTTCTGCCTGGACTGAGCTACCTTCAGTCTATCTCGAATCAACTTAACATTCTCTTCTGACTCCTTGATCACTTTTGGTCCAAACAACTGACGGTCTCCAACTTCATCCCACATACTCTTGGGGTATCACACATATCAAGACAAAACTCGTATTCATTTTGTCTGAAATCCATTACAGGGTACTACCACGCTTAAAATGCACAAACCTTCCATAGACCATATTTCTCTTATCCTCAAAAATGGTTAAAATCCTCCTTCATAGAGTAACAACTCATAAAATCCATATCAGTACCAACGATGCTACTTTATTCGTTCTCCAATGATTACAATCTCTTGCTTTTCCATTACAAGTCTCAACTTAACACCTCAATATGAAAGAAAAATGTTCTCACTTCTACTACTCCATTTCTTTTGTTGCAAACTCAACTATCTAGCACAAGTTTCCTTATCCTTAGGGCATTCTCTGGCAAAGTGCCCTGCTCCATTAGAACTAAAACATATTACTTCTGACAAGTATCAAGGTTTCCTTTTTGGGAAACTGTTGAGGTAGTGCCCTGACTCCTTGCACCTATAACAGGTAATATGACTCAGGTCCCTCCTGGAATCCAATCTTCTTCTCTTCCTGGACCTTTCCATTCCAATTAGGGCTTCTATTTCCTGTGGGTCATACTCTTCTTCCTCTGTCGGGAATTCTACTAGATCCCCATTCGAACAATTTTGGGAGATGTGTCCTTCTTCTCCACATGAATAGCAAGACTTAGTGCAGGGTTTACTCGGGTCTTCTTTAGGTGTGTCCTCCACCTCTTCCTTCATCACAGTTTCTTCTAAAATTCCCATAAGGGCTTCTTTCTTTACTTGTTTCTTCTGTTGGATGGTTCGTTGTACCATGGGGTAAATCTGACACTGAGCAGGATAGTGGGTAGTCCCTTCACACAAGAAACAAGTAATCTTCCTATTTGGGCATTCTTCAACTGGGTGACTTCCTTCACAATTAGGGCATTTATCCTTGTGTTCTTTATGGTTGTGTCCTATTTCTCCACACATCTTGCATGCACAAGGTTTCTTCATATCCTTTCCATAAGGCTTCAACTTCTGGGAAACAAGCCGAGACTTTGGCAAAGTCAACTTAAATTCCTTCCAAGTGGTTACTCCTTGCCATCCATTGATGGTTTGGTACATTCTCCACCAAGTAGAAGCACCTCTTTCAAAGCATTGAAGAGCATGCTGGGTCATATCATTTCCAACTATAGGGTTATTCTCTATATGATCCTCCATGTTCTGAATCCATCGGTCTGTCTCCAATTGACTCATCGGTCCAGAAAATACAAGCTCATCTCCATTCATCCTCTATTGGGTCCAAGGGTTTTGGGGTGAGATAAGAGGGATAGAGAGGGATACACACAATACAAACAAAAGTTTTGAAAAGATAGATTTTATTTGTGGCTGTCGGGAAAAACATCAAACAAATGACAGCTCACAAACATCACATCTAACGTAGGTATATAACAGGGGTTTGGTCTTCTAAAGGTCAATAAATCTTCAGTGCCTCCAAACTCTTCAAGCCTTGTTCATGCCTCCAATGGCTTCTTCCGCGAAGTCTCTTGTGACATTCTTTAATACTCCGAAGTTGCATTTCAAACTTCTAGGTTTCACCATCCTTGGCATGAACCATGGTCGTACTGTCCTTAAGTTCCTGACAAATCTCCGGTATCTCGAGGTTGTAACTCCTCCATCTTGGCTACTCTCATCTTCAGGATCCTGAGTTCCTCATGAAATACTTCCTTGTCTAATACGACTTCCTAGAGCTCCATTTTAAACTTCCTGATGTACTACTCCAGATCCTGGTGATACACCGGCTAGGGCTAAAACTTCATCTTATGATAGGTGCTCCATCAGCCTTCTTCCATCAAATCCATTCTGATGAAATGCATCCTTAACTCAGCATGGTGACAATAGCATCAGCGGCGATGACATCACGGGTAACCGTGTTTCTGCCCTTGTCATTGCCATGAGCTATCTTCCATAATTGATATCCCCTGCCTTAGGGTTTTCTTGACAAAACTTTGAGGTTTTTAACTCTCCATGCTTGGTCTTTCTCTAATACACCTTGATCTCGGGTATTGACAACTTCCATAGTCTGCCAAGTTCCATAAGGGTAGCCTTCCTAGGTCATATAAATCTGGGAATTCTTTAGAGTCTTCAAATTCTACTTGTCTTCGGCCTTCAACCGTTGTAGTCTTACTTCCGAAGTGGTCTTACTTGTCTGATATCCTGTACTTCTTGGGGTGGTCTCATCAGTCGAATCTTCGTGTGGTCAAAAGGGGAAAGGGGTATGGTCTCACTAAAGGGAATTTTTGAATAAGCTCAGAAGAGAAGAGAGGTAAAAGATCTTTTTGAAAGGGAAAGTTGTAGAGAAAAATCTCTTCTATGGGCTTACCAGTTTCTAGGGTCACGTCCTACAGTCAACATGTGCTCTGATACCATCTTGTAGCGACCTGACCCGAATGGATCAAGTCTCTGTGCTTAAGTGTCATCCCTGGATCGGTATGCTGACACACACAGTACTCGAAGGATTTATAACAGAGGTAAATCACATGTATAAAGTAACGTAAATACTATTACCTCAATCCATATAGCGGAAGCAACAAGGTTGTGGATTCCCATCAACACCAACGGCAAAGTTGAGTGTAGAAATCGTAACCCTAATGTACCACTTACTCGTCGTAAGAAACCTGCAACATGAGACGTTGCAGCCCGAAACGGGTCAGTACATTGAATGTACTGGCAAATTCACACCATAGAGAATGATGAACAATGGCTATCACTACATGCATATTTGGCTGGTCGAAAAGCTCTATGGTTATAAGGTTTTTGCAAAAAGCCAATTTTTCCCTACTGCAAAGGAATACATTTTATTTAACTATCAGGGTGGTTGTTGAACATTGAGAATGGTTGACAGCATTCTCAATCCCAATTAAGTAACATCATTAAACCCAACAATATTCATTTAAAGTAACGTGATGAGATCAACAAGATAATCAAAGAACTAGATACTCAAGATGTCCATAACGGGGGACACGGCTAATCATGATTAGTTTATACACTCTGCAGAGGTTTGCGCACTTTTCCCCACAAGACTCGATCGCCTCTGTTGGATTTCTCGCACTACATGGTGTTTGAGAAACGGATGACCGAGACATAGTCTTTTAGAAGCACTAGCACCTTACGATCGGGTAGACCGTACCTCCTACATCCCCTACATCTGCTAGTCTACCACTGTAAGAGTTCGCACGACTTAGTCAACTATGCCAGAGCCCATAATGGCTTGTGGCTACACACGGAAGTTACTAGCATGAATGATCTTATGATCCCTCTGAGTTTGGGTGGCGGTCCAAAGAAAAAAAGGCAAGTCCTGATAGAAATCAGGTGCCTCAATCCACCCAGATGTGTGTTTAAGTTGCCACCTTAGATAAACCATTAATTAACAATACTCACATCTGTCATGGATATCACTCACCCAATCCACGTCTACTAGCATAGCCTGGCATAATAAGCAAACGTAGAAGTAACTCCCAAAGGTTTGATAATAATACAGGTAATAGGTACTACCTCAACTACTTCCCATCCCACAATTTAATTAGATCCTAATCATGCAATGTGTGAGGATTGATCTAATGCAATAAAACTGGGTTGTAGAAAAGGTATGATCAAGGTGTGAACTTGCCTGCAATGTTGATGAAGATGATTCGCACTCAAAAATCTTGATAGCTCTACTCGTCACACTCCGGTCAATCTATCGTAAGCAAGAAATAGTAACCACACATAAGCAATCACTCAAAAGATCGGGAAGAACGAAGAAAACAAATCGGAAAACATCGAAACCAAGCAAATAACTCTTGCAACATAAAACAATTTCTAACGGTACCAAAATTATGTGAATTTGGCCTTATTAGAATGTTTAGGTCAAGAGCATCGATTTGCAAAAAGATTCAACTCAAACGGAGCTACGAAACTCAAGTTATGATCAAACGAAGTTTGAATTCAAATCTGATCTAATTCAAATTTTAAACTTTTCAAAAACATGTTTGAGTTGGATTACTGGATAGAGGAGATCATAATGAAGATGTGGGCGTTGGTTTCGTCTAATTCCGACTAACGAGCAAAAAGTTATAGTCATTTGAAAACCAGGGGCTGATCTGTAATTAAAGTATTCACATCTAGGTCCCTGGCCGAAAATAACAGAAAAAGAAAAAGACTAAAAGGCGAACGCTCGCTTATAAGATCAAAACAGTGGACGTTCGCTGTTTAATAAAACCTAAAAAAACAGATCTAGTCTAGGGTTTTTTTTAAAAAAAACAGAACTTAAGGAAAAGAACCGGGGTCAGTTTATACCGGTTCGCGGTGGTTACTCCGGCGATCTCCGGCGAGGCGGCGCGGGGCTCCGACGGCGGCTCCGGTGGCGGCGGAAAGCAGCGGAGCGGTGATGGGCGTCGCGGGCGGCGGGGGGCGGCAGTGCGGCGAGGCAGCAGAGGCGGCAGCGAGGCGAGGCGGCGCGCAGCAGAGCAGCAGAGGCGCGCGGCGCGGGCGGCTCCGGCGTCCGGCGATTGGCGGCGATCTCCGGCGAGATGCGGCGCGGGGCGACGAGGAGAGAGAGGAACGGGGCCCGGGGCCTCGTTATTTAAGGGGGGAGAGGAGGTGGCGTGGAGGAGGGGCAAAGGAGGTGGCGGCGGTGTCCCTGGCGACCACGGCGACGGCGCTGTCGTGCGGGCGCTGGAGTCGGGGACGAAGGCGGCTGGGCTGGCGCGACGTAGTCGGCTGGGCTCTGGGCCGGCCAAGTCGGCGAAGGGAAAGAAGTTTTTTTTTATAAAGATTTTCCAGACAGCAAAAAAATAAACAAAACAAATAACTAAAAAAATTTATATAGGCATATAATATATCAAGATTTTCAGAAAAAGATTTGCAACAACATGGACATTTTTTCTAGCATTAAATAAAATACACACAAATTCAGATAAATCAAAGAGTGCTACTGGTCCAATAAAATCCAGTAAAAATCATTTTAAAAATACCAAAATGATTTCAAATTAATTTTTCTCCAATTTTCTGTTTTAGGGAATCATGTTACCCTAATTTCCATATATTTTATTTTTGGAGAAAAATAATTTGAATAAAACTCAAATAACTCCAAATTGAAAATAAATTCAAAAATAACTTTGAATTTTAATTCTTTGAAACTCCCAACTCATATTTCATATAATTTGAAGAAGTCATTTTATCTTCTCTCGTGAAAATCATTGAGTTGCATAAAGTTTCTGAATTGGAAAATATTTCCCAATGGAATTCAAATATTTTTCAAACACCCTTTTCATTTTAAATGTAAGAAGTCATGTCATCTTCTCTCTAGGGTTTTGTGTTGAAAAGAGTTTGAATTCATGGAGATCAGAAAGAAAATATGAAAGTTTGGGAAAGTCCTTTTATTCCCTCTCATTTAACTTTCAAAGAGTTTCGAATTCACTCACTTTCAGTCAATCAATCAAACAATCAATCAAATCTATCTATTTATTATAACATTCCAAAATTTAGAATTTTGGGATGTTACAGACAGACATGGGTACTTGCGTATATCCAATTGAAAGAGGTGAAATGCCGGGAAGAATATATCTATCCTTTTCTGTCCCACAATCCACATCAAGGGCAGCAGTACATGTTTGGACCTAGTGCGTGGCATTTGAGATTGGGCGTGAGGAGGATGTGATGTGTTGCAGTACCTCAAGCGTGACGAGGCAGTTGTGGCCGAGGTCGAGGCGCTCCAGGTTCTTGAAGCTCCCCAGGCACGACACCTACACGCACGCACACAACAACGGCAGAGAGAGATGAGCGAAGCCGGCGAGCCACCGTTAACCTGAAGCAGCTGAGGCGGACGAGAGGGAGGGACTTACGTCAGTGAAGGAGCGGTGGGAGAGGTTGAGGAATGTGGCGAGGCAGCCGGCCGGCGCGGCCTCCCTCGCCATCTGTTCCAGTGTCAGCTGCACCCTGAGTTGATGAGGTCAAATCCGCTCCTCTGCCTCGGCCACCAACGTGGCCGCGACCGCCACCGCCGTCGCGGGTGATGATGAGCACTCCCCTCCGCCTCCACCCCCGCCCCTGAAGCTCATCTCCAAGCCTCCTCCCTGGTCACCGACGCCTTGCATGTGCCGATCGATCGATCTCCTGCGCGCCGGAGATGGCTGCCGGCCTAGATGGCGGCGACGCAGAGGGAGTTGGGTGAGTGGGTAGGGCGGATCTGGCCGCCGGTTGAGGGGAGAGGAGGGGGATGAGACGGAGGACTGGATCGGGAGGGGCGGCGGCGAAGGGATGGGGGGGTCTGAGCTAGGGTTTGGGCTGCGGGTGGGGTATCTCCTTTTTAATTTTTTTCTTTTTTTTCTGTAGATAGATGGATGGATGGATGTGGGATGGAGAGATGGATGGATGGATGGGCGCCATGTCATCCATCCGTGGGAAGAGTTTTGATTGGTTCGGAAAACCAATGATTTGAACAGTTTTCAAGTACTAAAAATAGAGGAATTTTTTGAAGTCGCTATCAAAAATATTTTGCAAAAGGGCACCATAAAATTTTTCACTAGAGTTAGACAACATTTTATGGATAATGACCAATTTGTATGCTTTTCTAATATTTCTAGCTATTTTTAATCACTTTTGAGTGGCAAAAATGGGGTTTTTTTTGTGAAGAACCTACCAAATATTTGTTGCAAAATTGGACTTCATCAATTTCGAAAATACTAGTCCATATTTAATATACAATTGACCAAATAGTTGGGTGTCAAAAGCTTTTATCCATCTCTCGTGAAAAAGAAAAAATATGCCGATTCAGTTGGAAGCGGGTCAAATTTGAACTGCAGCTGCCTCATAGTTTGCTCTTTATTTTTTTTCAAAAATCATTTATAGGTACAAAAGTATCTATTTCTTCATACATACTCCAAAATATTTGCAAAAATCAAGCCCTAGCTACGAACGGTCATGCCCGCCGTTTTGACCACATTTTGAAATATGGATGAAAAATTCAAAAAAATCAAATGATTGGAAAACCTTCACATTGTGTCATTATATGTGGCCAAGTTACAAGTAAAAATAATAAACTTGTAATATGATAATTATTTTAAAAAATTGTTCTCAGAAACGAGCTATCATGTGTGGAGATCAATGACTTTCATGCCAAATGATCAATCTTATGGCCGCATTCATGGCATAGTTTGTTCAAATGATCTCATATCATGCACAAGGGTGCATATTGGATTGGCAAACAATGTTGCCTAAGGAACTTTTCATTTTCTTTGGACGAAAAATTCATTTTCTATTTTTTCGAGTGACCAAAATGAGTTTTTTTGTGAAGGACCTATCATATATTTGTTGCAAAATTGGACCAAATCAATTTTATAAAATACTAGGCCATATTTAATGCACAATTGACCAACTGGTTGGGTGTCAAAAGTTTTTATACACCTCTCGTGAAAAAGACAAATTTCTGCCGATTCAATTGGAAGCGGGTCAAATTTGAACTGCAGCTGCCTCATATTTTGCTCTTTATTTTTTTCAAAAATCATTTTTAGGTACAAAAGTATCTATTTAATCAGAGAAACACCAAAAAATTTCCAAGATTCAACCACTAGCTATGAACGGTCAAGCCCGCCGTTTTGACAGCATTTTGAAACGGGCATAAAAAATTCAAAAAAAACAAAAAAGTGGAAAACCTTCGCATTGTGTCATTATATGTGGCCAAGTTACCAGGAAAAATAATAAACTTGTAATACGATAATTATTTTAAAAAAATGTTCTCAGAAAAGAGCTATCATGTGTGGAGATCCATGGCTTTCAAGCCAAATGATCAATCTTATGGCCACATTCATGACATAGTTTATTCAAATGATCTCATATTGTGCACAAGGGTGCACACTGGAATGGCAAACAATGTTTCCTAACCATGTTTTCATTTTCTTTGGACGAAAAAATCATTTTCCATTTTCTGAGTGCCCAAAATGAGTTTTTTTTGTGAAGGACCTAGCATATATTTGTTGAAAATTTGGCATAAGAAAATAAAAATAAAAAATATGTAAAATATTTGCATTGTGTCATTATATGTGACCTAGTTTTCATCCTATATTTTCCGTATACATCGAGAACATTTTTCTTTCTTTCTGTTGGTTTTCATTCTACATTTTTCATATACGTCAAGAACATTTTTAATGCATGTTTAATATCTTTTAAATACTTGTTTAACATTTTTTTCAAATGCTTGCTTTAACATTTTCTAAATACAACATTGACTTTGTTCACACACATTGTATATTTTTTGTATACCTTTTCATCCACCTCTCGTTTAATTAACAAATTTCGGCCAATTTAGTAGAAAGTGAGTCAAATTTGAACCACAGTTGCTTGATAGTTTCCTCATTATATTTCCAAAAATATTATTAGGTACCCAAGCAGCTATTTCATCATAGATCCACCAAAGAGTTCCGCAATATTCAGCCCCTAGCTAAGAATGACCATGCCCAAATATTTCCCTTTTTCTATTTGATTTGAGTTGGAAACTATCAAGACCTAGGTTTAGCAATTTAATTGCAAGATACATTGCAAAATTTAAGAAAAATCTTATGACCTATATTTAGTAGTTTATCCATTTTTCAAATGACAACAAGGGAATAGCTTGTGAAGAATTACAAAGAATTTAGGAGAATACATTTTTTTGAATCGATGAACATTTTTTTAAATTTATGATCATTTTTTGTGAACATTTTAAGAAATCATCATGATTTTTTTTATCTCACATAATTTTTTTTCGGATTGACGAACATTTTTTCAGTACACAAACATTTTTTCAAAATCATGAACACTTCTTTAAAGCAGGAGCATTTTATTATTTCAAGAACATTTTTCCAAAAATCACTTTTATAAAAAATGTTTTTAATCGTGAATTATTTTGAAGAAGAAAAATAAAATCAGAAAATGAAAGTAAAAAATCACACGTGTTCCAACTAAAAAAACCTTGTAGTAGGCTATGGGCCGTTGGTACAATTGGCAGACCACAATGTTAAAGAAAAAATGAAGAAGGAAAGAAGGAAAGGCTTCCCGCCCAAGCCCAGGAAATGGGAGTGCCTTCAAAAAGGGTGAGTGTGGTTTAAAATCACGAGTGGTGCCCTGGTCTGGTGGTTTGGCCACCACGCTTGTGGAGTTAAGGCGCGGGTTCGAATCACACTTTGCGCATATTTCTTTTTCAGTTTTGCAGTCCCACTCGTCAAGTCACTTGTGAGACCCACTTGTCTGTTCTGTTTGGCCTATGTGGCAGTTTGTGGGTGGGTCCTACATGTCAGTTTGGTGGGGCCCATGTGCTGTGTATCTGGTCGGCCCCACACGTCAGGTAGCTTGTGGGTTCCACCTCTCATAGAGAAATGTAACGAAAATTGACACATGGACATGACATGTAGATGAAAGTGCGGAGGTGGAAGACACACGGACATGACACGTAGGCGAAATTGGTGAGGTGGACTACACATGGATTCAGGCATTACAAATTAGCAGCTATGACCATCTAGACTTGTCATAATCTAGTAGAAATAGAGTAGTAAACTAGTGTTGTCTGCCTATGACCTTTTCATGTAAGAAAATTGCGACCTTTTTGATCAAAATGGTCATGATGCTTTAGGGTTTGGACCCTCCCACATAGCTTACGACAAATTGGTTCCAAATGGTCATAGATTTATGACTATTTGACCCAGGGTCACTATAGAAGGTCATAATTCAAAATATTTCTTGTAGTGGGATCAGAATGAGGCTCGATGCATTGTTCGGCATTGGAAAGCCTATATGGTTCATGAAGGAGAGCTCTACAAGAAGAGCGCGAATGGAATACTTCAAAGATGTATCTCCAAAGACGAAGGACAGGAACTCCTAGCCGAAATCCATGCTGGTCTTGGCGGTCACCACACCGCGGCTTGGGCTCTTGTAGGCAAGGCCTCCCGTACTGGTTTCTTATGGCCAACACCCCGAGCAGATGCACAGGACCTTGTCCAACATTGTGTGGGATGCCAGCTTTTCGCCAATCAAAGCCATATGCCGCCTACCGCCTTACAAAAAATCCCCATTACTTGGCCTTTGGTGGTATGCGGGCTTGATATGGTCGGACCCCTTAAAGGGGAAGCCATAGAAAAAAATATCTGCTGGTCATGGTAGATAAATTCACTAAGTGGATAGAGGCCAAACCAGGTAAAACGGTCGAAGCCGGACAAGTGATAGACTTTATATCCGGTGTCGTACACCATTATGGTGTCCCACACACCATCATCACCGATAACGGCTCCAACTTTACAGCTGACAAAGTGAAAATATGGTATGTTTACCTGGCATCAAGCTCGATTATGCCTCCATCTATCACCCCAAAACAAACGGTCAAGTCAAATGAGCTAATGGTCTTAGCATGAGTGGCATCAAGCCTACACTAGTATGGTCTTTAAAAGAGTCAGACAAACACTGGGTCGAGGAGCTCGACTCCCTACTCTGGGGGCTGTGGACCATGCCCAATCGCATTACCGATTACACACCGTTCTTCATGGTGTATAGCGCAGAGGCTGTTTTGCCCTGCGACATCATTCATGACTCACCTTGAGTGCGCATGTACGAAGAGAGAGAAGCCAAGCTTGATCGGCAGGACAGTCTAGATGCCCTAGAGGAGGAGCGGCGATGTTGCAAAATCCCCTGCATTCTATCAACAACAAGCTCATAGATACCGAAGCAGAGAACTGCGGGCCAAGACATATAATGTTGGTGAACTCGTTCTATGCTTGCCAGAAAAGAAAAAGGACAAACTCAAGCCCAAGTGGGAAGTTCCCTTCATTATAGATGAAGTTCTCACTGGAGGTGCGTACCGTCTTCGTGATGCATCGGATAATCGCTTAGAGCCGAACCCGTGGAATGCCGCCAGACTCCGAAGATTCTACACCTAGAGCCGGACTCATTGTTCGTTTTCTTTTTCTCCTCCTTTCATTCTCTCTCTCTTTAAATTTTTTCTGTATAGCTCCTGTGTGGCTAGACCGCACACCTATGAGGCCCACATCCTTAAATGTATATGCCCATAATACCTGGGGGCTTCTTTTGCAGAAGCTTATTATCATTTTTCGAGCATCAAGCTCACCGCATATGTGTCCTTTTATCATATATACCTTTTCTTCGCCATTATATGCACCTTTATGACTTAAGTTTTTGCCAAGCTGGGTTTCCTGGCTCCTGTGCTTATGCCCTACTTTCTCGTTTGTTCAGCTAGGGCATAAAGGGAGCACCTCTGCGATTGTTATAGCCGGGTTATCCAGACTTGTACCTCAGACTGGGTGAAGCCGAAAGCTAGCATTCTTAAGGGAATGATTGGTTGCTGAGTAAAAGACAAACTGCCCTCATGGCACTACAAAACCCCAGAGTATAAACACGTACTGTAATTTTTTAGCATCACAGCTTCGGTAGGCACAAAAAAACGCATACTAGCCCAGGGAAAGGAACCCTTAATGGAACTATTCTCTCTGGGAGATGTTTCTTACAATAATGTAATATAACATACCTCCTCGGATACAACTTGTCTGTTCAAGCAATGATGACCGGGCTGCCTGGTTTCTGAACATATTTGGTGTTTACCTATGGTATAGTATTCGAAAACACCCCTAACCATGGGTTTTCAGAGGTCGAAGCAGAAAGTCTGCCATGACAATCGTTTTACAAATTCGGATGGAGATAAGTTTGTTGACAAAAGTACATTGCTACTTAGACTAAAAAACTACTTCTTCCTCTAGACCCTCTAGCAGGCTGTTTAGCTTACAATCTTGTTGGGAGAACTTGGCAGCCACTTTCACTTGGTCGTACACTAGGCTGGCCCAAATTTCCTGTCCGTCGGATCCGCGAGGTCCAGCCCGGGCCATATGATTGGGATCAAGTCTGGTGTACCGTGTTTTTACCATGGCCTAGGCTTCCCAAGCACCTTCTCGGCATGCCGATATCTTCCCTAGCCCAAAACGGCACCGAGCTCCCTTGAATAAATTCACAAGGTCATCCATACTTCATTTAGGAGAATCGGCTGGCCATAAAGCCTTGGCGATGATTCTCATCGCCCTATGTGCTCGCTCATGCACCTTGGACAGCTCTTGTAGCAGGTCACCTTGGAATCCAGACACCCTTCTTCGGGCCGCCCAGTCAACACATCTGCAGACATAAAACTTGTTAGGATTCGCATCAGCAAACTATACGACCTAAGTTAAAAGACATACTGAATATGCCGCCTCTCATCTTTTTGTTATCGTTCAAGGCCTATGCTAATTGGGCTCGCACATCTTTCAGCTCTTTGTCGAGCTGGGTGTTGGCGTCTTGTAGCTTGTTCTTCTCATCCCTGGTCCGTGTCAGTACAAGCTGACCAGCGGCCTCTTGCCTTTCGGCATGTTCTTTGTCTGCCTGCGCGGCCTTCAGCTTCTCTTCCAGCCGCGCAACCGATCCTGCCATTGTAAAACGAAAATGTGCTCATTTGCATACACATGACTGGCACATGATTATTTTTCCGGATAGAAGGGGAAATTACCAATCGATGCCTCCTTGCACTTCTCCAGTTCGGCAGTAGCAGCAGTCAGCTGCGTCCAACACTGCTCCAGCTCCCGAGATAGCATGTTGTTCTTCTCCGTGAGTACCTATTACACATAGATCCTTAAAATCAGTTGCTTCAACTGTTTTCAAGTCTCGGGGGCTACTGGTATATGGCTATTAAATCTACATGAAATGATCTTACTCGCATATCCTTTGCAACTGGCGAGTGGCCCCAGCAATCCCAACCCAAGCAGCTCGGATGTATGCATGTGCCGAACTAAAGGCATTAAATGACACTTCAGTAAAGGTAGGATCGCACATGGCGGCCCTCCTGCGCCGATGGTTCATGGCACTCTCCACCTCGGAGTTGGTGACAGATACATTGTCCGAATCATCGGGAAGAGAACAATCAGGCATGGCACCCATATTAACTCCAACCCTAGAGGCAGGGTCTGGTGTTGGATTGGCGGACGTGTGTCCGGCGAGGTCTCTGGATATAGTCCGGTGATTGTTCTTCCTGAAATATGGGGAGGGGAAAATGTCACAGTTCAGTATGCTTGCCGCAGGGCGTATCAAAGGCCGTGCCTTTTTGATGAAGGACGAAGCTTGGAAGAATTGCCGTCCGCCTTTCTTTTGAAGATCCTCCTTGTGTCGGCATACCCTTTTCAAGGAATGATCCCGATGCGGCATGGCGAGACGAGCGCCGCCCCTTGGAAGCATGAGACAGTGTAGCGGGTGAGGCACAATGGGAAGACTCATTTGGAGGAGATGCTACCTGGGCACTTACATGGGAAGATGGAAGGAGGTCCGGGTAATCGGCTTCGATGGCCACTTCTATGCCGTCCTAGCTCGCCTGATAGAAAACCCCCTCCTTGAGCTCCACGGATATATCTGGATCCTCCTCGAATCCGGGATCTAGGTCCCGATTATGGTCCTCCTGCTACGGAGCGGGGCTATAGATCCCCGCAGTAGCCTTTCTCCATTCCTGGTAAAAATGGTTGGGTTAAGATTGACTAATTACGACTCAGGAAGAAGATTAAGTGAGGTATTGGATTGAAAGCTTACCCAGCTAAGGGGGTTATACATGGAAAAGCCATCTCAGCACTTGAGGTGAGTGAATTCTTCTTTCTCCCCTTCGTAAAGATCAACCAACATGGCGGCCAGGGCGGTGAAGTTATTCGGACCCTTGCACCCATAGCGGGATGTATCATCCTCCTCGTTGTAGTTCCACATGGGGAGTCCTCTGGATAGGAGTGGTTGGACATCGTGCGTTTTGTAAATCGCCATGACTTCAATTATGGACAGTCTGGACTGGGCAAGTACCTTTATCTTGTCCATTAACTTCTTAACTTCCGCACTATCCTCCTCCTCGAGGCTCTGGGGGCGCCAGCTGTGGCGTTTCTTTAACGAGCTACTGGAAAATTCAGGTAGGCCACGTTGGATTGGGTCCAAAAGAATGACATCTTCAATATAGAACCACTCCAAGGGACACTCATCGGATGCCTTCTTTGTAGTGCCGGATAGGTATCCTGTCCCGGCTATACGCCACACTTCGGCGCCCCCCACCTCGAGTCTGGATCCCTTTTGGGAGCGAGGGATGAGGCAGAAAAGCTTCCTCCACAATTCAAAATGGGCCTCATAGCCTAGGAACAGCTCGCATAGAGCGACAAAGCCCGCGATGTGCAGAATGGAGCCTGGCGTGCGGTTGTGCATTTGGAGGCCATAGTACTCCAGGAGAATTCGGAAGAAAGGATGAATTGGAAATCCAACGCCTCTTAATAAATAGGAAACGAAGCACACTCGCTCCCCTTCTGAAGGATTAGGGAAATTTTCCGCAAGGGCTTCACCAGTAAAGGAGGTTAATCCCACCGAAACGGGGACTAGATCCTCAGGGGGGAGATATCCCTGCATTTGGAGCTTGGTCAGCTGAGCGTGGGATATAGAATAGCTCTCCCAATCGCCTTTTTCCGGACCATGGGGGCGTGCAGAAGAACTGGGAGCGCTAGCCATGTTTACGTGGTTTCTTGTGACCAACTCTAAGGATTTTCTGCCTGGTGTGGAATGGCATCTGAGATTCAATCTCCTTAAATAGACGCCTTCCTTGGACGGCCCGGCTGTTATGTGTAAAAATGCCTGGACCCTTCATATCCGTCTGACATGTGGGAGATGGAGCGGCGCTGGCGCAGAAGCCAAAGGATATAACATTTAATGTAAAGCCGAAGACCGAAGACCAAAATGTAGATTCGAATACAGTCCTTTGGTTCAGATGCTCAGAGATCTGCGGAGGAGGAACCCACCTTGCAATGCCGAAGACAATTTGTGCGCCAAACACGTCATCATTGAAGACTGGTTCGGGGGCTACTGAGGGAGTCCTGGATTACGGTGTCCTCGGGCATCCGGGCTATGCAACATGGGCCGGACTAATGGGCCGTGAAGATACAAGACAGAAGATTTTCCCCCGTGTCCGGATGGGACTCTCCTTTGCGTGGAAGGCAAGCTTGCGTGCGGACATGAGTATTCCTTTCTTTGTAAACCGACTTTGCACAAACCTAGCCCCCTCCGGTGTCTATATAAACCGGAGGGTTTAGTCCATAGAGGCAATCACAATCATAATCATACAGGCTAGACATCTAGGGTTTAACCATTACGATCTCGTGGTAGATCAACTCTTGTAACCCCTATATTCATCGAAGTCAATCAAGCAGGACGTAGGGTATTACCTCCATCAAGAGGGCCCAAACCTGGGTAAACATCATGTCCCCTGTCTCCTGTTACCTTCGGTCCTTAGACGCACAGTTCGAGACCCCCTACCCGAGATCTGCTGGTTTTGACAATGGTAGTCCGGCTGAGGATTCCATCATGGGCCCAAACGATGTGAGCAGGGTTCCCAAGCCCACCATCCGAGTGCCACTTGGTACACCGTGCCACTGCACCTAGTCTGTCCCAAGCCCACCTGTACCGGGTGCCACTTGGTAGACTATTAGCACAACCTACAAACACCAGAAACAAGTTGCAACTCCTGGACAGAGATCGAGGCGATTAATAAGCCGAGAGGGGTCGAGTTACTGGAACCCAATGTGTGGTAGTAACTGTCTTGGATCACTGACACCGAACTCAGTTCCAGAGGACGATTTCAATGAGACAACCCACCATGTAGTCCAATATGGCCTCTCATCGCTACCTTTATCAAATCGGGTTCACACACTTAGCTCTCAACAGTAGGACATGTTCACAACATTCCAATTCATCCCCGATGAATCAGACCTGACACAAATCTAAGCAATAGCAGGCATGACAAGCAAGAATGAATGAGTAGGCACATCATGGCTCAAACAACTCCTACTCATGCTAGTGGGTTTCAACTATTTATTATGGCAAAGACAAGTCATGCAGAGGAAAGGGGTTCAACTACCGTAGCATGTAACAGTGGAATCATTGTTGTCCTAATGAGGTAAAAGAGAGCAATAGCGAGAGAGTGGGATTGTATCGGAATGCTCAATGGGGGCTAGCTTGCTTGGATCTTCTGATGATAGCATTGTGTCTTCATCAGTGTCATCAATCACATCGTCGAAACAACATCTACTGAGAGGTGGCAAACATTGGCAAACAAGAGGGAACACAATCAATGCAATGCAACAATATGATGCATGATCATGACATGGCAATATGATGTGATTTGTCCTAATGTAGCTAGCATCAGAAGGGTTTGAGTTGATTTGAACCAAAGGTTTAAATTCAAACTATGAATTTTCAAAGTGCATTAACATGTTTTGATCTATACAGAAAGGTTAAGTTGCTTTACCATGCATGAAACTAGTACCAACAGATAGATTGGATTTTTTTGATAATTTTTCACATATTAATTATTTCCATTGGAGTTATAGATTATTTTCTATGAATTTTTGAAGTTTAAGTAATTTTCTGGAATTTCCTGAATTACTTTTAATCCAGAAAATGATTAACTACGTCAGCATTGTGCAAGGGTGATTTCAGCGGGTAAACTGGTCGGCCAGCTCAAACCTGACATGCAGGACCCATTGGTCAGTGACCCTGGCTAGTTAGGTCACCAACAGGTGGGCCCGATCAACATTGACTAAGTCAAAGTCAAGCTGACACATGGGGCCACATGCTTAGCAATACTCTTAACAAAAAATTAGGCTAACCTAAATGGGTGCAGGGGCCCACAAGGCGCTGGCTCTAGGGTGATTACCACAGCCATTAACATCTAATGACAAGGTGTCGGTGTCAAAACCGGCGGATCTTGGGTAGGGGGTCCCGAACTGTGCGTCTAGGCCGGATGGTAACAGGAGACAGGGAACACGATGTTTTACCCAGGTTCGGGCCCTCTTGATGGAGGTAAAACCCTATGTCCTGCTTGATTAATATTGATGATATGAGCAGTACAAGAGTAGATCTACCACGAGATTAGAGAGGCTAAACCCTAGAAGCTAGCCTACGGTATGATTGTTGTATATGGAGTTGATTGCCTACGGAATACAACCCTCCGGTTTATATAGACACCGGATAGGGTTAGGGTTACATAGAGTCAGTTACAATGGTAGGAGATCTTGAATATCCGCATCCCCAAGCTTGCCTTCCACGCCAAGGAAAGTCCCATCCGGACACGGGACGAAGTCTTCAATCTTGTATCTTCATAGTCCAGGAGTCCGGCTGAAGGTATAGTCCGGCTACCCGAACACCCCCTAATCCAGGACTCCCTCAGTAGCCCCTGAACCAGGCTTCAATGACGACGAGTCCAGCGCGCAAATTGTCTTCGGCATTGCAAGGCGGGTTCCTCCTCCAAGTCCTTCATAGAAGATTGTAAACACCAAGAGTAGTGTCTGGCTCTGCAAAATAAGCTTCCACATATTTCCATAGAGAGAATAATATTAACACAAATCAAATCTGCTAACGTATTCCGCAGTGCGTCATCACACTACAGCCAAGTCCTTCACTCGAATCGTTTTCACTTTTCCACCTCAGTGTGTTTTGCGAGGCGGTTTCCTTGGCACGTCTTGTCAAAGCAGAGATCGTGTACCCCCCTTTTATGGGATTCTCATCAATATGGACGTGGGTAACCCAACCGCGCCACTTATCACGACGCTTGGGAGGCAAGCGAGTTTTACTAGGCAGGTGGGGACGCACAACCATATCCGCCCATATAAGGGGACAAGGATCCACCTTTTTACCTACGCCTTCTTCCTCCTTTTCCTATCCATCTCCTGCGCACCCGAGCTCCAGCGCCCAAGCCCGCACTTTCCACCTCAACCTTCTCCAGCAATGTCCGAAGCGGGAGGCAAGTGGATGGTCTCCTCCGCCACGGAGGGCAAAGTCAAGAAGCTAAGGAAGGCCGGATACCTGTCCAAGGACATCACACACCGGCTTCCCGAAGAGGGGCAACTTCTCCCCACCCCAAGGCCCAATGAGAGGGTAGTATTTCTCCCCCACTTCCTCCGCGGACTGGGTTTTCCACTCCACCCATTTGTCCGGGGGCTCATGTTCTACTACGGCCTAGATTTCCACGATCTGGCTCCGAACTTCATCCTCAACATCTCGGTGTTTATCGTCATGTGCGAGGCTTTTCTCCGCGTCTGCCCTCATTTCAGCCTCTGGCTCAAGACCTTCAACGTCAAGCCCAAGGTGGTGCGCGGCAGCCAGGCGGAGTGCGGAGGCGCCATGGCGGGCAAGATGGCCAACGTCCTATGGTTCGAGGGCTCTTTCATGGAGATCCTAAAGGGATGGCAATCCGGGTGGTTTTATATCACCGAGCCGCATGATCCGAAATGGACCGCAGCCCCCGAGTTCTGATCCGGACCCCCCACGCGGTTTATGTCCTGGAAAGAGACGGGCCTGTCGTGGGGTGATGAAAAAGAGGTGACCAGATTGCAAACATGCATCCAGTCCCTGGTGAACAAGCCAGTCTGGCTTGTTAATGTAATCCAGGTTATGCTCGTCCGCCGGATCCTCCCGTGCCAACAACGGGATTTTAATCTGTGGGAGTTCGACCTGGCGCAGCATCAAACCCTCAGCAGGCTCTTCGACACGACATACGAAGATGCCTTGAAGATGCTATTCAAGGGCACCGAGGCTCCCGCATCCGCTTCCAAGGACCGCGGATACAGCTCGCAGCGTCACGCTAGCGAGGTATGCCATCTACACCTTTTACAGGATGTTAAGCTTTTTTCATAGTTTGACTCTATGCGGGATCTAAACTCCCTTACCTTTGACAGGCTTGGCGGGCGATATCCGGACCAATTAACTGTCCGGCTCCACTGCCCGAAGACCCAGCCCCAGCTCTACTAGCGAAGCTGCTGGTTCCGGCGCCTTATGTGGTGCCAGAGAAGAAGGCCAAGAAGAAGAAGACCACAGGGACTCGAAAGAGTGCCCGCAACGTGGTGGTGTCAGACTCGTCATCTGACGAGTCCGAGACGCCCTCCTCCCGCGAAAACAAGGAGGAGGAAGAAGAAAACTCTCCCCCCCCCAGCGGAGGGAGGAGAGAAGAGGAAGGCCGCCCCAATGGGGGAGGCCGAGGGGTCTAGGAAAAGGAAGACCCCTCCGCCGGACTACGCCCCCAACGCCGAAGAGGGCAAAGAGGAGTGGCCAAAGAGGGCCAAGCGTCCGGCGAAATCATATGTTCGGATGTCAAAATAACTCATGATGTTCCTTTGTTGCACAGCTTTCCCTAATGTCGAATGTAATTATGCAGTCCGCCCTGGGCCGAATTCGAAAAATCGTCGGGTGGCTCCCTGGACTCATCGGACGTGAACTCAGTTCTGCCCGCTGTCTCCCCCCGCATTGCAGACGACGCTGAAGTGGCGTCGCAACAAGCTCTGGGGCAGGAGGAGGTGGTCCCGGAGGAGCCGCAAGGCAACCTCCCGGACTCCAGCAGTGAACGGGATAAGGCTCCCCAGGGCTCTCAGTCCGGCTTTGTGCCGGACACCGCGCCGGAATCTTCCACAGTTCCGGACCGCGGTAGGCGAACTCCTTTCAAGAGGAGCAAGCCTTCTGAGCCGGCGGCCTCCATCCAACCAGAGGTGCCGGACAATCTGCTGGAGGTGCTTGACGATGCCTCCATCGACGAGGGGCACCGTACTATTATGAGTACGGTGATCCAGAAGGTTCAGTCCGCCAAGAGCAGACTGATTGAAGCTTGCGCTAGCCTTCTAACAGGCTTCGAGGTAAGTAAAAATATGTAAAAATATTACCGCATAGACAGTAGCCCCTGATGCTCTGTTTGGCGTTCGGAAAGAAAAGCCGAATAGAGGATCTATTAAATATCGCAGGAGTCTAACAAAAAAGAGTCAATATGCGTATGCAAGCTTGTGGATGCACAAGGCACCCCAAGGTAAAATTAAAGGACAACCAAAAGCCTAAGATTGGGGATGCCCCGGAAGGCATCCCCTCTTTCGTCTTCTTCCATCGGTAACTTTACTTGAGGCTATATTTTTATTCACCACATGATATGTGTTTTGCTTGGAGCGTCTTGTGTGATTTGAGTCTTTGCTTTTTAGTTTACCAAAATCATCCTTAGTGTACACACCTTTTGGGAGAGACACACATGAATTGGAATTAGTTAGAATACTCTATGTGCTTCACTTATATCTTTTAAGTTAGATAATTTTGCTCTAGTGCTTCACTTATATCTTTTAGAGCACGGTGGTGGTTTTATTTTATAGAAATTATTGATCTCTCATGCTTCACTTATATTATTTTGAGAGTCCCTTAGAACAGCATGGTAATTTGCTTTGGTTATAAAATTAGTCCTAATATGATAGGCATCCAGGATGGGCATAATAAAAACTATCATAGAAAGTGCATTGAATACAATGAGAAGTTTCATACTTGATAATTGTTTTGAGATATAAAGATGGTGATATTAGAGTGTGCTAGTTGAGTAGTTGTGAATTTGAGAAATACTTGTGTTGAAGATTATAAGTCCCGTAGCATGCACGTATGGTAACCGTTGTGTAACAAATTTGAAACATGAGGTGTTCTTTGATTGTCTTCCTTATGAGTGGCGGTCGGGGACGAGCGATGGTCTTTTCCTACGAATCTACCCCCTAGGAGCATGCACGTAATGCTTGGTTTTTCATGACTTGTAGATTTTTTCAATAAGTATGTGAGTTCTTTATGACTAATGTTGAGTCCATGGATTATACACACTCTCACCTTTCCATCATTACTAGCCTTTTCGGTACCGTGCATTGCCCTTTCTCACCTTGAGAGTTGGTGCAAACTTTGCTACTGCATCCAAACACCGTGATATGATACGCTCTATCACAGATAGACCTCCTTATATCTTCCTCAAAACAGCCACCATACCTACCTATTTTGGCATTTCCATTGCCATTCCGAGATATATTGCCATGCAACTTTCCACCGTTTCATTTATGACACGCTTCATCATTGTCATATTGCTTTGCATGATCATGTAGTTGACATCGTATTTGTGGCAAAGCCACTGAGGGAGTCCTGGATTAGGGGGTCTCCGGACAGCCAGACTATATCCTTTGGCCGGACTGTTGGACTATGAAGATACAAGATTGAAGACTTCGTCTCGTGTCCGGATAGGACTCCACTTGGCGTGGAAGGCAAGCTAGGCAGTATGGATATGGATATCTCCTCCTTTGTAACTGACCTTGTGTAATCCTAACCGTCCCCGGTGTCTATATAAACCGGAGGGTTTTAGTCCATAGGACAACATACAATCATACCATAGGCTAGCTTCTAGGGTTTAGCCTCTCTGATCTCGTGGTAGATCTACTCTTGTAATACCCATATCATCAAGAATAAATCGAGCAGGACGTAGGGTTTTACCTCCATCAAGAGGGCCTGAACCTGGGTAAAACATTGTGTCCCCTGCCTCCTGTTACCATCCGCCTTAGACGCACAGTTCGGGACCCCCTACCCGAGATCCGCCGGTTTTGACACCGACATTGGTGCTTTCATTGAGAGTTCCACTGTGTCGTCGCCGTTAGGCTTGAGGGCTCCTTCTATCATCGATAGCGATGCAGTCCAAGGTGAGACTTTTCTCCCCGGACAGATCTTTGTGTTCGGCGGCTTTGCACTGTGGGCCAGCTCGCTTGGCCATCTGGAGCAGATCGAAAGCTACGCCCCTGGCCATCAGGTGAGATTTGGAAACTTAAATTACACGGCCGATATCCGCGGAGACTTGATCTTCGACGGATTCGAGCCCCTGCCTTGTGCGCCACGCGGTCACGATGAATACGATTTAGCTCTACCTTTGGACCGTATTCAGGAGATCGTACCGGCAGCCGCTCCGAGCCTCAATTCGGAGCCAGTCGCGCCGTCCATGGACGGGTGGATAGACCCCGTCACAGAGGCCATATCCTCAGCGGCGATCGAGCCGAATATCGACCTTACCCTTCACGAGAGCCGTGTTGCCATACTGCCGGAGCCTTCCCCGGCCACGGACTCCGAACCGCCTGCGCCTGTGCCTATCGAATCTGACTGGGCGCCAGTCATGGAGTTCACCTCCGCGGATATCTTTCAGCACTCACCCTTCGGCGACATACTGAATTCATTAAAGTCTCTCTCCTTGTCAGGAGAGTCCTGGCCGAACTATGTCTGGCAGGATTGGGATGCGGATGATGAATAAATTCACCGCCCATCCACCTCCCACTTAGTAGCCACTGTCATGACTTAACCGACATGCTCGATTTCGACTCCGAAGACATCGACGGTATGGACGACGATGCAGGAGACGAACAGGAACCACTGCCCACAGAGCATTGGACGCCCACTTCATCACATGACGTATACATGGTGGACACACCAAAAGAAAATGACGACGAGGAACAAAAGGATGCATCGAAGGGTTGTCCCCTCGAGAAGCAGTCAAAGCGGCGGCGTAAGCGCCGCTCCAAATCCCGCCTCGGTAGAAACAACGATCATATAGACCCAGCGTTAGAGCAGGGTGAACCATCGCCGAACCACGGCAACACGGAGAACCTTACTCTGTCAGAGATAATAATCCGGACGACATCACACCGGACAGACACCCGGAGCAACAGAATGCCCATCAAAGGCTTGTTGCCACCGCGAGGAGTCTAAAAAAGCAGAAGGAAAGGCTGAAGGCTGCGCAAGACACACTCAGATGGAGTAAAGTACTTAACACATCAGCGAAGTACGGCGGTAATCGCCCCACCAAGAGCTACCCGAAGCGGAAGTTGCTACCTGAATTCGATGAGGAGGCCTTAGATCCCCCGCAACCAAAAATTAAAACGGCTATCTGGCCGGATAGACGACCTCACGGCCAACATAGAGAGGCAAACAACGCCGCACATAAGCCAATACGCGATCCACGCGAGGGCTCGCATCAAAAGTACGGCGCAACCAGATCCATCTATGGACCACGCAAGCGTGCTCCAGCATACGATGCAACACAACAAACATCCGAACAACGCGGTACACCCAGATACAAGGGTGCCGCACACCCCCTATGTTTCACCGACGAGGTGCTGGACCATGAATTTCCAGAGGTATTCAAACCCGTAAACATAGAGGCATACGACGGAACAACAGACCCTGGGGTCTGGATTGAGGACCATATCCTCCATATCCATATGGCTCGAGGAGATGATCACCACGCCATTAAGTATTTACCCCTCAAACACAAAGGATCAGCTCGGCACTGGCTTAAAAGCCTCCCCGAAAACTCCATCGGAAGTTGGGAAGAGCTCGAAGACGCCTTTCGGGAAAATTTTCAAGGGACTTATGTCCGACCATCGGATGCAGACGATTTGAGTCATATAACTCAACAGCACGGAGAGTCAGCCCGAAAGCTTTGGAACAGGTTTCTTACTAAAAAGAACCAAATAGTCGACTGTCCGGACGCCGAAGCCTTAGCGGCTTTCAAACACAGCGTTCGTGACGAATGGCTTGCCAGACGCCTCGGCTAAGAAAAGCCGTGAACAATGGCAGCATTAACAAGCCTCATGACCCGCTTTTGCGCGGGTGAGGATAGCTAGTTAGCCCGATGCAGCACCAGCGACCCAAGTACATCCAAAGTTAGAGATGGAAACGGGAAATCACGACGTAGCAAAAATAATAAGCGCTGGAATAAAGAAGACAGCCCGAAGAGCATGGTGGTAAACACCGGATTCAGAAGCTCTCGGCCAGGTCAGCAAAAGCCGCCCTCTAAAGGCGCCAGAGATGAACTGTCCAGCCTAAACAAACTTCTGGACCAAATATGTCAGATCCATAGCACCCCCGATAAACCTGCAAATCATACCCATAGAGAATGTTGGGTCTTCACGCAGTCCGGCAAGCTCAACGCCGAACATAAGGGGTAGGATACACCAAGAAAAGACGAGGATGAGCCTCGCAAGCAAAGCACTGGGGAACAGAAGAAATTTCCACTAGAAGTCAAAACAGTAAACGTGTTACGCGTGATCAAGGGGAGAAACAAAGCGGCACTCCTAGAGAAATATGCCCAAGGGTCTATCACCGCGGAGTCCTGCCACTGGTCGTCTCAACCGATCACCTTCGATCATCAGGATTACTCGGCAAGTATCTGGCGCGCAGGATGGGCTGCCTTGGTATTAGATCCAATAATTGACGGATACCACTTCACACGAGTCCCGATGGTCGGTGGCAGCAGTCTAAACCTGATATATCAGGACACAATCCGCAAAATGGGGATAGACCCAACGAAAATTTGCCACAGCAATACTACACTTAAAGGAGTAACGCCAGGCCCAGGGGCTCAATGCATGGGCTCCCTGCTACTAGAGGTTATATTCGGCTTCCCCGATAACTTCCGTAGAGAAAATTTAACCTTCCACATTGCTCCATTCCAAAGTGGCTATCAAGCACTACTTGGACGCGAAGCTTTCACTTGCTTTAATGCAATACCGCATTACGCTTCCCTCATGCTTAAGATGCCCGGTCCACGTGGCATAATTATAGTAAATGGAAATATTGAGCGATCCCTGCGCGCCGAAGAGAGTGCGGCTGCCTTGGCAGCCGCACACTAAAACGGCCTCACCAACTAAAGCACTCGATAGGTCGTCAAGACTACTGACACGGTTAGATGAGTCCGACACAGCTATATGTACTTCATACAGGTTTGATGGCCACACCCCTATTATAAATACAAGGGGCTCAACGCGCGCAGACAAGTGGCAATTTTTACTCATCTTGAATTGTACATGGTTTCTTTAAACCTACCTTTTTGCACGGCAACTTTTCACCTAAGTTCCTCTCTTTTACAGATGACCATCGTGCTACACCCGTCCAGGATACGGCACAACGGAGACACAGACGCAAACGTGCAGCAGGGACCCGTTCTAAGGATTCTTTTTAGATTAAGACCCTCAGTCAACCTTTTTAACTGTCTCTTGCTGATACACATCCCTCGGATTCTCAGTACCATTGAGAAGGATGCTGACATCTTGGCATGTGGCCACGTCAAAACAATGCACGTACCTGGACACCGGGGGCTTCTTACAAAGGGCACTGTTTAGGCCCGGTTTACACCATAAAGACCGAATACCTTAGGGAGTGTTCGGCGTCGCGAGTTTGGTCTTATATGCATCAGCTCCGAATCATGTCTTTGGTCAAATGTTGGGTTTGCCCGGCTCCTGTGTTTTGTTGCCTTATGTTCCGCTCTATCGGCTAAGGCGGCACCAGGAGAACTACTTCGATTGTGCCCTGGTTCATCCGGATGAGCACCTCAGTAGAGAAAGCCGAAAACTGACTGTCATGATATAGCGTGAGACTGGTCAACCACTCGATGACCTATCGGAATTTTAGAATTCCTCCGCCTTAACGAAGGGCCGTTTCCCGGCCAGGCATGTACGCACCCCGAATTCGGGAGAGTGCGGAGCCACCAGGGGCTATATAGTAGCCCCACCGTCAAACTCCTATGGCTAAGTGAAAGTGTTAAAGCATTATAGTTCGGTTGCCTCGTTCGCCGTGCTATCACCTCCTTAATAGGACCAAGACGTTGGATTAAGTGTGAACACGCGTCTTCTGCGAACACCTCCGCATTATATGCGTGGGGGCTGAAGACGACGACTGCAATCTTTCAGGTTATACACATGTATACATAAACGGCCGCACAGGAGGCATCATATTACTTTCGGGCAAAAGTATAAATACAACCTTGATAAATTTAATAAAAAACATTGTTTTTACAATGGGAATACATGTCACTCAAACATAATATTCTTCGAGCACTGGGCCTCTATCAAACAAGCACCCTCAAGAACTTCTTGAAAATAGTGCTCGGCAGCCACTCGGCCTATGGCCGAACCCTGCGCCGCAACAGTGGTAGCATCCATCTCCACTCAGTATGCTTTGACACGGGCAAGGGCCATCCGCGAGCCCTCTATGCACGCCGACCTCTTCATCACATTGATGCGCGACACCGCACCAAGGAACTGCCGCACCAGGCTAAAATAGTTGTTCGGCTTTGGCCTTTCCGGCAACAGCTGATCCACAACAGACCTCATGGCGAGTACGGACAATCTATTGAGTTCGCCCATTCAGCAAGCTGACCTTTTAGTGGAAGCGGACGCTCTGGAATGTTAAACTGCGACCAAAATAGCTTGTCCACTTCACGATCTGTTTGATCTCGGAAGTATTCGGCCGCATCAATAGCGCTCGCCGCCAAGTCCATATATGCGTTTGCCGAACTCCACAGCCGATCCAGAGGGGCATACCGCAGATCTCCGAACTTCCTCCGCAGCATAAAGGGCTTCCCAGCCGCAATATCCCCGGCTTCACGTAGTTCCTCCTTCTTCGCTCTCATGGCAGAGCGGGTGTCCTTGGTCGCCATTGCGGCCTTCTTGAGGTCCGTCGCCCTCGCCCGGTTTTCTTCTTCAAGGAACTGGCAACGGTCGGTAGTGTCTTTTAACTTTACAGCCATCTTGGCCATTTTATCTTTGCTCTCGCAATATGCAGCCTTTTCGGCTCTTAACTCTTCGGCCGCCTTTAAAGCGGCCGCATTACTAATCCTTGCTTGTTCTTTGGCTCGGGCAAGCTCCGCCCGAAGGGTCTCCACGGTGGCAGCTCCATCTGCAGTCACAACATATTAAAGATACTGGCATTACGCTGCTCTTACTATGTGACATTCACCAGAAAAAATTACTTACTCTGTGCCTCGTCAAGCCGCTTGTTCACAAGCTCGATGTCGGCATCTACCGCATCCAGTTGCCGCTTTAGTTCGGCAAACTCATGAGTCAGGCTAGCCACCGGAGCTTCCACCACCTGCACATAAAAGCAGTCTGGTTATTACATTGGACTATGATCCTCTGTTTGCCGCCGCTCTCGGCAACAACTAGAGTCTCAGGGGCTACTATCTACACAGGGCACACCTAAAAATGTGCGGTACTATCACAAATGTATATCATTTCACGTACCTCAAAACCCGTCAGTAGACTCATAAAGGCTTCACGCAACCCGCTTTCGGCGGACGAAATCCTTTCAATCACCGTACCCATCAATGTATGGTGTTCTTCTGAGATAGTTGCTCGCTCTAGCAGATCCCTTAGTGCGTCCGACCGCATACCAGATGGTGCCGGATTCTTTTGGTTGCTCTCTTCAAGAGCCGAATGCTGGGGACTTCAGGTGACTATAGGATTATCTTCTGGCCTCACCGGATCCGGAGAGGCCCTCCGTGACGACACTTCAAGGTCTCCCGCTTCTTGAGCGGGGGAGTCCGGAGGAGGCGTTTCGCTCTCCATCATCTCCGGAAGAAGGTACCCTGAAGACGAGCTCTGTTGAGAAGGGCTAAGATCCGAACTGCAAGATAAACACTTCGGTCATTTTCCTCGGAAGTAAGGTAGAATATCTTTACTATTAAGTATGTTTTGATCACTTACGGCTCGTTAGAGGGCTGATCCCCGCGCGGACTTTGTGTGGCAAGAGCACCCCCCAAGGCAGGACCCTCTGGTGGAGACTTCTTCTCCCATTTGGAAGCCTTGGTTTCCGGATCTTTAGAGGCAGTCCTCTTCCTTCCCTGAAGCGAGAGAAGGTCAGATTCTTCCCCTTGGTTATCCTCCTTCACGGAGGCGCTCATTCCCTCGGTTGGAATTGGTAGCGGTGGGGGCCCGTTTTCGCCCTCATTATTCCCCCCTTTATCTTCCTTTGAGGGCTCCGGGCAATGTGCTAGCTTGAGCATCTTTTCCAGTACCGGATTATCCAAACCCTCAGGAAGGGGGGCCGAACGCCGAATCATCTTCGCCTTTGTTAGCCAGTCCTAGTCAAAGAGCGATTTCTCAGAATGACGTCATGATGAATGAAAGACGGTGTGTTCGGCTAGAGGATTACTTACTTGGTCGGCGGTGCGGTTGCTGCTCAGGCCCATGTCCTCGGTTGTATCCGGACACTCTATTTGGGGTCTGAAGAATGATTTATACATCTCCTTGTGTGTCAGGCCGAGGAAATTCTGAAGAGTGCGTGGTCCTTCTGGGTTGAACTCCCACATGCGGAGGGGCCGGCGTTTGCAAGGCTGGACTCAACGAACCAGCATGACTTGCATTACCATAACCAAACTAAAATCTCCTTCGAAGAGATCTTGAATACGGCTCTACAGTATAGGCACGTCCTTGGCTGGACCCCATCTCAGCCCTCTGCTAATCCATGACATCAGTTGTGGTGGAGGGTCCGAGCGGAAAGCAGGGGCAGCCATCCACTTGGCACTTCTGGGAGTTGTGATATAAAACCACTCCCGTTGCCATAATCCGGACACCTCTGGAAAGGAACCCTTTGGCCATGAAGCTCCAGTGATCTTGCTTATTAATGCGCCTCCGCACGCTAAATGCTGCCCCTCGACCATCTTCGGCTTTACGTCAAAGGTCTTGAGCCACAGGCCGAAGTGAGGGGTAATGTGGAGGAAGGCCTCACATACGACAATAAAAGCCGAGATGTGGAGAAAGGAGTCCGGGGCTAGATCATGGAAATCTAGCCCGTAATAGAACATCAAACCCCTAACGAAGGGATCCAGAGTGAGGCCTAGACCTCGGAGGAAGTGGGAGACGAACACAACATTCTCGTTGGGTTCGGGAGTAGGGATGACCTGCCCTCGGGCAAGCAGCCGATGCGAAACCTCAGCGGTCAGGTATCTGGCCTCCCTCAACTTCTTGATATCCTCTTCCGTGACGGAGGAGGGCATCCACTGGCCTTGAAGGCTAGATCCGGACATGATTGAAGGTCCGAAGCACCTGACCTGGGCTTTGGGTGTTAGAACTCAAGGCGGGGGAAGGATTCGATTGAGCACGGGAGGGAAAAAAGTAAAAGCCTTGTCCCTTTATAAAGAGGGTGAATATCAAGCGTCCTTCTGGTGGCCGTTTGGGACTTGCCAAAAATCTAGGAGTCGTAGGCACGGTTGGGTTACCCACGACCGTATTGATGAGAATCCCGTAATAAGGGGAACACGATCTCTACTTTGACAAGACGTGTCAAGAAACTGCCTCGCGTTATGAGCGGGGCTAGTCAAAGGAAACGGTTCGAATAATCACCGGGCTATGTCATAATGTTATATTGCCAAAACGTGTCGGCAGATTAGATTTGTGGAAATATTATTCTCTCTATGGTGGTATGTGGAAATTATTTTGCAGGGTCGGACACTATCCTTGCATCAAAATTCTTCCATGATGTAATCGAAGGAGGAACCCGCCTTGCAATGCCGAAGACAATACTGCGCACCGGACTCATCGTCATTGAAGCCTGGTTCAGGGGCTACTAAGGGAGTCTTGGATTAGGGGGTCTCCGGACAGCCGGACTATATCCTTTGGCCGGACTATTTGACTATGAAGATACAAGATTGAAGACTTCGTCTCGTGTCCGGATAGGACTCTACTTGGCGTGGAAGGCAAGCTAGGCAGTACGGATATGGATATCTCCTCCTTTGTAACCGACCTTGTGTAACCCTAACCCTCTTGGGTGTCTATATAAACCGGAGGGTTTTAGTCCGTAGGACAACATACAATCATACCATACGCTAGCTTCTAGGGTTTAGCCTCTCTGATCTCGTGGTAGATCTACTCTTGTAATACCCATATCATCAAGAATAAATCGAGCAGGACGTAGGGTTTTACCTCCATCAAGAGGGCCCGAACCTAGGTAAAACATCGTGTCCCCTGCCTCCTGTTACCATCCGCCTTAGACACACAGTTCGGGACCCCCTACCCGAGATCCGCCGGTTTTGACACCGACAACCACCATGCATAATTTATCGTACATGTCACTCTTGATTCATTGCCCTTCCGGGTACACCGCCGGAGGCATTCATATAGAGTCATATTTTGTTCTAAGTATCGAGTTGTAATTGTTGAGTTGTAATCATTGATTTGTAAATAAATAGAAGTGTGATGATCATCATTAATAGAGCATTGTCCCAAATAAAAAAAGAAAAATAAAAAAAGAGAAAGGCCAAAAAAGGCCAAAAAAAGAAAAAAAGAAAAAAGAAAAAAGGAAAAAGAAATAAAAAGGGACAATGCTACTATCCTCTTTTTCCACACTTGTGCTTCAAAGTAGCACCATGATCTTTATGATAGAGAGTCTCTTGTTTTTTCACTTTCATATACTAGTGAGAATTTTTCATTATATAACTTGGCTTGTATATTCCAACAATGGGCTTCCTCAAATGCCCTAGGTCTTCATGAGCAAGCAAGTTGGATGCACACCCACTTAGTTTCTTTTGTTGAGCTTTCATACATTTATAGCTCTAGTGCATCCATTGCATGGCAGTCCCTACTCCTTGCATTGACATCAATTGATGGGAATCTCCCTAGCACGTTGATTAGCCGCGTCAATGTGAGACTTTCTCCTTTTTTCTCTTCTCCACATAACCCCCATCATCATATTCTATTCCACCGATAGTGCTATATCCATGGCTCACACTCATGTATTGCGTGAAAGTTGAAAAAAGTTTGAGATTACTAAAGTATGAAACAATTGCTTGGCCTGTCATCGGGGTTGTGCATGATGAGAGCATTCTTGTGTGATGAAAATGGATCATGACCAAACTATATGATTTTGTAGGGATGAACTTTCTTTTGCCATGTTATTTTGAGAAGACATGATTGCTTAGTTAGTATGCTTGAGGTATTATTATTTTTATGTCAATATTGAACTTTTGTCTTGAATCTCTCGGATCTGAATATTCATTCCACAATAAAGAAAATTACATTGACAATTATGCTAGGTAGCATTCCACATCAAAAATTCTATTTTTATCATTTACCTACTTGAGGACGAGCAGGAATTAAGCTTGGGGATGCTTGATACGTCTCCAACATATCTATAATTTTTTATTGTTCCATGCTTTTATATTATCTGTTTTGGATGTTTAATGGGCTTTATTATACACTTTTATATTATTTTCGGGATTAACCTACAAACCCAAGGCCCAGTGCAAATTGCTGTTTTTTTTGCATATTTCAGTGTTTCACAGAAAAGGAATATCAAACGGAATTAAACCTTCGGGAGAGTTATTTTTGGAACAAACGTGATCTAGGGGACTTGGAGTAGATGTCAAGAAAGAAGCAAGGCGGCCACGAGGCAGGGAGGCGCGCCCGCCCCCCTAGGCGCGCCCCCACCCTCGTGGGCCCCTCGCAGCTCCACCGACCTACTTCTTCCTCCTATATATACCCATATACCCCGAAAACATCCAGGAGCACCACGAAACCCTATTTCCACCACCGCAACCTTCTGTACCCAAGAGATCCCATCTTGGGGCCTTTTCCGAAGCTCCACCGGAGGGGGGAATCGATCACGGAGGGCTTCTAAATCAACACCATGGCCTCTCCGATGATGTGTGAGTAGTTTACCATAGACCTTCGGGTCCATAGTTATTAGCTAAATGGCTTCTTCTCTCTCTTTGGATCTCAATACAAAGTTCTCCTCGATCTTCTTGGAGATCTATCGATGTAATTCTTTTTGCAGTGTGTTTGTCAAGATCCGATGAATTGTGGGTTTATGATCAAGTTTATCTATGAACAATATTTGATTCTTCTCTGAAATAGATTGATCTTTCTTGCAAGGGGAGAAGTGCTTAGCTTTGGGTCCAATCTTGCGGTGTCCTTTCCCAGTGACAGCAGGGTCAACAAGGCACGTATTGTATTGTTGCCATCGAGGATAAAAAGATGGCGTTTATATGATATTGCTTGAGTTTATCCCTCTACATCATGTCATCTTACCTAATGCTTTACTCTGTTCTTATGAACTTATTACTCTAGATGCATGCTGGATAGCGGTCGATGTGTGGAGTAATAGTAGTAGATACATAATCGTTTCGGTCTACTTGTCGCGGATGTGATGCCTATATACATGATCATGCCTAGATATTCTCATAATTATGCACTTTTCTATCAATTGCTCGACAGTAATTTGTTCACCCACCATAATACTTATGCTATGTCGAGAGAAGCCACTAGTGAAAACTATGGCCCCCGGGTCTATCTTTTATCATATAAGTTTCCAATCTATTTTACTTTGCAATCTTTACTTTCCTATCCATATCATAAAAATACCAAAAATATTTATCTTATTATCTCTATCAGATCTCACTCTCGTAAGTGACCGTGACGGGCTTGACAACCCCTTTATTGTGTTGGTGGCGAGGTTCTTATTTGTTTGTGTAGGTACGAGTGACTTGCGTGTAGTCTCCTACTGGATTGATACCTTGGTTCTCAAAAACTGAGGGAAATACTTACGCTACTGATAAGTCTCCAACGTATCTATTATTTTTGATTGTTCCATGCTATTATATATTCTGTTTTGGATGTTTAATGGGATTTATTATACACTTATGTTATTTTTGGGACTAACCTATTAACCCAAGGCCCAGTGCAAATTGCTGTTCTTTACCTATTTCAGTGTTTCGTAGAAAAGGAATATGAAACGGATTCCAAACGGAATGAAACCTTCGGGAGCGTGATTTCTGGAACAAACATGATCCAGAGGACATGGAGTGGACGTCAAGAAACAACCGAGGAGGCCACGAGGCAGGGAGGCGTGCTTGCCCCCTAGGCGCGCCCCCACCCTCGTGGGCCTCTCGTGGCTCTCCTGACCGACTTCCTTCGCCTATATATACTCATATTCCCTAAAAACATCCAGGAGAACCACGGAACCCTATTTCCACCACCGCAACCCTCTGTACCCAAGAGATCCCATCTTGGGGCCTTTTCCGAAGCTCCGCGGGAGGGGGCATCGATCATGGAGGGCCTCTATATCAACTCCATGGCCACTCCGATGATGTGTGAGTAGTTTACTTCAGACCTTCGGGTCCATAGCTATTAGCTAGATGGCTTCTTCTCTCTCTTTGAATTTCAATACAAAGTTCTCCTTGATCTTCTTGGAGATCTACTCGATGTAACTCTTTTTGTGGTGTGTTTGTCGAGATCCGATGAATTGTGGGTTTATGATCAAGTCTATCTATGAACAATATTTGATTCTTCTCTGAAATCTTTTATGTATGATTGGTTATCTTTGCAAGTCTCTTCGAATTATCAGTTTGGTTTGGCCTACTTGATTGATCTTTCTTGCAATGGGAGAAGTGCTTAGCTTTGGGTTCAATCATGCGGTGCTCGATCCCAGTGACAGAAAGGGAAGCGACACATATTGTATTGTTGCCATCGAGGATAAAAAGATGGGGTTTATATCATATTCCTTGAGTTTATCCCTCTACATCATGTCATCTTACCTAATGCATTACTCTATTATTATGAACTTAATACTCTATATGCATGCTGGATAGCGGTCGATGTGTGGAGTAATAGTAGTAGATGCAGGTAGGAGTCGGTCTACTTGTCACACACGTGATGCCTATATTCATGATCATGCCTAGATATTCTCATAATTATTCTCTTTCCTATCAATTGCTCGACAGTAATTTGTTCACCCACTCTAATACTTATGCTATCTTGAGAGAAGCCACTAGTGAAACCTATGGCCCCTGATCTATTCTCCTTTATATTAATCTTCCGTCAACAAGCTATTTCTATTACCGTTTATTTTGCAATCTTTACTTTCAATCTATATCATAAAAATACCAAAAATATTTATCTTATCATTATTATCTCTATCAGATCTCACTCTCGCAAGTGACCGTGAAGGGATTGCCAACCCCTTTTTCGTGTTGGTTGCGAGGTTCTTATTTGTTTGTGTAGGTACGAGGGACTTGCGTGTAGTCTCCTACTGGATTGATACCTTGGTTCTCAAAAACTGAGGGAAATACTTACGGTACTTTGCTGCATCACCCTTTCCTCTTCAAGGGAAAACCAACCCAGTGCTCAAGAGGTAGCAAGAAGGATTTCTGGCACCGTTGTCGGGGAGATCTACGCACATGTCAAGACATACCAAGTACCCATCACAAATTCTTATCCCTCACATTACATTATTTGCCATTTGCCTCTCGTTTTCCTCTCCCCCACTTCACCTTTTCCTTTTCTTCGCCCTCGTCCCGTACGTCTTTTTGTTTGTGTTTCCACGTGCCCTCTACTTGCTTGCATCTTTGCTCGCTAAAAATCTATTTATATGCGCTCGTGCTGAAACCCCAACTAGCCTAGTTGATGGGAAATCTTTAGATGAGCACGCTCATTTTGTGTGTCACCGTTTGTCTGAAAAAGGGAAACTCTTATGGGATCAAATAAACAGATTGTTGTGTTATGCTTGGAATCTTTGTGAAATTTTTGATTTTACTTGTTGCTCTAAGAACCCTAAAAAACACCTTCCCTACCTATGTGAGTTTAATGAAAATGAAATCTTATCTTCTTATGCAAAGGGTGTTTATAGTTACTACAATATCGAACAAATTGAAGAATTTGTTGCTTTTAAGGGTGCTTATGAAGTTGCTTCTTTGATTGAAAAGTATGATGTTAGTCTCTACGAATCTGAAAATTTGACATACTTAAATATTTCTATGAAAACTATGCTCATAATGTCTATGTCAAGGAGTTTATTGAAAGAATGACCGTTGCTTCGGGAGAAAATAATGATATGCATGAATCTATAGATAATTATGATTCCGATGATTTGATTGAAATATCCCTTGATGAACATGATGCTTGCTATTCTTGTGGCTATGATGCTAATATTTATGAAAATGAATTTTCTATAGTTCCTTATGTTAAACATGAGATCATTGCTATTGCACCCATACTTGGTAGTTCCTTCGATGAAAAGCATGATTGCAATGATGTTATTATAAATTCTATTAACATCAATTATGCTAATAATATGCAAAACCCTACACTTAGGGATGCTAGTTTCTCTATAACTACTATTTGTTGCAATGATCATGATTGGGGTGATTCTTCTTTTGATCTTGAAAATTTATTTAAGCCCCATGATGAATATGAGATTGATAATAGTGTTTGCAATAATATTGAAAGTGGGTTTGGAAGAGTGTCAACTTTAGATCCCACATATTTTGAGAATGTTCAATCTTATGAAGTTCTTGATAAAAGTGGGTTTGGAGAGGTCATGACTTTAGGTAATGCTAATCCCACTATTTTGGAAGAGTGTCAACTTTGCATGCATGTGGATCGTGTTGAAAATATTTTATGTGATAGCTATTTTGTTGAATTTGCTTATGATCCTACATTTAATTATTATGAGAGAGGAAAATATGGTTATAGAAATTTTCATGTTACTAAATTACCTCTTGTTATGTTGAGATTGCTATTGTTTCTTTCCGCTTCCTTGCATATGCTAGTTTTTGCTTGCCTTGATAATTTGTTTGCTTATAAAATACCTATGCATAGGAAGTATGTTAGACTTAAGTGTGTTTGTCACATGTTCTATGATGCTCTCTTTGTGTTTCGATTACTATCTTTCATGTGAGCATGATTGAAATTATCAATTCCTAGCTAGGGGCGTTAAACGATAGCGCTTGTTGGGAGGCTTTGGGAAGACTTGGGGAAAGTCTTTGCGATCTTTCTGTAATAAATAGAAACTTTGGGAGGCCAAGTAGAACCTTTGGGAAGACTTGGGGAAAGTCTTCGAGATCTTGCTGTATTAAACAGAAACTTTAGCGCTCACGATATTTGCTGCCATTTTTTTACTGGAGAGTGCGATTTAGTTAATTATTTTTTAAGATAATCAATAGATTAATTACTCACTTCCATAAACTTATTTTAGAATTTTTGGGTTTCCATAAGTATTCAAAACCTACAGATTACTACAGACTATCCTGTTTTTGACAGATTCTGTTTCTCGTGTGTTGTTTGCTTATTTTGATGAATCTATGGCTAGTATTTGAGTGTATGAACCATAGATAAGTTGGAATACAATAGGTTTAACACCAATATAAATAAATAATGAGTTCATTACAGTACCTTAAGTGGTGGTTCATTTTCTTTTACTAACGGAGCTCATGAGATTTTCTGTTTAAGTTTTGTGTTGTGAAGTTTTCAAGTTTTGGGTAAAGATTTGATGGATTATGGAACAAGGAGTGGCAAGAGCCTAATATTGGGGATGCCCAAGGCACCCCAAGGTAAAATTAAAGGACAACCAAAAGCCTAAGCTTGGGGATGCCTTGGAAGGCATCCCCTCTTTCGTCTTCTTCTATTGGTAACTTTACTTGAGGCTATATTTTTATTCACCACATGATATGTGTTTTGCTTGGAGCATCTTGTATGATTTGAGTCTTTGCTTTTTATTTTACCACAATCATCCTTTCTTTACACACCTTTTGGAAGAGACACACATGAATCGGAATTTATTAGAATACTCTATGTGCTTCACTTATATCTTTTGACCTAGATAATTTTGCTCTAGTGCTTCGTTTATATCATTTAGAGCATGGTGGTGGTTTTATTTGATAGAAATTATTGATCTATCATGCTTCACTTATATTATTTTGAGAGTCCTTTAGAACAGCATGGTAATTTTCTTTGGTTATGAATTTAGTCCTAATATGGTAGGCATCCAAGATTGGTATATTAAAAACTTTCATAAAAAGTGCATTGAGTACTAGGAGAAGTTTGATACTTGATAATTGTTTTGAGATATAAAAGTGGTAATATTAGAGTGTGCTAGTTGAGTAGTTTTGAATTTGATAAATACTTGTGTTGAAGTTTGCAAGTCCTGTAGCATGCACGTATGGTGACCGTTGTGTAACAAATTTGAAACATGAGGTGTTATTTGATTGTCTTCCTTATGAGTGGCGGTCGGGGACGAGCGATGGTCTTTTCCTACCAATCTATCCCCCTAGGAGCTTGCGCGTAATGCTTGGTTTTTGATGACTTGTAAATTTTTGCATAAGAATGTGATTTCTTTATGACTAATGTTGAGTCCATGGATTATACACACTCTCACCCTTCCATCATTACTTGCCTCTTCGGTACCGTGCATTGCCCTTTCTCACCTTGAGATTTGGTGCAAACTTCGCCGGTGCATCCAAACCCCGTGATATGATACGCTCTGTCACACATAAACCTCCTTATATGTTCCTCAAAACAGCCACCATACCTACCTATTAGGGCATTTCCATAGCCATTCCGAGATATATTGCCATGCAACATTCCACCGTTCCGTTTATCATGACACACATCATCATTTTCATATTGCCTTGCATGATCATGTAGTTGACATCGTATTTGTGGCAAAGCCACCGTTCATAATTTTTCATACATGTCACTCTTGATTCGCTCCGCCACCTCGGGACCGGCTTGGGGGCTGGGACCTCGTCCCACCATAAGCTCGGGCCGCGCACCGACACCGAGCACATTAACCAGCTAAGTCGCTTTCATGCTCACTATTTTTCTTTAGTGTTTAATTTTATTTCAGTTCGACCAAGTGCCGGGGTACTGATCCACGGGCACCTATGGGACCGGCGGACCGGCTCCCTTTCGGTTCGGCGGGGGCAGAGATCGTGCAAAGAGCGGATCGAGGCGAAGCACACGAGCGATTTACCCAGGTTCGGGCCGCACGGATGCGTAAAACCCTACTCCTGCTTTGTGGTTTGTATTGATTTCTTGCTCGGGAGCGCGGAGTGCTACAGTACACACCAGCAGCTAACGAGACCGAGCATGAGTGTTCTCTGAACTAGGTAACAGTTAACCCCCTCTACGTTGCGCATGGGCCTCCTTTTATATGCTCAAGGGGTCACCGACAGGTGGCAACGTAGACAAGGTTAAAAATGGAAAGGTGCTGTGGTAGGTACAGCTACCTGCTACAGTGTATCATACCTAACCCTGACGGCAGGGGACAAGGGTATTAAATGCCCGTCTGTGTCGCCTAAACAGTGCAAAAAGGGACCGCCAGGGACGCCACCGCTCGCCACGATGGCAAACTTGTCAGCACCGCTTGCCACCGCGCACCGCTGGCTGCACAGCCTCCCGCCACGCACGCCTGGAAGGGTCCCAGAGCGACACGTTGTTTGATGTGCTGGAGCGCGGACACAGAGTGGTGGCTTGCCACGGCAAGCGCCTTGCCGCGGTTGTTGTCTTGTCGCGTCCGGGAGCTTGTCGCTCACCGGGCCTTGCCGGGACGCGAGGTGTGTCGCGGCAAGTTCCTTGAGGTGCCTTGATTGGCCTTCTCGGCAAGCTCCTCTTGCTGGGGTCTTGAGATGCCTTTGTTGGCCTTCCCGGCAAGCTCCTCTTGCCGGGGTCTTGTCTCCTTGGCTTGGATACTTTGTTCTTGAATGACTCCAAAGGAACCACGGAGGACCTTGGCGGTCACCTGGCAAGCCTTGCCGCGGGATGCTGCGACTGCCCGTGCACAAGTTCGGGATACTAGAGTACCCCTACTCTAGTACACCGACAGGAGCCCCCGGGCCTGGGCCATACACGGTGCCGAGCGCTATTGGGCCAGGCCCAAAACAGGGCACGGGCACGCGCGGCCTAGGTTACGCCGTATCTCACTCCGTATCCGCCGCGCCCTCCCCGAATGGCACGCGTTGAATGCGGCATCGTGGGAGAGATCGTGGGTGGTTTCTTTATTCGGAAATGCGGAACGTCCGCCCCCTCCCTCTTTATAAGCAGGGGAAATAGGGGAAGTTCGCCCATTCGCCCGTTGCTGCTTCCAATCTCAGAAATCTCCGCCGCTCCCTCGCCTTCCCAAAGCTGAGAGAGAGAGACCAGCGCTCCGCCCCCCATCGCCACCAGCACCACCAACGCCGTCGACCTCCTCCACCACTTCCGCCATGGCTCCAAAAGCCGACAAGGGGAAGGTCGTGAAGTCGACCGAGGCGCAGCGGCTTGCGGCGCTGCGGAAGGAGCGGGCTGTCTTCCCCCCAAGCTTGCCGCGAAGGAGCTGAGGGAGAACTACTACCTCTTCTGGTCGACGGAGACGCGCGCGCATCCGCACACGAAGGTACTCCCCGCCGCCGCTTGGAAGAAGGCCCCAAACGGATACCCTTTCTTCACATTGTTCTTCTACTGCGGGCTCTGCCCGCCTTTCTCTGAATTCTTCTACGACATCATGAATACCTATGGATTCCACCTCCTTGACTTCACCCCCAATGCCGTTCTGACCATGGCAGTTTTCGCACATCTCTGCGAAAACTTTGTTGGATTCCACCCCAGTGTAGCCCTCTTCCGCCATTTCTTCATACCCCGAGTAGAGAGAGGGGAGCCATTATCCGGCGGAATCGCCTGGATCTCGAGGGCCGGCAAGAAAGAAACCTATCTGGAGGGAGAGTTCCGCGGCAAGTGGGAGGAGTGGAGAGCAGATTGGTGCTGGATTGACGAGGAGAACCCGCAGCCATTCACCACCCGGCGCCAAACCCCAGTAGCACGCGGCAGCGATTGGAGTGACGTGGCCCCGGAAGACGACAGGCTGAAGATTGCCGTCACCAGGATCCTACGCCTCAGGCTTGCCGGGCTTACTGTAGGCGCTGTTGGCGCAGACTTTCTTCGCTGCCGCATCGCCCCCTGCAGGAACGGGGGAGACCTGCCTGGGAGTTCAAGAATGCGGCAGATATCATGAGGTTGCGGCCGGGCCTCAATTTCAACTTCACTGTCCTGGAGCTCAACACGATGCTGCAGGAGCTGTTCAAGTATGACCCCCAACATCCCGAGGTGTTCAGGTAGCCGGGGGGTGCCGTTCCGCTGTGCAACAATTCCTCGCTCGACCGCATCCGTGCAATGATGCCACTGTGCGACTCGCATGGAATTGTGCCAACTTGGCAGGAGCCTGCGGACAACGTCATGCAGCAGTTCTTCGATGACTTGGTGGAAGTGCCGATCCGCTCCGACGAGAAGGACAGTCTCACCCACGACACCACCGATGCAGAGATGGCGCTCATTGCCACTAGGCTGGAAGAGGCAGCGGCAGCCGCAGCCGTGGGCGAATTTGGATTCACCGTGGAGGAGGCAGATGCAGCAGAAGCGGCAAGCCGTGCCGAGCGAGGGGAGCCCGCCGGCAAGAAGGAGCTTGCCAGGCGTGACGCCGAGCCGAGCGAGCCCGCCAAGGACACGAGAGGCTCGCTAGAAATCAATTCCTCTTCCTCCTCATCTTCGGGCAGCTCGCCGCAAGCAGAACCTTCATCCCCACCAAGAAGGCGTCTCCGCAAGGATGGTGATGTAGCGGAGCGGCAAGCGGGTCAACAGTCGCCGCGCCGCGTGAAACGCTCCACCGCGGCAAACACCGTTGCTGTGGGAGCGCCTCATGCTGCGACGGCAACTGGAGCGGGATCTAGCCGGACCACCGCTTCAGTTCCTACCGCTGCTCACGCCGCGCCAGCAGCTGGAGTGGGGTCGTCTCAGACCACCGCCACTGCTCCTGCCAAGCGGCCAAGGGAAGCTTCTCCTCCGCCTCCTCGCGCCGGGCGCGCACCGGACTTCGACTTCTCCGCGTTCAGCTCCGACGAGGAAGAAGAAGAAGAGTAATCTTCTCTTGCTGTACTTGTAGTTCTTCAATCCTTGCTGTTTTTCTTGTATTTCATTTGCTTTTCTTTCTGAACTTGTTCCTCTTTAGGACTCTGGCCCAGAGAGCGGCAAAGAGAGCTAAGGTCCCGCTGATCGTCATCGAGCATGAGCCCACTGCGACACCAGGTGGCGCGCCCGAGACAACCTTTCCGGACCCGGCGACTTTTCTCCAGAGCAGCCCCCAGCGTAAGTGTATGATTTACTTTCCGCTGTGAGGTGTGCATGGGTACTTGTCTTTGCTGATATCTTCTTGTTGATTTGTGTAGGAGCCGAGCAGCCCCACCAGGAGCCAAGGGAGAGTCCTCCGGCGAGGGAGGGCTTTCCGGTAAGGGAGAAGTCTCCGGCAAGGGAGGGTTCTCCGGCAAGGGACAGCGCCAGCGGCCCTCCGACAGCGGAGAGCCTGACTGCAGAAACTGGCACAGGTAATCCTTTTGCTTCAAAACCTCCCTTGGGTCCTTCTTCTCTTGATCTTCCTGGGTTTTTGTCTGGATTTTGCTTGACTCTTCTCCCCTTGCCGGCTGTCAGACCCATCTGCTGCGGAGCAGATGGAGACCGAGATCGCCGCCGAAGAAGCAGCCGGCGATGGCGATCCCGCCGGTGCCGAGGCTGCCAAGGCTGCCGCCGCAGCAACTGGCGAGGGGTCTGGCGATCGTACTGACGGCCCAGAGGCCGCAGGAGCGCCAGGCGCTACGCCGACCGCCGACCCGTCCGCCGAAGCCGCAGCGCCATACTCCGAGGAGCCCCAGCCGGGCGTCTACTTGAAGGCCGGCGATGACGTCTTCATCAACCTCCCCTGGGCGTCAAGCTCCAGGGCGCCGGTCGAGGGAGAGACCTTCGACGGGGTGGTGCTCGCCTCCGCTGGGTTGACGGTGGTTGACGCGCCAAGCAGCAGCAACGAGCCTGAGGAGGAGCGGCTGCTGCGGAAGCTGGTGTCGCTCTACCGCGCGCGGCAAGCCAAGCTGGAGTCCCGCGAGGCGCTTGTCGCGAAGGCGGGAGCAGACATCGAGAAGCGCGCGGAGGAGCTCCGGGGCTTGCACCAGGAAGCTCGTCGGTCCTTGGCAGAGGAGCGGGAGCAACTCGACGAAGCGCAGAAGGCCTTCCTCCTCGAAAAAGCTGAAATCGAAGAGCAACAACGGCTTGCCGCCGTGAAGCTATCCGCGGAGGAGGGCGAGCTGGCGCAGCGAAAGGTTAATCTTGACGCCCACGAGGAGGAGCTTGCCATGCACGAGGAAAAACTCGGCGGAGCCCTTAAGCAGGCGGAGGACGCTGCCGTTGCCGCCGAGGCCGCCAAGAAAGAGCTGGAGACGAAGGTGGCGCAGCTGGAGGCCGATCTCACCGAGAAGGGCAGAGAGCTCAGCGCCACCAAGGACTCCAACACGAGTCTTGAGCTGAAGCTGACCGCTTTGACCAAGACTCTGGACGGCGCCAAGAAGCAGGAGGCGGCCTTGAAAGAAGAGATCAAGGCCGACAAGGCATTGCTGGAGAGTGTTGCCGCCACCCAGAACGCTTTCAGGGAGACTGTGGAGCACTGGACGGAGAGTCTTGTGAATGCCGCCACAGACATCGACAAGGAGCTAGCGCAGCTGGGGATGGAGGATCTCGGGTATCCCTCCGACGAGAACCTCCAACCCAGCGCCAAGCTCGTCTTGTTCTTCAAGGGCGTGGCGACGGCCCTCCAGCGGCTCCGGGAGAAGATCCCGAAGCAGTTGGCCGACGAGTCGCGCAAGATCTGCGCAGGAGCCCTTCAGAAAGTGTTGGTGAAGGTGGCCTTCCGGAATCCGGGCCTCAACCTCTCCAACGTCCTCAAGACCCTACCGCCGGATGCTGATCTGGAGGCGCTCAAGGCCCTTGTCGCACCCATTGTGGACAAGGTGAGCGGGATCAAGAGGATCGAGGACGACCGCGTAGACTAGGCTGCCCGTTTCTTCTTTTCTTGTCGTTGTTGGCCATGTTATGAAAACAGTCTGTTAGAGCTGCGGCAAGCTATCTTTGTAATATAACTCTATTCTGGGTAATGATTGCAATTTTATTCCCTTTACTTGATTCCTTCCTTTGTATGTTTTTGCCCTACGCTTTTAGGGAACTTGTCGGTGCAGGCACCTGAGCCGCGAGCGCTGAGTGCGGGACGTCAGCAGCCTGCTGGCGGTGCCGCTACCGACAATAAACCTTGTCGCAACTAGTTGCAGCTCACTTAAGTTGTTGAGCGGACTCGAAACAAAGTAAGGGCGCAACTAGCTGCGAGTTGGTTCCTCCGCGCACAGGTTTTCCATACAAAGTGCGGTTGTTCAAGGGAGATAACTTAAAATTTAAAAAATCTAATTGCTCAAACTTTGGCAACTTAGCTTTTCTGTTGTTTGCTTCCCGGCAAGGCGAAACTTTCTTGAACGATGCCTGGTCCATACCATCGTCTTCTCCTTTCCCCCCGGCAAACTTGTGGGCGAGGGGAACCTTCCTTTCAAAAGAAAGAAGAGACAATACAGATATGGAGCTTTACGGCTCGTTATTGCTTACCGTGGAGTAAGTGCTGCACAAAGTGTCAGATCATATATGCCAAAAAATAGAAAGCATGAAATCGACAAAATGTGCGGAGCACATGAGCTTTACTTATGCACGGGGTCTGCGCCCGGCTTTGTACAAAGGATTACATGCAACAGCGGCAAGACTTGTTCAAAAGGTGGTTGCCGGAACAGGTTCCGGCAATCGCGCCTTACGGGTAAAACTTACGAACATTCTCAATGTTCCAGGAGTTGCTCACTGGAATGCCATCTTCGGTCTCAAGGCGGACAGCGCCAGGCCTAGTGACTCGTTTCGCCCGGTAAGGGCCTTCCCACTTCGGCGTCAACTTGTTGGAATTCTTGGCGGACTGAACACGCCGAAGAACAAGTTCGCCTTCCTCAAGACTTCTGGCGTTAACTTTGCGGCTATGGTAGTGGCGCAAAGCTTGCTGGTAGCGAGCAGCTCGCACAGCAGCCTGAAGACGGTCTTCCTCAAGGAGCAGCGCGTCGTCTTGTCGCAGCTGCTCTTGCTCAAGCTCATCATAAGCGAGCACTCGAGGTGACCCGTATACGAGTTCCGTGAGGATAACTGCCTCTGCTCCATAGACTAGAGCGAAAGGTGTCTGGCCAGTGGCTCGATTTGGCGTCGTCCTGATCGACCAAAGAACCACCGGCAGCTCCTCGATCCAGTTTCTTCCGCACTTGTGCAGCCTGTCGAAAGTCCTGGTCTTGAGCCCGCGCAGCACTTCAGCATTTGCCCTCTCCGCTTGACCGTTGCTTCTCGGGTGAGCAATAGAAGCGAAGCAGACCTTGGCGCCAAGGTCTTGGACGTACTGCATGAAGATGCGGCTCGTGAATTGTGTACCGTTGTCGGTGATTATCCTGTTAGGGATCCCGAAGCGGCAAACAATCGACCTGAAGAACTTGACTGCTGACTGTGCTGTCACCTTCCTCACTGGTTCCATTTCCGGCCACTTTGTGAACTTGTCGATTGCTACGTACAAGTACTCAAAGCCCCCGACTGCTCGGGGAAAGGGGCCGAGGATGTCGAGCCCCCAGACCGAAAATTGCCAGGATAAAGGGATCGTCTGGAGAGCTTGAGCTGGTTGGTGTATCTGCTTGGAATGGAACTGGCACGCTTCCCACTTGGTTACTTGTGCAGTTGCATCCTGGAGGGCTGTTGGCCAAAAGAAACCTTGCCGGAAAGCTTTGCCGACAGGTGCTCTTGCGCCAATGTGGTGACCACATATGCCTCCATGTATCTCTGCCAACAGCTTTTGTCCGTCTTCCCGGTGAATACACTTCAATTTCACACCGTTGAGTCTTCTTCTGTACAATGTCTTGTCGACAAACTGATACATACTTGACTGCCGGGCTACTCTTTCCGCTTCTTCTTGCTCTTCGGGAAGTTCTACTGTCTGAAGGAAACGGACAATCGGCTGTGCCCATGCTGGAGCTTGTGGCTCGACAACAAGGACTAAAGGCAAATCTGCTGCTGCGGGAACATCCGCTTCTACGGCGAGAACCTGCGGCTCCGCCGGAGCTTGACGTTCCCCGGCAAGCTTTCCGGAGCAAAACTTGTCGGGAGCTTCTGCTTCAACGGAACAATCCCCGGGGTTTGCCGGAGCAGACTGCTCCTCGGTGCTCTTGGCGTTGATCTTGGGGACTGCTGCGGGAACATCCGCTTCTACGGCGAGAACCTGCGGCTCTGCCGGAGCGTGACGTTCCCCGGCAAGCTTGCCGGAGCAAAACTTGTCGGGAGCTTCTGCTTCAACGGAACAAACCCTGGGGTTTGCCGGAGCAGACTGCTCCTCAGCGCTCTTGGCGTTGATCTTGGGGACCTTCTTGGCGGTGGCTTCGGGAAGCTCTGCCGGCAAATAGTCACCAGAAATCAACTTCCTCTTCTTGCTCTGTCCAGTTGATGGCGTTACGGACGGTTGAGTCAGCTTGAGCACAAAGATCCCTGGTTCCACAGGTAACTTAAGTGCGGCGCACTTTGACAGGCCATCGGCAATGGCGTTCTGAGCTCTTGGAACATGCTCCATTTGTAGGCCGTCAAAGTGCTCTTCCAGCTTTCTCACTTCGTCGACGTAAGCTTCCATCAACGGACTCTGATAACTCTTGTTTACTTGGCGGACGACAAGCTGTGAGTCACCCCTGACAATGAGCTTCTTGATCCCAAGGTCTGCCGTGATCCTGAGACCGGCAAGCAAGCCTTCATACTCTGCAGTATTGTTTGTTGCTTGCTCCTTGGGAAAGTGCATCTGGACTACGTACTTGAGGTGCTCTCCGGTGGGTGCGACAAGCAGCACACCAGCGCCGGCGCCTTGCAACGAAAAGGCACCATCAAAGTACATCAGCCACTCTTTGCCTGCTTCCTTGACGGGGATGCTCGTTTCTGGAATTTCTTCATCTGGTGTTGGCGTCCATTCTGCTATAAATTCTGCCAATGCTCTGCTCTGGATAGTTGAAGTACTCTCAAACTTAAGGCCAAAGCTTGACAGTTCCAGTGCCCACTCAACAATCCTGCCTGTCGCTTCTGGATTCTGCAGTATCCTCTTCAGCGGAAAGCGAGTGACAACTGTAATCTCATGTGCTTGGAAGTAATGGCGCAGCTTTCTCGAGGCCATGAGAAGGCCGAAAAGTAATTTCTGCACGCTAGAGTACCTTGATCTAGCCCCCTGCAGAAGGGAACTGACAAAGTAGACTGGGCGCTGCACCATTTTCTTCTGTGTCTCCTCATGCATCTGCGCAGATCCATCTTTGTCGGGACCAGAGCTTGTCGGGGAAGCCCCCTGCTTGCCGCTGGATGTGCTTGCCGTGGTTGCGGGCTCGTCATCTGCCTCCCTCTCTGCTACTAACGCAGCACTAACCACTTGATTGGTTGCCGCTATATACAGCAGCAACTTCTCTTGTGGCTTAGGTGCGACAAGTATTGGAGGGGAGGACAGGTATCTCTTCAAGTCTTGCAGCGCAGCCTCTGCTTCCGGAGCCCATTTCATTGGACCTGCCTTTTTCAATAGTTTGAAAAATGGCAGGGCGCGCTCAGCAGACCTAGAGATAAACCTGCTGAGAGCAGCCACGCAACCGGCAAGTCTTTGTACATCCTTGACGCGCTTTGGTGCTTCAATCTGCTCAATGGCCTTGATCTTGTCGGGATTGGCTTCAATTCCCCGCTGAGACACGAAGAACCCGAGAAGCTTGCCGGAGGGAACTCCAAACACACACTTCTCTGGGTTGAGCTTGAGGCTGATCTTGCGCAGATTTGCAAAGGTCTCGTCTAAATCTTGAATCAGAGTTGCCCTGTCCTTGCTCTTGACCACTATATCATCCATGTATGCTTCCACATTTCTGTGTATTTGCGGCTCAAGAGCGACATGAACTACCCTTGCAAATGTTGAACCAGCATTTTTTAATCCGAAAGGCATCCGTACGAAACAGTACGTGCCACATGGAGTAATAAATGCGGTCTTCTCCTCATCCTCTTCTGCCATGAAGATCTGATGATATCCTGAGTACGCGTCAAGAAATGAAAGCAAATCACATCCGGCCGTGGAGTCAACAATTTGGTCAATGCGTGGCAAAGGAAATGGGTCTTTGGGACAAGCTTTGTTAACATCAGTAAAGTCGATACAAAGTCTCCATTTCCTGTTTGCCTTGTGCACGACTACAGGATTGGCCAACCACGTAGGATGGAGCACTCCTCTGACAAGGCCTGCTGCTTCCAATTTCTTGATCTCTTCTGCGATGAATTCTTGGCGCTCCACTACTTGCTTCCTGATCTTCTGCTTGACGGGCCGCGCATGAGGACAAACGGCAAGGTGGTGCTCAATCACTTTCCTGGGAACACCGGGGATGTCAGACGGTTGCCACGCAAACACGTCGACATTCGCCCGCAGGAAAGCAACGAGCGCGCTTTCCTATTTAGGGTCGAGAGTGGCACTGATGGTGAAGGTACCACCAGTGCCGTCCTCCTTGGCGGACACCTTTTTCGTCTCTGGCAGAGCTGCCATCGTCTTCTTACACTTGCCGGTGGAGTTCGATGGTGCGTCCTCGACGGTAGCGCAGCACTCCGAAGAGGTGCGCTTGCCGGAGTGGGCATCAGAACTCTTGCCGGACTTGGTCTTCTTCCCCCCGGGAGCTTCAGCGGCAAGTGACTCGCGATCTGCTATGGCTGCTGCTTCCCGATAGATCTTGTCGGCGCAGATAAGAGCATCCTTCTTGTCACCGGGGACAGAGATGACGCTTATCGGGCCTGGCATCTTCAGCATGTTGTATGCGTAGTGAGAGGCTGCCATGAACTTGGCGAGTGCTGGACGGCCAAGTATCCCATTGTAAGGTAATGGAATATTGGCAACGTCAAAAGTGACCCTCTCAGTCCTGAAGTTGAGCTCGCTGCCAAATGTTACCGGCAACGTGACCTTCCCCTTTGGCTTGCTCCTTCCCGGGTTAATTCCTTGGAATGGGCCGGTCTTTTCAAGCTCGCTGTCAGGGATCTGGAGTTTCTGGAGTACAGCGGAGGAGATCAGGTTCAAGCCGACCCCGCCGTCAACTAGCATCTTAGTGACTTTGAGGTTGCGAATAGTTGGTGAAACCAACATCGGCAAGCACCCGACCGCAGTTGTGCGATCAGGGTGGTCCTCAATGTCAAAGATGATAGGCGTGCTGGACCATTTCAGAAGCTTGCGTGACTCGACAGGTGGTTCCGCCGCATTAACTTCCCGCACCCACTGCTTGAGTTGGCGGTGCGAAGTATGCAGAGAAGCACCGCCGTCAACGCACAAGAACTCCGTGGCTTTCTGGAACTCCTTCTCACTGGTCTCAACATCATCCATGTCTTCGTCATCGTCGTCATCATCTTCATCCTTGTCGCGGCCGCGGGGAGGTCTGTCTCCCTGCCGCTGCTTGGCCTTGCCGCGGCGTCCTCCCCGGCCGGCGCGCTTCTTGCCGGATTCTCCAGTACCTCCTTGGGCCTTCTCCTTGTCACGTCGCTCGTATTCAGCCTTTTGCTGCTGAACAAGCTGCTCGACTTTCTTGCAGCTCTGGAGGTCATGGCCCTTGGTGCGATGAATCTTGCAGTACTGCTTGTCGGTGCCGTCCTGCTTGTCGGCGACCGCCACAGCCTGGCAGTTGGTGCATGCGGCAATCTCCTTGCCGGAGCTACCAACCTTGGCTTTCTTGGCGCCACCCTCATTGCCGGACTGCTCAACGACTAGCACATCTTTACCTTTCTTCTTCCTGTTCCGCCGCCGGTTTTTCTTTGCCGGGGCAGCATCTTCGCTGTCAGATCCTCCTGCTCCTGTATTCTCTCCGGGGAGTTTCCTCCCTTCCTCAGCACGTGCACACTTGTCGGCCAGGGCATACAGCTCACTGACGTCTCTGATCTTGCACATCGCCATCTCCTCCCGCATCCTGCGGTTACGCACGTTTTGATGGAACGCGCTGATGACCGCGGCAGGGTGGACATCTGGGATGTTGTGCTGTACACGGTTGAATCTCTGAATGTACTTGCGCAGGGGTTCTCCTTCCTTCTGGGCGAGCAGATGAAGGTCACTCTCTTGGCCATGAGGTTTGTGGCCTCCTGTAAAGGCGCCGACAAACTGATGGCATAGGTCTGCCCAGGAGGATATGGAGTTATCCGGCAAGTGCATGAGCCAGGACCTGACGTTGGGCTTGAGTACCAGCGGGAAGTAGTTGGCAAGGATCTTGTCGTCTCGCCCCTCGGCAGCCTGCACCGCGATGGTGTAGATGTTGAGGAACTCCGACGGATGCGACTTGCCGTCGTACTTCTCTGGTATGTCTGGCTTGAAATTCTTCGTGCTGGGCCACTGGACTTGCCGCAGCTCACGAGTGAACGCAGGGCAACCTACCGCGTACGGCAAGTCGCCTGGTTCCCCTGGCGCATGCATGTCGACAGAGGGCCCAGCGCGCTGGTCTGATTGACGCCGCGCTTCTCTTCGGCGCTCGATGCGAGTACGAGCGTCTTCTTGTTGTCGTTCTTGAAGAACTTGGCGCTGATCGCGACGAGCTTGCGGATCTGATGATGCGGTGGAGTCGCTGTCGAGGTGGATCCGGCGAGTCGGCGATCTTGGCCTTCGGGGCGGAGAGTGCACAGAGGTTGCACCCCCACCGGTCTTGTCGCCACCGGCTCGTGTCTGGCTGACTGGCTGCGGCTGCGACGTGCCCGGCTGCCGTTGAGTGTCGCCGTTGGCGAAGCCGATGAGACTCTGAATGGTAGCCCTCCAGTCGTCGATCTTGTCTGCCGTTGGAGGGTAGTCTAGGAGCAGTTGAGCTCGCGCCAAAGCTTCTGCTGCAGTGGCGGGTGGTGGTGGCGAACGGTGCGAGGAGTGGGATATGCTCGGACTTCTAACTACGTTAGAAGGAGCAGTATCCCGTCCAGGCACCCGTGTCTCGCTCGCGCTAGCATGTTGGCGTGCATGGTGGTCCTGAGCGCTCCGAGATCCACCAGCTCGATCTTGGTCTAACAAACGCATGGTATCGTGAGTACCATGACGCTGCCGGTCCCGCGCCTCCTGAGATGGGCGCGGTGCATGCACGGACGCCGAGGTCTTGGAGTGTGCCTGGTCGTTGTGGGAGCCGGCTACGCCGCTGATGGGCAGCGCGGCCTTGTCCTTGGACCTGGCAGCACCGTGAGCTCCCTCATCGACGCCCGTTCTTCCGCCGGCGCCTGCCCCATCAGCCGTTTGCTCCGGTGATGGCGTGTTCGGCGCGGACGGAGCAGCCGCCTCCGAAACCTTCTTCTTCGGCGGCATGTCGATGAAGATGACGAAGATCTAGCTCGCGAGAACGTCGGATCTGGTTCACACAACCTCGACGCCCCCTACCTGGCGCGCCAAAGATGCCGGGGTACTGATCCACGGGCACCTATGGTACCGGTGGACCGGGTCCCTTTCGGTTCGGCGGGGGCGGAGATCGTGCAAAGAGCGGATCGAGGCTAAGCACACGAGCGATTTACCCAGGTTCGGGCCGCACGGATGCGTAAAACCCTACTCCTGCTTTGTGGTTTGTATTGATTTCTTGCTCGGGAGCGCGGAGTGCTACAGTACACACCAGCAGCTAACGAGACCAAGCGTGAGTGTTCTCTGAACTAGCTAACAGCTAACCCCCTCTACGTTGCGCATGGGCCTCCTTTTATATGCTCAAGGGGTCACCGACATGTGGCAACATAGACAAGGGTAAAAATGGAAAGGTGATGTGGTAGGTACAGCTACCTGCTACAGTGTATCATACCTAACCCTGACAGCAGGGGACAAGGGTATTAAATGCCCGTCTGTGTCGCCTAAACAGTGCAAAAAGGGACCTCCAGGGACGCCACCGCTCACCACGATGGCAAACTTGTCAGCGCCGCTTGCCACCGTGCACCGCTGGCTGCACAGCCTCCCTCCACGCACGCCTGGAAGGGTCCCAGAGCGACACGTTGGTGGATGTGCTGGAGCGCGGACACAGAGTGGTGGCTTGCCGCGGCAAGCGCCTTGCCGCGGTTGTTGTCTTGTCGCGTCCGGGAGCTTGTCGCTCACTGGGCCTTGCCGGGACGCGAGGCGCGTCGCGGCAAGTTCCTTGAGGTGCCTTGATTGGCCTTCCCGGCAAGCTCCTCTTGCCAGGGTCTTGAGATGCCTTTGTTGGCCTTCCCGGCAAGCTCCACTTGCCGGGGTCTTGTCTCCTTGGCTTGGATACTTTGTTCTTGAATGGCTCCAAAGGAACCACGGAGGACCTTGGCGGTCACCTGGCAAGCCTTGCCGCGGGATGCTGCGACTGCCCGTGCACAAGTTCGGGATACTAGAGTACCCCTACTCTAGTACACCGACACCAAGCATTACATTTATGTTAAACAAAAAACTTAGTTTGTTAAAAATGTTATTTGTTAAAAACACTTCCTCTACCCAAGTTAACTTAGGGCTCTTAAATTTGTATGAGTCGTTCTATAATAATTGTTTTCTTCCAAGTCGTTGCAAAATCTTTTTGTACCACTCCTTTCTCAACTCGGGCATGTGGTCAATAGCCGGATAGCCTGTTTTCTCTCCAATGCCGCTCGATTTTAGTTTCCTAAACTGGCCTAACGAGCAGTACTCCACCTTCGAGATAGGAGGTAGCAGCCGTAGGCTAACCCACTTGAAATCTTGAGATCGGATGTGTCATATTAATGCACGACAGAAGCACAAAAATAAGAACAATTTTCGGATTGGCACCAAATGACTTGATTTAGTTCGGGCGTAAAGTTTTTACTGAATTTTTGGTTTTCCAAGCCTATGGCACTATTAAACTATTTGTGTGTTTCCAGCATAAGTCTCATAGTGCAGCGCTGGACACCTTTAGAGATTTGGCAAAAACACTCTCGGATATTGCTATATATGAATCGGTTTCGAATTGTGTCTTCGGTCAATAGTTGGGTTGCCCAACTCATGTGCTTTCCTCCTACGTTTGCTTTGTTCGGCTAGGTGTGCAAAGGGAGAACCAATGCGATTGTGCTTCCAGATCGAATGGTTAACGACCTCAGCAGAGAAAGCTGAAAACTGACTGTCACAATTGGTGTAAACTGGTCAGCGATCCGATGACGGTGTCAAACTATAGATCGATACCGATTACCCTGTGTTAAACGATGGGCCTTTCATAACATTGGCCGAAGTGTTACTGGCTAGACTTCGGTCGGTGTCGAACACTAACCGGGGGCTCATATCTAGCTTCCTCAGTTTAAAGCTCCTATGACTAAGTGAAAGTTATAAAGCCCGCATATCTGATTGCATTGTCTCCGCTATCACAACCGCCTCCGGGCACCGAGACGTCGGTTAAGGGTTGTATTGTTACTACGAAAACACCCTGTGTAGTATCTGCAAAGGGGTAGAAGCCGACGATGGGCCACTTTCAACTAATAAACAGTCGCAACAGAGTCAAAATAAACATATATCATCAGTGTTTGTATTTAGTATACAAGCGCTGCCTTCCGTAATTATGCCATAAATATGCACCAATTTGACTTAAGATTTTGGCCAAGCTAGGTTTCCTGGATCCTGTGCTTACCCGTACGTTCCCAATTGTTCGGCTAGGCTATAAAGGGAGCACCTCTGTGATTGTTAATACCGAGTCATCCGAGTTAGTACCTCAGACCGGGTGAAACCGAAAGCTAGCGATCTTAAAGGATATAATTGGTCGGCAACGACAGAAGTGAAATTTTAGGTTCACTAAAGACCACATAGTTCTGGAACTTAGCCCCAAATAAATCCTCAATATTTTTCTCCCACATCGATTGAAGGTAAGGTTTCATGATCATGGTCGGCATGACAACCCAAAGAAAGGAACCGATAGCGGGACTATTTTCTTTAGAAGATGTTTTTTTACATTACATAGTAATATAACATTCTCTCCGCATAACTTTGTTTATAAAACCGTATGGCCGGATTACCTTGTTTGTCGTAAATCTTTGCCCTCATAAAGGCTTTATAAAGTAGGACAAACACTCCCCGACTACTGGCCGAGGAGGTTGAAGCCGATGGTCGGTCATCAAAGTTTTGTACAATGCGGATCCGATCATTAATAATGTAGAGTACTTGGATACGTAGAATCATTACACATAATTTGTGATTTTACTCCGGATATCGATCCTTAATTCGGCCACCCATGCCCACATTAAGGCTCGGGGGCTACTGGGCTGCGGGCTTATCATTTACTAATATTAAAGGGGCACATCGATCCCCTGATCTGGTGTTGCCACCCGACCAGTGTCTCGTAGGCTACTGCATTGGCTATTCAATACAGAAAATTCAAAGTGCTCAGTGTTCGACTTAACCGAACTATGGGCAAACACGTCTTCGGAAAACAATAGGTACCATCTGGGACTTATTCGGCATCAAGCTAATATATTACAACGACTTCTCAAAACCCTCTCTCAAGTGCCCGTTCGTCGATCACTATTTCCTATAATATATTACACCGTGTTTCTATTCCTAAGTATGTTGCCAAGCTGGGAATTGATCCTCAGGCCAATTTCACGAATCAACCTGAGTCTCAGGGGCTACTGGGGTCAGCGGTTTGATTTCATCCTTCAGGTACATCCCAGATATTAGGCCAACATGCACCTTAAGGGCTACTGGCTATACATCTCGGCAGAGAATACATTGCACAAATCGGAATTAAATTCATATAAATCAGCCCATGGCCGAGGTGGTGCACCACCTCGGATACAATCCGGCGTTGGAGCCAGGATATAGTCCGGCATTGGTGCTCGACTGCAAAAGGTACCTCGGAAGCAGTCTGGCATAAAGCTCGGTTGCAAGTGGATGGCTCCACAGAGGGCACTCCGGCATTAAGCTCGGTTCTACCCTTTTAACTTTTTTCAAGACCGAGATAATCTATGACACTTCGGATACAGTCCGGCATTGGAGCTCGGATACATTCCAGTGTTGGAGCTCGCAAGAGGTCCGGCGTTGGTGCTCGGCTGCAAAAGATATCTCGGATGTAGTTCGGCGTTGGAGCTCGGACGCAAGAGGACACTACCGCACGGGAACTTCAAACCTGAGGTGTCGCGTAAAAAATAACAAGGCATTGCTAAAGGCCGAAAACTTAAAGGGGCTCCTCGGATACCCGGCGTGTAGACTCTTCGGATTCACTTCAGCGATCCTCAAGACCGAAGATGAGAAGATTTTTTGAACCAGTTTTCAAGACCGACGACCGAAGATGAAGAACAGTTTGGAAGAATCGAGGAGCGTCCCCAACTTGAAGACCGGTTCAGGGGGCTACTGACGGTGTCCTGGACTAGGGGGTACTCACCACGTCGTCTGCCGACCAGCTGGATCGGGCCGAGGACCCCCATGGCGGTTCACTTATGGGCCACTTCGGGCCGCCCATGTTGCATACAAGGAGGATTCCACAAGACTTGGCGCCCAAGAGAAGGACTCCTCTAAACCCTAGGCCTCTGGTGTGTTATATAAACTGAGGCCAGGCTAGTCAATAGGATACATCATATTCATTACTACAATCTTGTGGTAGGTACCTGTACTATGTACTATCCCCATATGAATACAATCAAAAGCAAGACGTAGGCTTTTACCTCGATCAAGAGGGCCCGAACCTGGGTAAAATCCCGTGTCCATGTTACCATCGCTCCAACACGCCTAGCTTAGGACCCCTACTACGAGATATGCCGGATATAGAACCGACATGCATCATGGACATAATTCTGCTGTGCAGCAATGAGGATAATCCTCAGATCACGGATCCAGTCCGCATCATTGCTACTATCATCTTTCAACATATTTTTCTCTAGGAACATATCAAAAATAAATGGGGAGCTATAACGCGAGCTATTGATCTACAAGATAATTCGCAAATACTATCAGGACTAAGTTCATGATAAATTAAAGTTCAATTAATCATATTATTTTAGAACTCCCACTTAGATAGACATCCATCTAGCCATCTGAATGATCACGTGATCCACATCAACTAAACCATGTCCGATCATCACGTGAGATGAAGTAGTTTTTAATGGTGAACATCACTTTGTTGATCATATCTACTATATGATTCACGTTCGACCTTTCGGTCTAAGTGTTCCGAGGCCATATCTGCATATGCTAGGCTCATCAAGTTTAACCCGAGTATTCTGCACGTGCAAAATTGGCTTGCACCCGTTGTATGTGAACGTAGAGCTTATCACACCCGATCATCACATGGTGTCTCGACACGACGAACTGTAGCAACGGTGCATACTCAGGGAGAACACTTGTACCTTGAAATTTAGTGAGGGATCATCTTATAATGCTACAGCCGTACTAAGCAAAATAAGATGCATAAAGGATAAACATCACATGCAATCAAAATATGTGACATGATATGGCCATCATCATCTTGTGCCTTTGATCTCCATCTCCAAAGCACCGTCATGATCTCATCGTCACCGACTTGACACCTTGATCTCCATCATAGCATTGTTGTCGTCTCGCCAACTATTGCTACTACGACTATCTCTGCCGCTTAGTGATAAAGTAAAGAAATTACATGGCGATTGCATTTCATAAAATAAAGCGAAAACCATAAGGCTCCTGCCAGTTGCCGATAACTTTTGCAAAACATTACCATCTCATACAACAATTTATATCTCATCACGTTTTGACCATATCACATCACAACATGCCCTGCAAAAACAAGTTAGATGTCCTCTACTTTGTTGTTGCAAGTTTTACGTGGCTGCTACGGGCTTCTAGCAAGAACCGTTCTTACCTACGCATCTAAAACCACAACGATTTTTCGTCAAGTGTATTGTTTTAACCTTCAACAAGGACCAACCGTGGTCAAACTCGATTCAACTAAAGTTGGAGAAACAGACACCTGCCAGCCACCTGTGTGCGAAGCACGTCGGTAGAACTAGTCTCATGAACGTGGTCATGTAATGTCGGTTCGGGCTGCTTCATCCAACAATACCGCCAAATCAAAGTAAGACGTTGGTGGTAAGCAGTATGACTATTATCGCCCACAAGTCTTTGTGTTCTACTCGTGCATATCGTCTACGCATAGACCTGGCTCGGATGCCATTGTTGGGGAACGTCGTAATTCAAAAAAAAATTCTACGATCACGCAAGATCTATCTAGGAGAAGCATAGAAATGTGATGGGAGAGTGTGTCCACGTACCCTTGTAGACCGAAAGCGGAAGTGTTAGGTTAACGCGGTTGAAGTAGTCGAACATCTTCACGATCCAATCGATCCAAGTACCAAACGTACGGCACCTCCGTGTTCAGCACACGTTCAGCTCGATGACGTCCCTCCGACTCTTGATCTAGTAGAGGGTCGAGGGAGAGTTCCTTCAGCACGACGGCGTGGTGACGGTGATGGTGATGTGATCCGCGCAGGGCTTCACCTAAACACTACGACGCTATGACCAGAGGAGTAAAATGTGAAGGGGGGCACCACACACAACTAAGAGAACAATTCATGTGCTTTGGGGTGCCCCCTGCCCCCATATATAAAGGAGGAGGGGAGGAGGCCGGCCACAAGGGGTACGCCAAGGAGTGGGGAGTCCTACTAGGACTCCAGTCCTAGTAGGATTCGGCCCCCTTTTTTTCCTTCTACCGGGGTGGGGGGGAGGGGAAGGAGAGGGAGTAGGAGAAGGAAAGGGGGGTGGAGCCCCCTTTCCTAGTCCAATTCGGCCTCCTCCCTTGTGGGGGCGCACCAGCCCCTTGTGGGCTGGTTACCCTTCCTCCTATGGCCCATATGGCCCATATCTTTCCCAGGGGGTTTCGGTAACCCCTCCGATACTCTCGTATGTACCCGGTACACTCCGGAACCCTTCCGGTGTCTGAATACTACCTTACAATATATCAATCTTTACCTCTCGAACATTTTGAGACTCCTCGCCATGTCCGTGATCTCATCCGGGACTCCGAACAAACTTCGGTCACCAAAACACATAACTCATAAATACAAATCGTCATCGAACGTTAAGCGTGCGGACCTTACGGGTTCGACAACTATGTAGACATGACTGAGACACCTCTCCGGTCAATAACCAATAGTGGAACCTGGATGCTCATATTGGTTCCCACATATTCTATGAAGATCTTTATCGGTCAAACCATTATGACAACATACATTATTCCCTTTGTCATCGGTATGTTACTTACCCGAGATTCGATCATCGGTATCTCCATACCTAGTTCAATCTCGTTACTGGCAAGTCTCTTTACTCATTCCGTAATGTAGAATCCTGCAGCTAACTCATTAGTCACATTACTTGCAAGGCTTATTATGATGTGCATTACCGAGAGGGCCCAGAGATACCTCTCCGATACTCGGAGTGACAAATCCTAATCTCGATCTATGCCAAACAACAAACACCTTCGGAGACACCTATAGAGCATCTTTATAATCACCTAGTTACGTTGTGATGTTTGATAGCACACAAGGTGTTCCTCCGGTATTCGGGAGTTGCATAATCTCATAGTCAAAGGAATATGTATAAGTCATGAAGAAAGCAATAACAATAAAACTTAACGATCATTATGCTAAGCTAACGGATGAGTCTTGTCCATCACATCATTTTCCTAATGATGTGATCCCATTCATCAAATGAAAACACATATCTATGGTTAGGAAACTTAACCATCTTTGATTAATGAGCTAGTCTAGTAGAGGCTTACTAGTGACACTGTGTTTTTCTATGTATCCACACATGTATCAAGTTTCTAGTTAATACAATTCTAGCATGAATAATAGAAATTTATCATGATATAAGGAAATATAAATAACAACTTTATTATTGCCTCTAGGGCATATTTCGTTCAGAAAGGTCTACCAAGAAATAATAGGGCATGTAGGATTGCAATCTATATCAAGCACAATAAAATCTACGGCACATAATTACTATTTGCAACAATAAGAACATCGTTAATCCTCCCCATAGGTTTCTTAATAGTGGAATCCGCTAGATGCAAATTTAAAGAACAATCATCAAATTTATGGAAACCTAACATATCACAAAGAGTTTTCAGAATAGTGGAAATGCTAGCACCCAAATCACACAAATCATTACACTGATAATCTATAATTTTAATTTTAATAGTAGGTTCCCACTCATCATAAAGATTTCTAGGGATTGAAACTTCCAACTCAAGTTTTTCTTCAAAAGATTTCATCATAGCATCAACCATATGTTTAGTAAAAGCCTTATTTTGATTATAAGCATGAGGTGAATTAAGCATGGATTGCAACAAGGAAATATAATCTATTAAAGAACAATTATCATAATTAAAGTCCTTGAAATCCAAAAGAGTGGGTTCATCGCTACTTAGAGTTTCGACCTCGCCAATCCCACTTTTATCATTTTTTCCATTAAGATCTTCACCCTCCAAATTATTGGGACGCGTTCTAGCTAAAGTTGACTCATCTCCAGTCACATCTTTATCATGTTTTATATTAGCAAACAAAGATTCAATAGGAGTCACACCAATCACTTTAAGATCTTCATCATTATTATTTACAGAATCCGGTTTAGCGGCCATCTTATTTACAAAAGTGGTTTGTTTATCGAAAATTTGGCCTACCCAATTTTCAATATGAGCAAATAGGGATTTAAGACCACATATTTCCTTGACATCATCAAGCTCTTTATTGATATAGTCCATCATAGTTTTTTGTTCTTTAAGTTTGTTCCTAAAGAAACTATTATGCTCCAATTGTCATGACATAAAACTTTTTGTATAGTTTTCAATTTCCTCTAACTTTCTATAGTAAGGATCAAGGCTCTTGGGTCGAGCCATAAAGGCGAGTAAACAAACTAGCACACAAGAAAATGAAAAGCAAACGAAGAGACGAACGAAAGAAGGCAAATGAAAAGGAAAATATTTTTGTGTTTTCTGAAAATGTTTTTCACAAGAAAACAAAGCACATCAAACGCTGCTTCAACTCCATCCGTGATTGCATCAAGGAGGGATACATAGATCTTTGCAAAGTACATACGGATCTGAATGTAGTAGACCCATTGAGTAAACCTCTTCCTGGAGCAAAACATGATCAACACCAGAAATCTATGGGCGTTAGATTCATTACGATGTAAACTAGATTATTTCTCTAGTGCAAGTAGGAGAGTGTTGGAAATATGCCCTAGATGCAATAATAAAGATGTTATTATCATATTTCCTTGTTCATGATAATTTTTTAGTACCCATGCTAGAATTGTATTTACTGGAAACTTAAATACATGTGTGGATTGATACGTCCATTTTGCATCATGTTTTCCTACTGTTATTTATAATGTTTTTATGCATAATAATGCTTTTTGGAGTAATTCTAACACCTTTTATCTCATAATATGCAAGGTTTACACAAAGAGGGAGAATGCCGGCAGCTGGAATTCTGGAACTGGAAAAGCTATGTCAGTGTTACCTATTCTGCACATCTCCAAATGAGCTAAAAATGTACGGAGAATTTTTTTGGAATATATAAAAAATATTGGAGCAAATAACTACCGGAGGGGGCCACCCTAGTCCTCAAGACACCAGGGTGCGCCTGGCCCCCCAGGCGCGTCTTGGTGGGTTGTGCCCTACTCGGCCCACCTCCGGTGCCCATCTTCTGGTATATAGTCATTTTGACCTAGAAAAAAATCATAGGGGGACTTTTGGGACGAAGCGCCGCCGTCTCGAGGCGGAACTTGGGAAATCTCCAACAACATATTCAACATCATCATCTCCTCTCAAACCCTAGTTCATCTATTGTGTTCAATCTTTGTACAAGAACCTTAGATTGGTTCTCGTGGGTGACTAGTAGTGTTGATTACATCTTGTAGTTGATTACTATATGGTTTATTTGGTGGAAGATTATATGTTTCGATCCATTATACTATTTAATACCGCTCTGATCATGAGCATGATTATCATTTGTGAGTAGTTACTTTTGTTCTTGAGGTCACGGGAGAAGTCATGTTGCAAGTAATCATGTGAACTTGATATGTGTTCGATATATTGATGATATGTATGTTGTGGTTCCCTTAGTGATGTCATGTGAATGTCGACTAAATGGCACTTCACCATATTTGGGCCTAAGGGAGTGCATTATGGAGTAGTTATTAGATGATGGGTTTCTAGAGTGATAGAAACTTAAACCCTAGTTTATGTGCTACTTCGTAAGGGACTAGTTTGGATCCAAAAGTTTAATGCTATGGTTAGATTTTATCTTAATACATTTCTCGTAGTTGCGGATGATTTCGAGGGGGTTAATAATAAGTAGGAGGCTTGTTCAAGTAAGAACAACACCTAAGCACCAGTCTACCCACATATCAAATTATCAAAGTAGCAAACATGAATCAAACCAACATGATGAAAGTGATATGGTGAAATTCTAGTGTACCCTCAAGAACGTTTTGCTTATCATAAGAGACCATTTTGGCATGTCCTTTTTCACATAAGGATTGGGCTACTTTGATGCACTTCGTTTACCGTTACCGTTACTTGCTCGATACAAATTATCTTGCTACCAAACTACCTATTACCTATTATTTTAGTGCTTGGAGAAATTACCTTGCTGAAAACCACTTATCATTTCCTTCTGCTCCTCGTTGGGTTCAACACTCTTACTTATTGAAAGGACTATGATTGATCCCCTATACTTGAGGGTCATCAAGGATCTTTTCTAGCGCCGTTGTTGGGGTGTGAAGTGCTCTTGGTAAGGAAAAATTATTATTATGTGCTGAAATTTACTATCACTTGTTACTATGGAGAACCATCCTTTGAGGGGTTTGTTCGGGGTAACTTCACCTCGACCAGAAGAACAATTATTTGCCCCTTGAAAGTGCAACTAATCCCCGGGTGGTTTTGGTAATTCATAACAACATATATCTCATTGAACTAATATCCATTCAAGTTTAATATTTCAGAAGGTTCAATGATTGGCAATGGCATGGACCAGAGATGTGGACCCCTCAAAATGCTAAGGACAATATTGGCAAAAGCGCAAGACTTTTCATTTCTATTTTAGGGATCCAAGATCACATTGAGTCCATAGGAAAAAGCCGATACTATTAAAAGAGGATGATGTGTTGCTTAATGGCCTACTTGCTCAAAATGCTTAGTGATATGATCCAAATCCCTCAACCACTTTCTCATATCCAAATATGTCCTAAACCTAAAGTCAAACTCGGCCCTACCGATTTGATCTATCCGGCGCCACCGAGTTCCTTTGACATAGTCATAGCCAGAAACTCTAATCAGTTCGGTCTCATCGATAGGGATTTCGATCTCACCGAGATGGGATTGCAAACTCTCTGTTTCCCTTCGTAACATTTCGGTCTTACTGAAATGAGCGATCGGTCCCACCGAGTTCTCAATGCAAACTCTATATTTCCTTTTCGTAATGTTTCGGTCTTACCGAAATGAGCAATCGGTTCCACCGAGTTTGCCTGACCAACTCTCTGTTTGCTCATTGCTGAAATCGGTCCCACCGAGAATCCTAACGTTCACATTTTGAACTGAATCGGTCTCACAGAGTTCACCTATTCGGTCTGACGCGTTGGGTCAAATGTGTGTAATGGTTAGATTTTGTGTGGAGGCTATATATACCCCCTCCACCCCCTTCTCTATTCAAGAGAGAGCCATCAGAACGTGCCTAAACTTCCACTACTCATTTTATGAGAGAGAGCCACCTACTCATGTGTTGAGACCAAGACATTCCAATCCAACCACAATAATCTTGTTCTCTAGCCTTCCCCAAGTTGCTTTCCACTCAAATCATCTTTCCACCATAGCCAAATATGTGAGAGAGAGTTGAGTGTTGGGGAGACTATCATTTGAAGCACAAGAGCAAGGAGTTCATCATCATCACACCATCTATTACCTTTTGGAGAGTGCAATCTCCTAGATTGGTTAGGTATCACTTGGGATCCTCCGTCAAGATTGTGGAGTTGAACCAAGGAGTTTGTAAGGGCAAGGAGATCGCCTACTTCATGAAGATCTACCCAAGTGAGGCAAGTCCTTCGTGGGTGATGGCCATGGTGGGATAGTCAGATTGCTTCTTCGTGGACCCTTCATGGGTGGAGCCCTCCATGGACTCGCGCAACCATTACCCTTCGTGGGTTGAAGCCTCCATCAACGTGGATGTACGATAGCACTACCTATAGAAATCACGCCAAAAATCTCCATGTCTACATTGCGTTTGCCTTCTCCAAACCCTCCCCTTTACCTTCATATGCAATGTTTTACTTTTCGCTGCAACACTCTTAGCATTGCATGTGTAGGTTGATTGCTTGACTTGTGCTAAGTTGCTAAAACCTGCCAAGACTTAAAATTGGGAAAAGGCTATATTTTTATTTTCTCAAGTAGTCTAATCACACGCCCCCTCTAGACCTAGTTTCAATCCTACACCCCTCAACCTACTACACCTACTGAAAATATTGGTTATCAATTTCCTTCGAGTATGATAGAACAACTGCTAGCTAATCCTTATGCGGGAGATAGAAATGAACATCCTGATACGCACTTGATATATGTGGATGAACTTTGTGGATTATTTAAGCTTGCAGGTTTATCCGGAGATGAAGCTAAGAAGAAGGTTTTCCCTTTATCTTTGAAGGGAAAACCATTGTATAGGCTATGCGATTATATTGAATCTTGGAACTGGAATCGATTGAAATTGGAATTTCACCAAAAAAAATTATCCTATGCATCTAGTTCATCGTGATCGGAATTATATATATAATTTTTGGCCTCGTGAAGGAGAAAGTATCGCTCTAGCTTGGGGAGGCTTAAGTCAATGTTATATTCATGCCCCAATCATGAGCTCTCTAGAGAAATTATCATTCAGAATTTTTATGCTCAACTTTCTTGTGATGATCAATCCATGCTCGATACTTCTTGCACTGGTTCTTTTATGAAGAGGACAATTGAATCCAGGTGGGATCTTTTAGAAATAATTAAGTGCAACTCTGAAGATTGGGAACTCGATGAAGGTAAAGAGTCAGTTATTGAGTTTGAGTTCGATTGTGTTAAATCTTTTATGAATACCGATGCTTTTCACAAGTTTATCACTAAATATGGACTTGACTCTGAGATAGTAGCCTCTTTTGTGAATCATTTGCTACTCATGTTGATCTCCCTAAGGAGAAGTGGTTTAAATATCATCCCCTATTAAAGAAGAAACTAAAGAACAAGTCATAATTAAAGATGAAACTATTATTTACAATGTTGATTCAGTTGTGCCTACTGCTTATATCGAAAAACCACCTTTCCCTGTTAGGATAAAAGGAACATGCTAAGGTTTCAACTATGGTTCGCAGAAGTAATATTAGAGCACCTAAACCAGCTGAACAAATCAAAGTAGAACCTAGTGTTGCTATGGTTAAAGATCTCCTGGTAGAATATATTGATGAACATGTTATTTACTTCTGTGATGAAGCTGCTAGAATTGCCAAACCCGATGAAAAATATAAACATAGACCTGTTGTTGGCATGCATGTTGTCTCAGTTAAAATAGGAGATCATTGTTATCATGGTTTATGTGACTTAGGTGCTAGTGTGAGTGCTATTCCTTTTACCTTATACCAAGAAATTATGAATTACATAGCACCCGCTGAAATAGAAGACATAGATGTTACTATTAAAGTGGCTAATAGAGACACCATCATACCACTTGGGATTGTTAGAGATCTCAAAGTCTTCTATGGGAAAATAAAATACACAACGGATTTTCTAGTTCTTGGTTCCCCACAAGATGATTTTTGTCCCGTTATCTTTGGTAGACCTTTCCTGAACACTGTCAATGCTACTATAGATTGCCATAAACAAACTGTTAGTGTTTGCTTTGGTGATGAGTCTCATGAATTTAATTTTTCCAAGTTTAATAGACAACCACATAAGAAAGAATTGCCTAGTGAGGATGAAATAATTGGTCTTTCTTATATTGTTGTGCCTTTAATGATCCACTAGAACAATATTTGCTAGACCATGAAAATGATATGCATATGCATGAAAGAAATGAGATAGATAAAATTTTCTTTGAACAACGACCTCTGCTCAAGCACAATTTCCCTGTTGAAACTCTAGGAGGTCCTCCCCACCTAAAGGTGATCCCGTGTTTGAATTAAAAAAATTCCTGACACTTTGAAATATGCTTAGCCCGATGAGAAAAATATATATCATGTTATTATTAGTGCTAACCTTTCAGAACATGAGGAAGAAATATTATTAAAACTCTGAAGAAGCACCATGCTGCTATTGAATATATTCTTGATGACCTTAAGGGCATTAGTCCCACTCTCTGTCAGCACACAAGATTAATATGGAACCTGATGCTAACCCCATTGTTGATCATCAATGACGTTTGAATCCTAAAATGATAGAAGTGGTAAGAACTGAAATACTAAAGCTTCTAAAAGAATTGTTATTGGCTATAGACTGGTAATTTATTTTAGAAAATTAAATAAAGCGACTAGAAAAGATCATTACCCTTTGCCTTTTATTGATCAAATGTTGGAAAGATTATCTGAGAACACACACTTTTGTTTTCTTGATGGATATTCTGGTTTTTCTCAAATACCTGTTTCACAACCTGATCAAGAGAAAACCACCTTTACTTTCCCTTTTAGAACTTATGCTTATAGACGTATGCCTTTTGGTTTATGCAATGCACCTGCTTCCTTTCGAAGATGTATGACTCTATATTCTCTGATTTTTGTGAAAAGATTGTTGAGGTTTTCATGGATGATTTTTTTGTTTATGGAACTTCTTTTGATGATTTCTTAAGCAACCTTGATCGAGTTTTGTAGAGATGCAAGCAAACTAATCTTGTCTTGAATTGGGAGAAGTGCCACTTTATGGTTAATGAAGGTATTGTCATGGGGCATAAAATTTTTGAACGAGATATTGAGGTGGATAAAGCTAAAGTTGTTGCAACTGAGAAAATGGCATGTCCTAAAGATATTAAAGGTATTCGTAGTTTCCTTGGTCATGCTAGTTTCTATAGGAGGTTTATTAAAGACTTCTCTAAAATTTCTAGGCCTCTTACAAATCTTTTACAAAAGGATGTTCCATTTTTTTATGATGACTGTGTAGAAGCCTTTGAAACACTTAAGAAAGCCTTAACTTCTGCACCTATTGCTCAACCACCTGATTGGAACTTGCCTTTTGAAATTATGTGTGATGCTAGTGATTATGTTGTTGGTGTTGTTCTAGGACAAAGAGTTGATAAGAAATTGAATGTTATCCATTATTCTAGCAATACTCTAGACAGTGCCCAAAGAAATTATGCTACTACTGAAAAAGAATTTTTAGCAGTTGTGTTTGCATGTGACAAATTCAGGTCTTACATTGTTGATTCCAAAGTAATTATTCACACTGATCATGCTGCTATTAAATATCTTATGGAAAAGAAAGATGCTAAACCTAGGCTCATTAGGTGGGTTCTCTTGCTACAAAAATTTAATTTGCATATTACTAATAGAAAGGAGCTGAGAACCCCGTAGCTAATAACTTGTCTAGGTTAGAGAATATTCTTGATGACCCACTACCTATCGATGAAAGCTTTCCTAATGAACAACTAGCTGCAATAAATGGTTCTCATAACACTCCTTGGTATGCTGACTATGCTAATTATATTGTTGCTAATTACATACCACCTAGCTTCATGTATCAACAAAAGAAAAAAAATTCTTGGATGATTTAAGACATTACTTTTTGATGACCCACATCTTTATAAAGAAGTAGTAGATGATATTATTAGACGTTGTGTACCTGAGCATGAACGGGAACAAATCTTATGGAAATGCCACTTCGAAGCTGATGGAGGGCACCATGTGTGAGTTAGAACTGCTCATAAGGTATTGCAATCTAGTTTTTATTAGCCTACTCTCTTCAAGGATGCCCGTAAGTTTGTTTTATCTTGTGATGAATGTCAACAAATTGGTAATATCGGTAAGCGTCAGGAAATGCCTATGAATTATTCACTTGCTGTTGAACCATTTGATGTTTGGGGTTGGGACATTTTCCTTCCTCTAATGGGTATAGACATTGTAACATCCCAAAAATTCTAAATTTTGGAATGTTATATTAAATAAATATTTTTGATTGATTGTTTGATTGTGGTGTGGTTGCTTGTGTGAAATTGAGTGAAATTTGAAACTTTTTTAAAGTTGAATGAGAGGGCATGAAATGAAATTCCCAAACTTTTACCTTGCATTTATGATCTCCATGAATTCAAATTCTTTTGATCACAAAACCCTAGAGTGAAGATAATATGACTTCTTCCATTTTAATTAAAGGAAAAGGGTTTTGAAAAGATTTGAATTTCATTTGGAAATATTTCCAATTCAGAAACTTTATGCAACTCAATGATTTTCATGAGAGAAGATAAAATGACTTCTTCAAATCGTATGAAATATGAGTTGGAAGTTTAAAAGAATCAAATTTTAAAGACCCTTTGAAATTATTTTCAATATGGAGTTATTTGATTTTTATTCAAATTATTTTTCTCCAAAAATAAAATATGTGGAAAATAGGGTAACATGATTCCCTACAATAGAGAAATGGAGAGAAATAAATTTGAACTTATTTTGGTATTTTAAAATAATTTTATTTGGTTCATAAATAAATTAGTAGCACTGTTTGCTTTATTTGAATTTTTTGGATTTTATTTGACGCTAGAAAATGTTCATGTGATAGAGAATCTTGTTCTGAAAATTTTGATATATAATATGCTATATTTTTTTATTATTTTGGTATTTAATTTTATTTTCGTCTGAGTTAAAAAAAATAAATTTTGGACCAACCAGACCGGGCCAGCCCAGCTCGCCAGGCCACGGCCCCGCCGGCCCATGCCCTCGCCCGCTCGTCCCCGAGCTCCGCTCGGGAGTCCGTCGCCGCGCCGCCATCCGAGCCGAGCACGCCTCCCGCCGCCACCCCTCTTGCCCCTTCCCCAAGCCGCCGGACTCACCCTCTCCTCCTTAAATACCCCCTGGACCCTCTCTCTCCTCTTCGCATCGCGCCGCCGCCGAGCTCCGTCGCCGTCGCCCTACACCGTCCCAGCGCCCTCGACCTCCACCGATGCCACCATCGCCTTCGCCTCGTCTCGACGCGCTGCCCCTCTCCGAGCTCTCCGCCGTCGCCACTAACCTCGGAGCAGCTGTCTCCGACCGAGGCCGAAGCCGCTGCTGCCGTCTTCCCCACCACCGCGCCGTCAACCGCCGCGGTAAGCCGCTTCGCTCCTCAGCCGTCCGATCTAGATCCTAGGGCCCAGTTTAGATTGAGTGTTTTTTTATTTTCGTAACAGTTTGTTTTATTTAGCGAACGTTCATTAGTTTAGCTTCTTTAGCGAATAGTTTTCGTTAGTTAGTGGTCTGTAGCGAACATTCGTTCGGTAGAATTTTTGTTCTTCTTTTTATTTTCGGCTAGGGACCTATCCATGAATACTTTTCTTATAATTTAGCCCCTGGATTTCAAAAGATCACAAGTTTTTACTCGTTTATCCAAATCCAACGAAACCAATGCCCACTTCTTCGTTATGACCCCCTCTATCCGGTAAAACAACTAAAACATATTTTTGAAAGTTTAAAATTCGGTGTCAGACAGATTTGAATTCAAACTTGTTTTTGTCATAACTCGAGTTTTTCAACTCCGATTTAATTGATTCTTTTTGCAAATCAAAGCTCTTGACCTAAACTTTCTGATAAGACCAAATGCACATAATTTTGGTACTGTTAGAAATTGTTTTATGTTGCAGGAGTTAATTGTTGTAGGATGTCATAACATGTGGGTATTTGGGAAGTAGTTGATGAGGTAGCAACCTACTGTCTTATATTCAAACCCCTGGGTGTTACTACGTATGCTTATACTGCTATGCTATGCTCGTAGATGTGGATTGGTTTGTGAGATTCATGAAAGATGTGAGAGTTACTTATATCTAAGGGTTAACTTAAGGTGGCTACTTTAATACACATCTGAGTGGATTGGTTGGGGCACCATGGGGATACCAGTGGCTTGCCCAGACACCCTGGGAATCCAGTGTTGTCCAAGGAGATCCCAGGGTACCCCTGTGATCATCCTATGGTTCGCCACCCAGGCTCAAAGGGATCATAATTTTATTCACGCTGGAAACTTCCATGTGCAGCCACAAGCCATTATGGGCTCTGGCATAGTTTAGTATGTTGTGTGACCTCTTATAGTGGTAGACTAGCAGATGTAGGGGATGTAGGTGGTACGGTCTACCCGTCGTAAAGAGTTAATGCTTCTGAAAGACTGTGTCTCGGTCATCCGTTTCTCAAACATCATGTAGTGCGAGAAATTCAACGGAGGAGATCGAGTCTTATGGGGAAAAGTGTGCAACCTCTGCAGAGTGTACAAACTAATCATGATTAGCCATGTCCCTGGTTATGGACATCTTGATCTGGTGCTTGAATTACTATGTTGATCTCATCACTTTACTTAATTAATTTGTCGGGTTATTAATTTTTAATTTTGGGATTGAGTTGGGGTTACCTTCTCAATAATTTCAACAAACATTGTAGTTAAAATAAAATATATTCCTTTGTTGTAGGAAAAAAATTAGCTCTATGCAAATTTAAACTTAGAGCCTCCACCAGCCAAATATGCATGTAGTGATAGCCATTATTCATCATTGCTCTATTGTGTGAATTTGCCAGTACATCCAATGTACTGACCTATATGGCTGCAACGTCTCATGTTGCAGGAATCTTACGACGAGTAAGTGATACGTTATGGTTACGATGTATGCACTCAACTTTGCCGTTGGTGTTGATGGGAATCCACAACCTTGTTGTTACTTCTGCTATATCGATTGAGGTAATAGTATTTACGTTACTTTATACATGTGTTTTACCTCTGTTATAAATCCTCGAGTATTGTGTGTGTCAGCATACCGATCCAAGGATGACACTTAAGCAGAGAGACTTGATCCATTCTGGTCGGGTTGCTACACACATATTTTGGTTGATATTTATTTTGTAACTAAGTGGGTAGAAGCTATTCCAACTAGTAGTGTTGATCATAACACTTCCATTAAAATGCTTAAAGAAGTTATTTTCCCGAGGTTTGGAGTCCCTGGATATTTAATGACTGATGGTGGTTCACACTTTATTCAAGGTGCTTTCCTTAAAATGCTTGCTAAATATGATGTTAACCATAGAATTGCATCACCCTATCATCCTCGATCGAGTGATCAAGTTGAACTTAGCAATAGAGAAATAAAACTAATATTACAAAAACTATTAATAGGTCTTGAAAGAATTGGTCTAAGAGATTGGATGATGTGCTTTGGGCCTACAGAACAGCATATAAAAATCCTATGGGTATGTCTCCCTACAAAATGGTTTATGGAAAAGCTTGTCATTTGCCTCTAGAGTTAGAACATAAAGCTTATTGGGCAATTAAAGAACTCAACTATGATTTCAAACCTGTCGGCGAAAATAGGTTATTTGATATTAGCTCGTTAGACGAATGGAGAACCCAAGCTTATGAAAATGTCAAATTATTTAAAGAAAAAGTTAAAAGATGGCATGACAAGAATCCAAAAGCGGGAATACAAAGTTGGAGAATATGTTCTTTTGTACAACTCTCATTTTAGATTCTTTGTAGGAAAACCTCTCTCTAAATGGGAAGGACCATATATTATCGAGGAGGTTTATTGCTCCGGAGCCACCAAGAGTAATAATGCGGAAGGTACTAACCAGAAGGTGGTTAATGGGCAAAGAATTAAACACTATATCTCAGGTACGCCTATTAATGTTGAAAGCAATATTATTCAAACCATGACACTAGAGGAACACACAAAAAGACCTTTCGGAACACTCCAGAATACTAAAAAGAGGAGGTGCGTGATACTGTAAGTAAACGGACTCCAAAAAATCCGCAAAAATATTTTCTGTCAGTTTTGCAATATTACAAAAATTAGGGAAATAAGAAACAACCAGGAAGGCAACCGAGGAGGGCAAAAGACACCAGGGCGCGCCTGGCTTGCCTGGTGTGCCTAGGTGGGTTGTGCCCACCTCGAGAACCTTCCCGACTCTGTTTTCCTCCCGTTTGCTTGTTTCCCAAGATAAAAAAAATCTTTATGTACCCCCCAAACGTATTGACCACAGTATCATGGAGAAATCTTCCATTCTTTTTTCGTGATGTTTTCTGCGCAGATCTAAAAATATGTCATCTCAAGATTTGATGGAAGAGTGCCTTGTTTCTTACCAGCCCCTAGACCCAAATATCTTCAAGGATATTTTTCCCTATGTGCGGTTCATAGATGAGGAGGATGAAAATGAACCTATCCCTCCCCGTTTCCTAAAGGAAAGCAAGGAAGCTTTATGCAAGAAGATACTAAAGCTTGAGCTAGAGAATGAGGATTTGAGGGAAAACAACTTCGGCCTTCAACGCAAGCTTGACAAACTTACTACTTCACCACCACCATCATCATCTTCCCCACCAAAGGAGACTTGAGTTTATGGTTTGGGCACTCCCCTTGGCTTGTGCCAAGCTTGGGGGAGGTGCCCCGGTAACATATCACCACCACTATCTTTGCCTTTATCTATTTTAGTTCGATCTTTAGTTATCCTATGGTTTAGTTGAAAAAAAGTTTAATTTGATACTTTCTTTTCGAGTGCTTGCTTAGTGATCTATCTATCTATGTAATCATGTGTGTGATACATCTCCAACATATCTACTTTTCCTAATGCTTTTCCTCTTGTTTTGGACTCTAATTTAAATGATTTGAATGAAACTAACCCCGGACCGACGCTGTTTTCAGCATAACAACCATGGTGCTTTTTTGTGCAGAAATAAAAGTTCTCGGAATGGAATGGAACTTTGCGAGAAATTTTTGCATAATAAAAGAGAATTTCTGGAGCCAAGAACCACTGGAGGGGGCACCAGGGTGGGCACAACCCACCAGGGCGCGCCCAGGTGGGTTGTCCCCACCTGGTGCCCCCGCGGACCCTGAAACCAACGCTATAAAATCACATTTTTCCAGAAAAAATGAGGGAGATAGAATTATCGTGTTCCACGAGACGGAGCCACCGTCACCTCCTATTCTTCATCGAGAGGCCAGATCTAGAGTCTGTTTGGGGGCTCCGGAGAGGGGAATCTTCGATCTTCATCATAACCAACCATTCTCCATCACCAATTCCATGATGCTCCCCACTGTGAGTGAGTAATTCCTTTATGGGCTCGCAGGTCGATGAGGAGTTGGATGAGATTCATCATGTAATCTAATTAGTTTTGTTAGGGCCTGATCATTAGCATCCACTATGTTCTGAGATTGATGTTGCTATGACTTTGCCATGCTTAATGCTTGTCACTTTGGGCCCGGGTGCCATGATTTGAGATCTAAACCGTTTATGTTATCACCATTATATCCATATTCTAGATCTGGTCTTGCCAGTTATAATCACCTACTACGTGTTATAATCCGGCAACCCCGGAGTGACAATAGTCGGGACCACTCCCGGTGATGACCGTAGTTTGGGAGTTCATGTATTCACCGTGTGTTAATTCTTTGTTCCGGTTCTGTATTAAAAGGAGGCCTTAATATCCCTTAGTTTCCATTTGGACCCCTCTGCCACGGGAGGGTAGGACAAAAGATGTCATGCAAGTTCTTTCCATAAGCACATATGACTATTTACGGAATACATGCCTACATTATATTTATGAACTGGAGCTAGTGCCGTATCGCCCTAGGTTATGGCTGTCAGATGATGAATATCATCCAACAGAATACCGATCCAATGCCTATGAATTTCTCCTATATTGTTCTTGCTAAGTTACTACTGCTATCATTACTGTTGCACTTGCTACAAAATCACTGCTATCATTGTTACCGTTACTATTACTATTGCTACTACTATCAAAACTATCATATTACTTTGCTACTGATCACTTTGCTGCAGATAATTAATCTCGAGGTGTGGTTGAATTGACAACTCAGCTGCTAATACTTGCAAATATTCTTTGGCTCCCTTGTGTCGAATCTATAAATTTGGGTTGAATACTCTACCCTCGAAAACTGTTGCAATCCCCTATACTTGTGGGTTATCAAGACCCTTTTCTGGCGCCGTTGCCGGGGAGCATAGCTATATTGTTGAGTCACTTGGTATTATTATCAATTTATCACTATGAAGAATCTGAAGGATGCTAAGACTAAGATTTATCCCTCTAAGACGAGGGGAGGTAAGGAACTGCCATCTAGCTCTGCCTTAGATTCACCTTCTGTTATAAGTAAACTTGCAACACCACCACATGCTATCAATCATGATATGTCGCAAGTTGTTGATGATGCTACTTCTGCTATGAATGATACTTATGATGATGCTAGTACCTTGCTTGATGATGATGATGTGCCACTAGGTGAATTTCTTGATGAACAAATTGCTAGACTAAGACAACATGATGTTGTTGAAACTAATGATGAGCTTGAAACACCTACTAGAACTAGCCCTCCTAGATATGAATTGCCAAAAGTACCGGAAGGTTATGTTATGAATGAGGAGACAACTAGAGATATTCTTGCTTGTAAGGATAGAGATGATCTAGAGAAATTATTATGCAAGTATAAGGAAAAATCCTTGAATGCTAGAATGCAATATGATCCTAAGTTTGCTACTTCACCTATCTTTATTGATGATAAGGATTATGAATTCTCTGTCGACCCAGAGTTAATTACTTTGGTTGAATCTGATCCTTTCCATGGTTATGAAACTGGAACTGTTGTGGCACATCTTACTAAGTTGAATGACATAGCCACCCTTTTTACTCATGATGAGAAAACTCGCTATTACTATATTCTCAAATTATTTCCGTTCTCATTAAAGGGTGATGCTAAAGCTTGGTACAATGCTCCTGGTTGTGTGCCTAGTCCCCATGATATGCTTTATTACTTCTCTGAAAAATATTTCCCTGCTCATAAGAAACAAGCTGCCTTATAGGAAATATTTAACTTTGTGCAAACTAAAGAAGAGAGTCTCCCACAAGCTTGGGGGAGGCTTTGCCAATTGCTTAATGCTTTGCCTGATCATCCTCTTAAGAAAAATGAAATACTTGATATTTTCTATAATGGACTAACCGATGCTTCTAGGGATTTCCTAGATAGTTGTGCTGGTTGTGTTTTCAGGGAACAAACTATTAGGCAAGCTGAAGAATTATTGAATAACATATTGAAAAATTATGATGATTGGACTCTTCCTGAACCACCGCCTAAACCCACTCCAAAGAAGAGGGGTATATTATATCGCAGTCCTGAAGATATGCAAGAGGCAAAGAAATCTATGAAGGAAAGAAGGTATTAAAGGTGAGGATCTCAAAATTTTACCTCCTATTGAAGAGATACATGGGCTTGATACACCACCACTGCCTAAGGTGGTAGATGTAAATTATCTAATGAAATTCAATGATAATTACAATCCTTACAATATGCACCCTAGCCAATGCCTTTATGGGTTTGAAAATTACATTAGGAAACAAGATCACTTCAATGCAATGAAACAATTGAAATACAATTCTGATATGATTGCTCGCTTGAGTGACTTATTATTTAGAATCTCAAATAATGTTAAAGGTCTGGGAAAGCATGCTTCTATGGTTCAAACTCAATTAGAACAAGTTGCTAAATCCCAAAGAGAGTTTCTTGATGAAATGAATAATAATATAAGTGACTTTGCTGTTAGAGTGGCAACTAGAGGAGGTAAAATGACTCAGGAACCACTTTATCCCGAGGGACACCCAAAAAGAATTGAACAAGACTCTCAAAGAGTTAACACTAATGCACGTTGTCCTTCTAAAAATAAGAAGAATAAAAATGATAGGACTTTGCATGCCTCTAGTGAACCTGAAGTAGAAAAACCTCCTAATAATGATAATGAAATTTCTATCTCCGATGCTGAAACTCATTCTGGTAATGAACATTCACCTTCTGATAATGAAAAAGATAATGATGAGGTTTGTGAAAATACTCAAACAAATAATAAAGAACCAAACAATGATGTTGAGATAGAACCTACAGTTGATCTTGATAACCCACAATCCAAGAATACATGATATGATAAAAGAGACTTTATTGCTAGAAAACACAGTAAAGAAAGAGAACCGCGGGTTAAAAAACCTATGCCCTTTCCACCTAAGTCAATTAAAAAGAAAGATGATGAATAATTTGAACGCTTTGCTGCAATCCTGAGGCCAGTCTTTTTGCGTACTGACTTGACTGATATCTTAAAAATGTCTCCTTATGCAAAATACACGAAAGACATCATCACCAATAAGAGAAAAATATCGGAACCTGAAATCTCCACCATGCTTGCTAATTCTTTACCTAATATTAAAGGGAGGATTGTTTCTCCACTTTTTTGGTCCACATGATTGATTTTTGATTTTTCATACATCCCTCCGCTTTTTTGGTACGTTGTCCTTGTTTTTCTTTTCATTTTCCGTTGCACGTAAAAGAAATTCGTGTTGATAAAAAAATTGCGTCCCAAAGGACTCGAACCCTGGCCGCTTGGAGCAAGGCCACAAGCACTAACATGTCCACCTACCACCAAATTCTTTGTAAAAGAGAAGGAGTCACCATTTATTGGTATAAAGACGAGTTTATGCTGGGATTTAATTTTGTCGTCTGTCTGTTTTTTATTGCAATAAATTTCGCCCGGCCCAGGCCCAAGATAAGAGGCAATGAAGGCAGCCCATCAAACAAAAAACATAATCGCTAGCAGCATGAATCTAACTCCATCACCTAAAAAAATCTAACTCCAGACCTCACAAACAGAATTGAAGGCTACGTCCAGCTATGTTTTAGGGTGAGTGGGGAGGCGTTCAAAATTCACCTCACAAACAGATCTCCTCCCTTGTAACCGACTTTGTGTAACCCTAGCCCCTCCGGTGTCTATATAAACCGGAGGGTTTAGTCCGTAGGACAACAACAATCATAACCATAGGCTAGCTTCTAGGGTATAGCCTCTATGATCTCGTAGTATATCAACTCTTGTAATACTCATATTCATCAAGATCAATTAAGCAGGAAGTAGGGTATTACCTCCATAGAGAGGGCCCGAACCTGGGTAAACATTGTGTCCCCTGTCTCCTATTACCATCGATCCTAGACGCATAGTTCGGGACCCCCTACCCGAGATCCACTGGTTTTGACACCGACACTGCTCTCCGTCAAGGTCTTCGGGCGCTCGGGACATAGGCTAGGGTGATGTGCAGAGAGCTCGGCCGATGACGAAAGCTCCTCCTCGGACGGCAGTGGCAAGGAGGACAGCGACAGTGATGACGAGGGTAGCGGGCGGGAGGATGATGGGCCCGACTAGGCGTCAGACACACCGTTCCTGGGCGACGCCGGCAGCACCATCATCGCCAGTTCCTTGAACTTCTCGGGGTCGTCGCCTTGGGCTTCTCGCGTTGGAGGGACGGGGAAGACGAAGAAGGCGGGTGGTGGGACGTCAAGTCAGAGTACGATGGCATCGACGCCTTCGTTACGTATTGCAGGCCTGCTGCATCGTCTTTCGGCTCTTCATCCGACGTCGCATCACTGGCCTTCTTCTAGACGACTGCCGGGAGGTTCTCTTGGCGTCTTCTGCTGCTCGTACCTCGCCTAGGCACTCCTTTTGCCCTCCTACTATCTCGGTCCGCTTCTTGGGGAGAGGGACAAGAAAAATGGATTACGGGCATCTTATCCCTTTTTTTAGTTTTTAAGCCTGCGGGCATTTGTCAGATTTAAACCTCGTAATCCCCTTTCTCATGTTTACATTATGTATGAGTTGTACTTGTTTGCAATGTATTAATGAAAAAGGGGGGCTTGTCGGGTTCTTTTCTGCGTGATCTAGGCTCATACCAAGGAACGAGTCCTTGTTATCTTAAGATAAGTACTGTTGCCCGGCAGCAGACCTTGCCGTCCTCCCACTTCATAGCTTTACCATACTCACGCTCTTGGCGGAGGCACGGGCAAAGTAGGATTAGGCCCTTCATTTGTTTCCTTGTCACCGCAACTACAACCAAGTTCCGGCCCAAAGAAGAGTTCTTGGGCATAGGAAAGGGGAAGCACAGTGGACCGGGAACAAACGAAGTCTCATACATGCAAGTCCCATACGGAAATGCATAACAGGAGATGAAAGACTTATCTGAATCTGCAGCCCCCCAGCAACCTTGGCTTGCCGTGGTCGGATACTTGAATCTACAGCCCCCGGCAATGGCTTGCCGGGGTCGAGGATGTCGGTCCGACTCCCTACTCTTAAATGGTTTGGCCGAAACGCATGTGTAGCCTACGAACCTAAGAAAGGACTAGGGGTTATTTGCCACTGAGCACTATCAACCCTAACAAAGAGAGAGACTCAACATAGCATGCATGCTAAAACTTAGGGCACCAGCGCTTCATTCATTTATGCTCAGGGTCTGCGCCTGGCTCTATACAAAGGGTTACATGCCTTCCCGACAAGGCTTGTACAAAAGGTGGTTTTCTGGGAGGCCCGGCAACCGCGCCTCATGGGTAAAACTTACGAAGATGTTTGATGTTCCAGGAGTTGCTCACTGGAATACCATCTTCGATCTCCAGGCGGACTGCGCCAGGCCTGGTGACTCGCGTTACCCAATAAGGGCCTTCCCACTTCGGCATCAACTTGTTGGAATTCTTGGCCGACTGAACGCGCCGAAGAACAAGCTTGCCTTCCTCAAAATTTTGGGCATGAACCTTGCGGCTATGGTAGCGGTGCAAGGCTTGCTGGTAGCGCGCAGCTCGCACAGCCGCCCGGAGACGATCTTCCTCAAGGAGCGTCGCGTCATCTTGCCGCAACTGCTCTTGCTCGAGCTCATCATAAGAAAGCACTCGAGGTGACTCGTATGTGAGTTCCGTGGGGAGAACTGCTTCTGCCCGTTATACCAGGGCAAAGGGTGTCTGGTCGGTGGCTCGATTTGGCATTGTTCTGATCGACCAAAGAACCGCTAACAACTCAGCAATCCAGTGCCTTCCACATTTGTGCAGCCTGTCAAAAGTCTTTGTCCTCAGGCATCATAGTACTTCAGCATTTGCCCTCTCCGCCTGGCCATTTCTCCATAGGTGCGCCACCGAAGCGAAACAGACCTTGCTGCCGAGGTCCTAGATGTACTGCATGAAGGTGCGGCTTGTGAACTGCATGCCTTTGTTGGTGATGACCCTGTTCGGCACACCAAAACGGCAAACTAGCCCCTTGAAGAACTTGACGGCTGATTGTGCTGTCACCTTCCTCACCGCTTCCACTTCGGGCCACTTTGTGAACTTGTCGATTGCGACGTACAAGTACTCAAAGCCCCCGACAGCACAGGGGAAGGGGCCCAGTATGTCGAGCTCCTAGACCGAAAATGGCTAGGAGAGAGGGATTGTTGGAAGGGCTTGAGCTGGCTGATGAAGCTTCTTTGAATGGAACTGGCACGCTTGACACTTGGTTACTAGTGCAGCTGCATCCTGGAGGGCTGTGGGCCAGAAGAAACCTTGCCGGAATGCCTTGCCAACAAGGGCTCTCGACCCTATGTGGGACCACATACGCCTCCATGTATCTCTACCAACAGCTCCAGTCCGTCCTCTTGAGGAATGCACTTCAGCTTCACGCTGTTTGGCCTCCTTCTGTACATGGTATTATGCACAAACTGGTACATGTTGGACCGACGGGCTACTCTTTCTGCTTCTTCATGTTCCTCAGGGCGTTCCCCTGTTTGGAGGAAACAGACGGTGTGCTGCGCCCATGCCGGAGCCTGGGTCTCGATGGCCAGGACTAAAGGCTCATCTTTGGCCGGCAGCTGTCTCTAAGGTCAGGGCCTGAGGCCCTGCCGGAGGTGGTTGCCCCTCGGCAAGCTTGGGGTACCCGGCAACCTCCTTGCCGGCAGCTCCTAGGAGCTCGGCGGGAAGGTACTTGCCGGGGCTTATCTTCCTTCGCTTGTTCTGCCCTGCTGATGCCTCAACGGATGGCTGAATTAACTAAAGTACAAAGGTACCTGGTTCCACATGCAACTTGAGGGCAGCACGTTTCCACTGGTCGACAGCAATGCTGTTCTCTGCTCGGGGAAATTGCTCCGCCTGTAGGCCATCAAAATGTTCTTCCAACTTCCTCACTTCCTTCACGTAGGCTCCATTAACGGGATCTGGTAATCCTTGTTGACTTGCTTAACGACGAGCTGCGAATCACCTCTGATGATGAGCTTCTTGATTCCGTGGTCTGCCGCGATCCTGAGACCGGCAAGCAATCCCTTTTACTCTGCCATGTTGTTCGTTGATTTTTCCCAGGGAATGTGCATCTGGACTATGTACTTGAGGTCCTCTCCGGTGGGCGCGACGAGTAGCACGCTGGCACCAACACCTTGAAGTGAGAAAGCACCATCAAAGTACATAACCCAATCACGGCAAGTCTTCTTGCTGGGAAGGGTGGTTTCTTGAACCTCTTCGTCGGGCGTCGGAGTCCATTCTGCTATGAACTCTGCCAATGCTCAGCTCTTAGTCATTGACGTACTTTCAAACTTGAGGCCAAAGCTTCATAGCTCCAATGCCCACTCCACAATCCTCCCAGTCGTATCTGGGTTGTGCAAAATCTGTTGCAAAGGGAGGTGGGTGACAACGGTAATCTCATGTGCTTGGAAATAGTGGCGTAGCTTTCTCAAGGCCATGAGGAGGCCGAAAAGTAGCTTTTGCATACCAGAATATCTTGATCTAGCTCCCTGCAAGAGGGAACTGATAAAATAAACGGGGTGCTGCACCACCTTCTTCTTGTATCCCACTTCGCCCATCTGCTCAGACTCTGCCTTGCCGGGATCGGGCCTTGCCGGGGGTTCCGCCTTGCCGGCATCACGCTCTGCCAGGGAGGGCCCCGGCCCGCCATCCGACGGCTGTGCTGGTACTGCTACTTCTTCCTCAAGTTCCCTCTGTGCCACCAGCGCAACATTGATCACTTGATTCGTTGCCGCTAAGTATAGCAGCAACGGCTCTTGTGGTTTAGGCGCGACTAGTATTGGCGTGGAAGAGAGGTACCTCTTCAAATCTTGCAGTACTGCCTCTGCCTCTGGTGTCCATTTTACTGGACCCACCTTTTTCAAAACTTTGAAAAAGGGGAGTGCACGCTCAACAGATTTGGAGATGAACCTACTCAGGGCAGCAACGCAGCCGGCGAGCCTACGGACGTCTTTGACCCGTTTTGGCGCCTCAATCTGCTCGATTGCCTTGATCTTGTCGGGATTTGCTTCGATTCCGCATTGAGAAACAAAGAACCCAAGAAGTTTGCCGGAGGGGACACCGAACACGCACTTCTCTGGGTTGAGCTTGAGGTTGATCTTGCGCAGTTTTACAAATGTTTCTTCTAAATATTGCATGAGTGTGGCCCTGTCCTTGGTTTTGACCACAATGTCATCCATATAAGCTTCCATATTTCTATGTAGCTGGGGCTCAAAACCAATCAGTACTGCTCGAGCAAACGTTGAACTAGCGCTCTTCAACCCGAAAGGCATTCGTACAAAACATTATGTACCACATGGGGTGATGAACGCGGTTTTTTCTTTGTCTTCCTTCATCATGAAGACCTGGTGGTATCCTGAAGAAGTATCGAGGAATGACAGCAAGTCACACCCAGCAGTGGAGTCCACAATCTAGTCGGTGTGTGGCATTGGGAAAGGATCCTTTGGACTGGCTTTATTGACATCTGTGTAGTCAATACACTGCCTCCATTTCCCATTTGCCTTATGCACCACCACCGGATTGGCCAACCACGTAGGGTGGATCACTCCTCTAACCAGGCCGGCCACCTCCAACTTCCTGATCTCCTCTATGATGAACTCTTGTCTCTCCAAAGCTTGCTTCCTGACCTTTTGCTTGACGGGCCGCGCATGAGGACAAACAGCAAGATGGTGCCCAATCACCTCCCTGGGAATGCCGGGGATGTCAGATGCTTTCCACTCAAACACATCGACACTCACCCGCAGGAAGGCAACGAGCGCGCTTTCCTATTTCTGTCGAGGGTGGAGCTTATAGTGAAAGCCCTGCCCGTGCCGTCCTCCTTGACAGACACCTTCTTGGTTTCTGGTGGTGCAGCCTTGGACTTCTTGATCTTGCCGATGGAGCTCTCTGGCACGTCCTCAACGGGAGCGCAACACTTTAAAGAGGCGCGCTTTCCGGAGTGGGTGCAATAGGTCTTGCTGGAAGGGGTCTTGTCGGCCTTCTTCCTTCCTGGGGCGTGAACGGCAGGAGCAAGTGCCTTGGCAGCAGTTATTGCAACTACCTCTCGGTAGAGTTGGTCGGTGCAGATGAGCACATCTTTCTTGTCAAAGGGGACGGTGATGATGGTCAACGGCCCCGGCATCTTCAATGTGTTGTAGGCGTAGTGTGACGCCGCCATGAACTTGGCCATGGTTGAGCAGCCAAGGATCCCACTATATGGCAAGGGGATCTCAGCGACATCGAAAACGATCTTCTCCATTCTATAGTTTAGCTCGCCCCCAAACATAACGGGCAACGTGATTTTGCCTTTTGGTTGGCTCCTTCCCGGGTTGACCCCTTGAAACGTGCCCATCTCCTCGAGATCTCCATCAGGAATCTGCAGCCTCTTGATCATAGCGGGCGAGATCAAGTTCAAACCGGCCCCACCGTCAACCAGCACTTTTGTCACCTTGAGGTTGCGTATTGTTGGTGAAACCAACAACGGCAAACACCCGACCGCAGTTGTGCGATTAGGGTGATCCTAGATGTCAAAAACGATGGGCGTGCGGGACCACTTCAGTGGCTTCTGGGCATCGAACGATGGCTCCGTCACAGTGACCTCTCGTGCCCACTGTTTTAGTTGGCGATGAGAGTTGTGGAACGAGGCGCCACCGTCGACGCACATGGCCTCTGTAGCTTTCTGGAACTCGTGCTCGCCAGACTCGTCATCCTCGTCGTGATCATCATCTTCCCCCTTCTTATTGCGGCCCCGAGCGGGCCTCTCTTGTTGATTATCTTTGCCGCAGCGACCTCCTTGGCCGCCACGCTTCTTGCCGGACCCCTCAGCACCATCCTGACCCTTCTACTTGTCCCACCTTTCATATTCAGCCTTCTGTTTTTCTGCAGGCAGCTCAACCTGTCGGCAGTTCTAGAGGTCATGGCCCTTGGTGCGGTGGATCTTGCAGTACTGCTTGTCAGAGCCTCCTGGCTTGTCGGCGGCAGCCAAGGCCCACCAGGCGGCGCACCCGGGAACCTCATTGCCGGGGTCGTTAGCCTTGGCCTTCTTGGCGGCGCCGGGGTCACCGGAACACTCAACGGCAAGCACAGTCTTGCCCTTATGCTTCCTGTTGCGACGCAGGCCCTTCTTCATCGGGGCGGCGGCGTCTTCATCCGTGGAGTCAGTTTCCGCACCGGCGTCCTCGCCGGGGTACTTCCTTCTTTCTTCAGCACGAGCACATCTATCTTCCGGAACATAAAGTTCGGCTACATCCTTGACCTTGCTCATTGCCAGCTCTTCACACATCTTACAGTTGCGTACGTTCTGATGGAATGCACTGATGATAGCGGAGGGATGAACATTGATAACCCACAAGTATAGGGGATCAATTGTAGCCTCTTTCCATAAGTAAGAGTGTCGAACCCAACGAGGAGCTATAGGTAGAACAAATATTCCCTCAAGTTTTGTCGACCACTGATACAACTCTACGCACGCTTGACGTTCTCTTTACCTAGAACAAGTATAAAACTAGAAGTACTTTGTAGGTGTTTTTGGATAGTGAGGGAGTCCTGGATTAGGGGGTCTCTGGACAGCCAGACTATATACTTTGGCCGGACTGTTGGACTATGAAGATACAAGACTGAAGACTTCGTCCCGTGTCTGGATGGGACTCTACTTGGTGTGAAAGGCAAGCTAGGCAATACGGATATGTATATCTCCTCCTTTGTAACTGACCTTTTGTAACCCTAGCCCCCTTCAGTGTCTATATAAACCGGAGGGTTTTAGTCCGTAGGACAACATACAATCATACCATAGGCTAGCTTCTAGGGTTTAGCCTCTCCGATCTCATGGTAGATCAACTCTTCTACTACCCATATTATCAAGAATAAATCAAGCAGGACGTAGGGTTTTACCTCCATCAAGAGGGCCCGAACCTGGGTAAAACATCGTGTCCCCAGCCTCATGTTACCATCCGCCTTAGATACACAGTTCGGGACCCCCTACCCGTCATCATTAGGCTTGATGGCTCCTTCGATCATCGATAGCGATGCAGTCCAGGGTGAGATTTTTCTCCCCGGACAGATGTTTGTATTCGGCGGCTTCGCACTACGGGCTAACTCGCTTGGCCATCTGGAGCAGATCGAGAGTTACGCCCCTGGCCACCAGGTCAGGTTTGGAAGCTTAAACTATACGGCCGATATCCGCGGAGACTTGATCTTCGACGGATTCGAGCCCCTGCCTAGTGCGCCACATGGTCACAATGAGCATGATTTAGCTCTGCCATCGTACAGTGTTTAGGAGATCGCACCGGCCACCGCTCCGACCCTCAATTCGGAGCCAGTTGCGCCATCCATGGACAGGTGGATAGACCCCGCCACGGAGGCTGCACTCTCATCGGCGATCGAGCCGAGTATCGACCTTACCCTTCACGGGAGCCGTGACGCCGAACTACCGGATTCTTCCCCGGCCACGGACTCCGAACCGCCTGCGCCCATGCCTATCGAATCCGACTGGGCGCCGATCATGGAGTTTACCTCCGCGGATATTTTTCAGCACTCGCCCTTCGGTGACATGCTGAACTCATTAAGGTCTCTCTCCTTGTCAGGAGAGTCCTGGCCGAACTATGTCCGGCGGGATTGGGATGCGGATGACGAAGAAATTCGCCGCCCACCCACCACCCACTTAGTAGCCACTGTCGACGATTTGACCGACATGCTCGACTTCCACTCCGAAGACATCGACGGCATGGACGACGATGCAGGAGGCGAACAAGAACCACTTCCCACAGGGCACTGGACAGCCACCTCGTCATATGACATATATATGGTGGACACACCCATAGAAGACAATGGCGACGGGACAGCGGAGGATGACCCCTCCAAGAAGCAACCCAAGCGCTGACATCAGCGGCGCCACTCTAAGTCTCGCCAAAGCAAAAGCGGTGACACCGGCACATGAGATAATAGCACTCCGGACAGTGCCGAAGACGACAACAATACCCTCCAGCAAGATTTAGGGCAGGAGGATGGAGAAGCCAGCCCTCCCGAGAGAGCGGCAGATGGAGAGGCGGAGGGTGATAATTACATGCCTCCCTCCGAAGACGAGGCAAGCCTCGACGATGACGAATTTGTCGTGCCTGAGGATCCCGTCGAACAAGAGCGCTTCAAGCGCCGGCTTATAGCCACGGCAAATAGCCTTAAGAAAAAGCAACAACAGCTTCAAGCTGATCAAGATTTGCTAGCTGACAGATGGACTGAAGTCCTTGCGGCCGAGGAATATAAAATCGAACGCCCCTCCAAGAGTTACCCAAAGCACAGGTTGCTACACCGACTGGAGGAGGAAGCACCAAAACCTACATCTCTGGCGAATGACGCGGCTCATCGGCCATCTCGTGGCCGCGACAAAGAGGCATTCCAGCCAAAAGTTCAGCCCACTCCCCGACGCCACTCAAACAAAAATGCCAAGACATGGGGAAATACGCCAGACCTGCGAGACGTATTGGAGGACAAAGCAAAACACGCAAGATCGACCTACGGATCGCAAGGGCGCGCCACTATGCGAGACGATAACCGTCACGCCGGATACAGTAAAAGTAAGTCTGGACGGGCCGAACACAGCGGGCAAGACTCATTTGAGCTGCGTTGTGATATAGCCCAGTACAGAGGCGCCGCACACCCCCTATGCTTCATAGACGAAGTAATGGATCATCAAATCCCAGAGGGTTTCAAACCCATAAATATAGAATTATACGACGGCACAACAGATCCCGCGGTATGAATCGAGGACTTCCTCCTGCACATCCACATGGCCCGCGATGACGATCTACACGCCATCAAATACCTCCCACTTGCACTCAAAGGACCAGCTCGGCATTGGCTCAACAGCCTGCCAGCAGAATCCATTGGCTGTTGGGAAGATCTGGAAGCCGCATTCCGTGACAACTTCCAGGGCACTTATGTGCGACCACCAGATGCCGATGACTTGAGCCACATAATTCAGCAGCTAGAAGAATCGGCTAGGCAATTCTAGACACGGTTCCTAACAAAGAAAAATCAAATCGTCAATTGTCTGGATGCAGAGGCCCTAGCAGCTTTTAAGCACAACATCCGCGACGAGTGGCTCACCCGGCACCTTGGCCAGGAAAAGCCGAAATCTATGGCAGCCCTCATGACACTCAAGACCTGCTTTTGCGTGGGAGAAGATAGCTGGCTGGCTCGCAGCAATAACATATCAAAAAACCATGGTACTTCGGATACCAAGGATGGCAATGGCAGGTCACGTCGCAACAAACACAAGCGCCGCATTAACAGCGACAATACCGAGGATACGGCAGTCAATGCCGGATTCAAAGGCTCTAAACCCGGTCAGCGGAAAAAGCCATTCAAAAGAAGCACTCCGGGCCCATCCAGTTTGGACCGTATACTCGACCGCTTGTGTCAAATACACGGCACCCCCGACAAGCCAGCCAACCACACCAACAGGGATTGTTGGGTGTTCAAGCAGGCCGGCAAGTTAAATGCCGAAAACAAAGATAAGGGGTCACATAGCGACGACGAGGAGGAGCCCCGGCAGTCGAACACCGGAGGACAGAAGAGGTTCCCCCCACAAGTGCGGATGGTGAACATGATATACGCAACCCACATCCCTAAGAGGGAGCAGAAGCATGCGCTAAGGGACGTATATGCGTTGGAGCCAGTCGCCCCAAAGTTCAACCCATGGTCCTCTTGTCCGATCACCTTCGATCGCAGGGACCACCCCACTAGCATCCGTCATGGCGGATTCGCCGCAATGGTCCTAGACCCAATCATTGACGGATTTCACCTCACTCGAGTGCTTATGGATGGCGGCAGCAGCTTGAACCTGCTTTATCGGGACACAGTGCGCAAAATGGGTATAGACCCCTCAAGGATCAAACCCACAAAAACGACCTTCAAAGGCGTCATACCAGGTGCAGAGGCCCATTGTGCAGGCTCAGTCACACTGGAAGTGGTGTTCGGATCCCCGGATAACTTCCGAAGCGAGGAGTTAATCTTCGATATAGTCCCGTTCCGCAGTGGCTATCATGCACTGCTCGGGCGAACCGCATTTGCGAGATTCAATGCCGTACCGCACTATGCATACCTCAAGCTCAAGATGCCAGGACCTCGGGGGGTCATCACAGTCAATGGAAACACATAGTGCTCTCTTCGTACGGAGGAGCACACTGCGGCCCTTGCAGCAGAAGCGCAAAGCATCCTCTTAAGGCAATCCACCAGTTCGGCGATTCAAGACCCGAACACCTTCAAGAGCGCCCGGAGTAATCAGCAACAAGACCGCCTGACACGTTCCGAGATCGCATAGCAATGCGGCCCCCACCCCAGCACCAGCCAAACGGCGAAATCCATGCCCCGCGTACATAATTATGCATTGAAAATACCATGGGCACAGGTGGGGAGGGAGGCACGACTACGGCACGCCCAAGACGCGGCTCAATCGCACTAGGGGTTTCCCGCTTTGTTATTTTTCTATCTTTCAGGACTTTAATCTCTGGAAACCCTGTCCGGCAGTATGATTGTCAGACACATGATGCAACAACCAAGGAGGCAGAAAGCTACGTCGCACCACGGAACTCCCAGGTGGTCTCTGATAACGACTGAAATACTTGCTTTAAATACCATTCCTCAGCCTTCCCTTGGAGGGGACATGTCAAATAGTCCTACTTTTTGCTTATCGGACTACTTGTATCATTCTGCTTTAACGCACCTTTTTTTAAACAATGCACAGCACTAGACTATTATCACATTCTATATTCTTCTTTATATATATATATATGTTCATTCATGACATTCAGCACCCGTACACTCTGGTACGGCCAATACGCTAGGGGCTTAAGTATCCCCATAATACGGTGTGAGAAGTTCGAACACTTTCGACAGTGCGGCACCCCGAACTTATAGCATTATATGCATCAACTATGAATCATGTCTTGGGTCAATAGTTGGGTTTGCCCGGCTCCCATGTTTTGGTACCTTACGTTCCGCTATATCGCCTAAGGTAGCACTGGGAGAACTACTGCGATTGTGCCCCGGTTCAGCTGGGCTAAGCACCTCAGTAGAGAAAGCTAAAACTGACTGTCATGATAAGGCGAGAGCTGGTCGCTGTTCGAGAGGTTTCGAGTCTCTAAAGACTTATGCCGCTTAGAGCGAGGAGTCGGCTTTGTCTGGCTTCAGGCGTGTATAGCGCCCCGAATTCAGCCTTCCAAATACTAGGGGCTTCGCCAAAATTTAAAATAGTAGAATTCTATGGCTAAGTGACAGTGATAAAGCATTATAGTCTGGTTGCCTTGTTCATTGTGCTGAGCACCTCCCTCGAAGGACCCAACAATGGAAAAAAGAGTGCTCAGATTTATCCTGAACACCCCAGCACTTGTGGCATGGGGGCAGAAGCCGACGACTGGCCATCACTCAGATTTGATAAACAGCCGCACAGAAGGTAATATTTTAAATTCAAACAAGCGTTGCATAGCGCACATGAACAAGTTCTCATAATACAGGATCACACGAGCAAGTTCATTCAAAAATTACATCTTTTGCACACTCGTCCGCCACAAGATGGGCACCCTTCAGGACACCCTCATAATACATTTCAGGGTGGCGATGCTCCTTGCCCTGCGGCGGCCCCTCCTTCACCAGCTTCTCAGCGTCCATCTTGGCCCTGTGCACCTTTGCACGGGCAAAAGCCCGGCGGGCACCTTCTATACAGATGGACCGCTTGATGACTTCCAGCCGCGGGAAGGCATCCACAAGCCGCCTCACCGGGCCGAAGTAGCTATTGGGAAGGGATTCGCCAGGCCACATCCGGACTATAAAGCCCTTCATGGCCTGTTCGGCCGCCTTGTGCAGCTCGACCAGTTGCTTCAGCTGGTCGCTCATAGGCATCGGGTGTTCGGTCCCAGTATACTGAGACCAGAACAGCTTCTCCGTCGAGCTTCCCTCCTCGGCCTGGTAAAATTTCGCGGCATCCGACACGCTGCGGGGCAAATCTGCGAATGCTCCTGGAGAGCTCCAGACTCGGGTAAGTAACAAGTAATTTACTTTCACATGCTTGCTTTGTATATTGAATGCCTTACCCGCCGCTATCCTCCTCATCACCTCAATCTCCTGGAAGGCCTTTTGGGCTTCGTCCTTGGCATGCTTTGTGCTCTCGAGGGCCGCGGCAAGCTCGGACACTCGCATCATCGAGTCAAGCTCCAAAGCCTCATGCTTCTTCACGAGAGCCTGGAGCTCTTGCTGCACCTCTCCCACCCGTGCCTCTTGTTTCTCCCGCTCGCTGCGCTCCTTGGTCGCTTTGTCTTCGACCTCGGACAGCGCTTGCTTCAGGGTCGCCACTTCGGTCGTGGCCCCTGGCACATTCACGATGATCCTGTCATTCTGCAACCACATTTTCTTTTATATATATAGACAAGGTATTACTTACCTTTGTTCTCCTCGAGCTGCCTCTTGGCAAGGCCGAGCTCTTTCTCGGACACCTCGAGGTCCTGCTTCAGTGTGGTGACCTCCGCAGTCAGTGCGGCAGAGGTCAGTAGCGAAGCGTGCATACGCATATAGACATACTTATATTAGACTCCTGCATATATTATTTGATCCTCTATTCGGATTTTCTTTGTAAACACCAAACAGAGCATCAGGGGCTACTGTCTATGCAGTAATATTTTTCCTATATTTTAAATAATTGCCTCAAATCCTGTTAGAAGGCTGGCACAGGCTTCAGTCAGTCCGCTCTTGACGGACTGAACCTTCTTGATCACCACACTCATAATAGTGCGGTGCTCTTCGTCGATGGAAGCGTCGTGAAGTGCTCCCAGCAGGTTGTCCGGTGCCTCTAGATGGACAGAGGTCATCGGCACAGGTGTCTTGCCCATTTTGGAAGGGGGCCGCCTGCCCGAGTCCGGAACCACTGGAGGTTCCGGCGCGGTGTTCGGCTGAGACCCGAACTTGGAGCCCCCGGGAGCCTTGCTCCCTTTCCTCCTAGAGTCCGGAAGGTCGCCTTGAGGCGCCTCCGGGACTGTCTCCCCCCGGCTCGGTGCCCCCTGAGACAGTACCTCGGCATTGTCCGTAATGCAAGGAGAGGTGGCGGTTGGAAGTGTATCACTATTCATGTCCGACAAGTCCAAGGAACCGTCCGACGATGATACATCGATACGGGCTTGGGGCGGATTGCATAATCATATTCGACGTTAGGAAAAGCAGTGCGGCAAAGGTATGCTATGAGTTACTCTGGTATCTGAATACTTACGACTTCGCCAGGTGCTTGGCCCTGAGTAGCCACTCGTCTTCACCGTTCGCGGCGGTGGTGGAACAGTCCGGAAGGAGAGTTCTTCCCTTCTTGGACCCTTCAGCCTCCCAGGTTGGGGCGGCCTTCCTTTTCTTGTCTCCCCCGACTGGAGGGGGAGAATCTTCATCTTCCTTCTCCTCGTTTTCACGGGAGGAGGGTGTCTCGGTGTTATCGTACGATGAGTCCGATACCACCTGGCGCCGGGAACTCTTTCGGGTTCCCTTGGCCTTCTTCTTGGTCTTCTCCGGCACCTCATAAGGAGCCGGAGTCCGCATCTACGTCAGGAGAGCGTCCGCAGTGTCTACGGGCAGAGGGGCCGGACAGTCAATCTGCTCCGATGCCTCCACCCAGTCCTGTCAAAGGCATGGGAGCTTAGACCACGCACATGGTTAAGCTATGGGAAATAAATATCCTACCGGATGTACATAACTTACCGATTTCTCAGGGCGCTTCGCGCTTAGCCCGCGGTCCTCGGTGAGAGAGGGAGGGACCTCGGCGCCCTTGAAAAGCACCCTCCAGACATCTTTGTGCATCGTGTCGAAGAGGTCGCTTAGAGTCTGGTGCTAGGCCGGGTCAAACTCCCATAAGTTGAAATCCCGTTGTTGACATAGGAGGAACCGGCGGAAGAGCATGACCTGGACTATGTTGACAAGCTTAAGTTTCTTGCTTGTGATGTTCCGGATACACTTCTGGAGTCCGTCCAACTCCACCGATGAACCCCAGGACAGGCCCTTCTCCTTCCAGGAAGCGAGCCGCATGGGGATTCCGGATCGAAACTCGGGGGCCGCCACCCAGTTGGTTTCGCGCGGCTCGGTGATGTAGAACCACCCCGATCGCCACCCCTTTATCGTCTCCATGAAGGATCCCTCGAGCCATATAACGTTGGGCATTTTGCCCACCATGGCTCCGCCGCATTCCGCTTGTTGGTCGCCCACCACCTTCGGCTTGATATTGAAGGTCTTCAGCCACGGGCCTAAGTGGGGCCGGATGCGGAGGAAATCCTCGCACATGACGATGAACGCCGAGATGTTGAGGATGAAATTCAGGGCCAGATCATGAAAGTTCAGGCCATAATAGAACATGAGGTCGCAGACGAATGGATGGAGGGGAAACCCCGGTCCTCGAACGAAGTGGGGGAGGAAAACCACCCTTTCGTGAGGTTCCGGGGTAGGGACGACCTACGCCGCGGCTGGCAGCCGGTGCGCGATATCCGCGGCTAAGTATCCGGCTCCACGTAACTTTTTGATGTGCCCCTCCATGACGGAGGAGGCCATCCACTTGCGTCCCGCTCCGGACATGTTTGGAGAGAGTTGAGGAGGAGGATGTGGACTTGGGCGCTGGAGCTCGAGTGTGCGAGAATGGATGAGCAAGGAGGAAGAAGGCATGGGTAGAAAAATGTGAGATCTTATCCCTTTATAAGGGCGGACTAAACTATGTGCCCCCACTTGCCTGGTAAAACTCGCTTATCCCCCAAGCGCCGTAATTGATGGCGCGGTTGGGTTACCCACGTCCGTATTGATGAGAATCCCGTAATAAGGGGAACACGATCTCTGCTTTGACAAGACGTGTCAAGAAACCGCCTCGCGTTATGTGCGGGGGCGGGTTAAAGAAAAACGGTTCAAATAATTACCGGGCCGTGGCGTGATGTCATGCTGCCAAAACGTCTCAGTAGATTAGATTTGTGGTAATATTATTCTCTCTATAGTGGTATGTGGAACTTATTTTGCAGGGTCGGACACTATCCTTGTATTCAAACTCTTCTGTGGTGTATTCGGAGGAGGAACCTGCTTTGCAATGCCGAAGACAACACTGCGCGCCGGACTCGTCGTCATTGAAGCCTGGTTCAGGGGCTACTAAGGGAGTCCTGGATTAGGGGGTCTCCGCACAGCTGGACTATATCCTTTGGCCGGACTGTTGGACTATGAAGATACAAGATTGAAGACTTCGTCCCGTGTCCGGATGGGACTCTACTTGGTGTGGAAGGCAGGCTAGGCAATACAGATATGTATATCTCCTCCTTTATAACCGACCTTGTGTAACCCTAGCCCCCTCCGGTGTCTATATAAACCAGTATAAACCGGAGAGTTTTAGTCCGTAGGACAACCATAGGCTAGCTTCTAGGGTTTAGCCTCTCCGATCTCGTGGTAGATCAACTCTTGTACTACTCATATTATCAAGAATAAATCAAGCAGGACATAGGGTTTTACCTCCATCAAGAGGGCACGAACCTGGGTAAAACATCGTGACCCCAGCCTCCTGTTACCATCCGCCTTAGACGCACAGTTCGGGACCCCCTACCCGAGATCTGCTGTCGGATTTCGGGTTCCGGCAGACCCTTGAGGTTCGAACACTGGGGTGCACGCGGAGATCTCTCCCCTACTGATCTACGTCCGATCCTGTCATGCGAACTAAGATGAAAATGATGAACAACACAAGAGACACGAGGTTTATACTGGTTCGGGCCACCGTTGTGGTGTAATACCCTACTCCAGTGTGTGGTGTGATGGATTGCCTCTGGGCTGATGATGGACAGTACAAGGGAAGAACAGCCTCGCAAGGGGTGTTCCTGAGCTGGTGCGGTGTGTTCTACTTAGTCTCTGCTAGGTTCTTCTTCCCTCTCTGCTAAGGTTCTACCAGATCTCTGGTCGTCTCTCTACTCTGTGGTGGCTAGCTCTATTTATAGAGGCCCTGGGCCTCTCCCCAAATAATGAGTGGGAAGGGCGCCAACAATTGGCCATTTTGAAGGGGAACATCTAGTACAAGTTATCCTGACCAAAGGTGGTCTTCGGCTGCCAAAAGCACTGGTGATGACGCCGTCTTGGGCTCCACGGTGACCTCCGTCCGGCTGGTCTTGGTCTCATTGCACCGGAATGGTAACCTTTGCCCAATACGTTGGCCTGTGCTTGCCCCCTTTGGACCAAAGGGGAAACAAGGACACTGCGCAGGCCGGCGCCCGCCTGGTCTCGATCGTCATGGCTTGCTTCACGGGTTCCTCACGAGATACCCTTGCCTTGATCTCTCCGCCTCCTCGCGAGCCTGCCTGATGAGGCTGCCTCTCAGGAAGCTTCTTGTCATCCGCCCCACGAGGCTTGGCCCCTCGCCAGGGTCTTGAGCTTGCGCTGATGAAGATGGGCCGCGCTGGGCCCCCACTTGAGCCACGCCGCAGGCCGCATGCAGGCAAGTCTGGGGACCCCCATTCCCAGAACGCCGACAGTAGCCCCCGGGCCCAAGGCGCGCCTGGTCTTGGCCTGGCGGGGAAGCGAAGGGGTGAGCGCGAAGCACCGCGGGCCCCAATAGCCTGCGGCCTTGGGTGCCGCCTGGCGGTTGACTAGACATGGGCGTATGCGCTTCCCACGATGCCTCGGCAACCGCACGACTTGACAAGTCCCTGCATGCAGAGAAACCGGTCATGATTACCTGCGATCATGGTGCTCGGTGGTTGGCCTCCTCCGGCTATAAGTACGGGGCTAGGCAAGCCCCTTCAGTCCATCCCTTCTTGCTGCTCCTTTTCTTCTTCTTGGCTAATCGCCGTCCCCATGGCCCCAAAGAGATTCTCGGCCGCGGAGAAAGGAAAGGCCCCCCGGGCAGGGCCTGACCCTCCCCCAACCAAGCGCGGCCGAGGCCGCCCTCGCAAGTACACCACGGTCCCCGTGGTAGCCTCCCGCGGTCCTGGAGGTGGTTCCCTGCGTGGTGGTGAGCGCCCGGTTGCCGACGGGGGGCACACCGTGGGTGTGCGCCCCCTAGACCACGCTTCCGCCCTGCGGAGGTGCTGCCGGAGTTCGTCGTGCGGTCGGCGGACCCATCCAGCACCCGACTCCAGCTCCCACGTTTCTTCGTAGATGAACTGCCGACCAGCGCTCGGTGCGGCTTCTGGCTCCAGGCAGACGGCTGCTGCAGCAGGGCCTCCTGGGCTTCGCTGGAGGTCTCCATCTCTGGGAACGGGGCCGAGACACGCGGCTAGCAAACGTTTGCCCGCGCGGGCGGCCTGGGCCGGTGTTGTACCCTGTACTTCAAGTTCGATGGCAACGCCACCCTCTACATGAGGGTGTTTGGGGAAGATGGTCGCCGTGCCGGGTGCTGCACCGAAGGCGACGACTGCGGCCGCCTGCCCAGCCCCGGCACTGACCAGGATGAAGATGGTGACTAGCGTATAGACGGCGGTGCTCGGGGTTCGCCAAGTTTCGGTGACTCTCCCTCAGGCAGCAGCTCCTCCAGCGGTGGCCGCGACCAGCCCTCGCGTCGTCGCGCCCGCCTGGGTGAAGGCCGTGGGTCCACCCGCTGCCGCGCCCTGGCGAAGCAAGAGGAGGCGTCCGCATGATCCCCAGGAGCAGCTCGAGCTTGTGCTGTAGGTTGGTGTTGGACAGGTCGTGTCCATTTTGTTTCCTACCTTTCCTACGTAAGAAGAAGGTAGTACAGGGCCCCGTGGGGGCGTGTTAGAACTGTTGCTGTCAAGTGTCGCATTGCTTTTGCCATTTCTGCGCTATGTTTCCGTGTTGCGTGTCCATGTGCGGGAGTCATTTGAGCTTGGTGGAGCTTGACGCGGCCCTCGCCTCCGAAGGCTGAGGCCTCGCCGTGCGCTTCATGCCTTGCAAGGATTAGTTAGAGGGGTAGCTTACGGTCTTGGTTGTGGGGGCGATCAGCCTAGGTCCTGCACTCGTGTCGCGATGCCCGTGGGGCACAGACTGGGAGGGGTGCTCCGGAAGAGGACTCGGACAGGAAAGCTCCAGACGATTGGGGCAGAAGACGCTCGGGAGGGCGCCCGCGAACACCCCTCGCGAGACTTGTGAGAGAGAAAACGAGGCGAGCGAGCGAGAAAGACAAAGAGTCACAAGCCAGGAATGTCAGCAACTCCAATAAAACTTCAAACGGGAATAAACAAGCCAACTGCAGAAAGCAAATGGGAAAGCCACGTCCGGCACCTATTCTAGTCTTCGACGTCTTCTCACCAGTGCGGAGCTAAGTGCTGCCACTGGGCATGGGCGGGAGCCCCCGAGGCCCGAGGGCAGCACTCCGGAGACTCCGGGGCGTGTACAGCCCCACTCATTATTACGTGAGAGTGTCACGGGCGGCGAGCTTCACAGGCATTCACCTTCTTCACAGGCACCGGGCCTTTTCCAAAACGCGATAGCTTCATAGGCATTCGCCTTCTTCACAGGCACTGGGCCTTTCCCAAAACGCGATACCTTCACAGGCATTCGCCTTCTTCACAGGCACCGGGCCTTTCCCAAAACGCGATAGCTTCACAGGCATTGGCCTTCTTCACAGGCACCGGGCCTTTCCCAAAACGCGATAGCTTCACATGCATTGGCCTTCTTCACAAGCACCGGGCCTTTCCCAAAACGTGATAGCTTCACAGGCATTGGCCTTCTTCATAGGCACCGGGCCTTTCCTAGGCGCTAGGCCTCGCTCAAGGGTAGAACCTCCGGAGATGTTGAATGTTCCATGTGTTCTGGATGGGTACTCCCTCCGGAGTCTCCAAGCGCGCGGAGCCAGGCCTGGAAACATGAACAACCTTGAACGGGCCCTCCCACATGGGTGAGAGCTTGTGCAGCCCCTCCCTGGAGAGAACCCGTCTGAGCACGAGATCCCCTACCTCAAGGGTCCTGGGGCGGATGTTGCGGCAGTGGTATCGTCATAGCGCCTGTTGATACCTTGCCGCTCGTAGTGCGGCTTCCCGACGGCGTTCGTCCCCTAGCACGAGATCCGTCCCCCGCATGGCGTCCTGCTGAGCCTCGTCGAATGCCAGGACCTGTGCGGAGCGACACCTGACCTCATGAGGGAGAACGGCCTCTGCTCCATAGACGAGGAAGAACGGGGTCTCGCCAGTCGGCTTGGTCGCTGTCGTGCGGATTGACCACATCATGGACTGGAGCTCGTTGTACCAGCCCCTGCCGTAGGCTTCCAGCTTCTTCTTGAAGGTCCTGGCTTTGAGGCCCCTCAGGACCTCCGCGTTGGCTCGCTCGGCCAGGCCGTTGCTCCGGGGGTGTGCTACCGAAGCGTAGCATATCTGTGTTCCAAGGTTAGCACAATATGTTTTGAAGAGATTACTGGTGAATTGCGAACCGTTGTCGGTGATGATGCGGTTGGGCACCCCAAATCGGCTCACAAGGCCCTTGATGAATTTGACCACTGAGCCTACCAGGATTGTGCGGGCGGCTTCCACCTCAGCCCACTTGGTGAATTTGTCCACGGCGACGTAGAGGCAGCGATAGCCCCCTGGCGCCCGAGGAAACGGGCCTAGAATGTCGAGCCCCCGAACCACGAACGGCCATGAGAGGGGTATAGTCTGTAGACCCCCCGCAGGCTGATGGATCTGCTTAGCGTGAAACTGGCAGGCCTCGCAAGCCTTCACAAGCTCAACGGCATTGTTGAGTGCTGTGGGCCAATAGAATCCACTACGGAATGCCTTGCCGACGAGGGTCCGTGACGACGAGTGGTGCCCGCAGTCTCTGCCATGTATGTCCGCTAGTAGCTCCTTCCCTTGCTCTCGGGAGATGCAACGTAAGGACACGTCATTCGGTCGCTTCCTGTAGAGATCCATCCCTGATGCAATAAGCCGTGGCCTACCGCGCCACACGCTCCGCTTCCTCCTTATTCTCCGGCAGAGTCCCTTGCATCAGGTAGTTCTTGAGCTCCGGGATCCAACACCCTTCCTGAGGCTCTAACGCCAGGAGCAGGCATGCCCCTGAGGCTGGGCCGCAGACCGGAGCTCCCGAGGCAGGCGGCTGAGGAGGTTCCTCCCTTGGTTGCGCCGTGCCCGATAGCGACGGCACCGCTGAGGGCTTGAAGAGCCTCTCCTCGAAGATGCCAGGCTCCTGCGGCAGCCGCCTAGACGCCCTCTTGGCAATGTTGTCGGCCTCCCGATTGGTGCCGTGAGGCACATGCTACAGCTCCAGCCCCCAGAGTTGTTTCTCCATCCTGCGGACTTCAGCGAGGTAAGCTTCCATGTGCTCGTCCTTTGGCTCATATATCTTGTTGGAGAAGTTGACGAGGAGCTCTGAATCGCCCTTGATGGTGAGGCGCTTTACCCCTATGACGATCGCGGCTTTTAAGCCTGCTATCAGGCCTTCGTACTCTGCTATATTGTTGGAGACCTTCTCTCCGTGTTGGAAGCAGAGTTGCATGGCGTAATAGAGTTTGTCTTGAGTGGGGGATACGAGCACCGCGCCAGCTCCCACGCCATGTCGGGAGAACGCCCGATCGAAGTACATGACCCAGTCGTCCGGCGCTTCGCTTCCTATGGAAAGTGACCGGTCTTCGCCTGCCTCGACACCCGGTGCTTCTGCCCATTCTGCCACGAAATCCGCAAGTGCGGCTCCCTTGATGATCCTGGTCATACTGAATTCCAGCTGAAATGCTTGTAGTTCGATGTTCCATTTAGTGAACCTTCCAGCTGAGTTGGGGCTCCTGAGTACCCTCTCCAAGGGGTATGCCGAGACGACCTTGATGGGGTGGCCTTGGAAGTAGTGCCGCAGCTTGCACGAGGCCACCAATAGCGCGAGGAGGAGCTTTTGAGGCATGGGGTACCGCGCCCTCGCGTCCTGTAGCACTGTGTTGACGAAATACACGGGGTGCTCGACGAGGTTGAGGGTGCTGACGCAGCTTGCGTCCTCCTGGGGTCGAGGCGTTTCTTGAGGCAACAGAGCCCCCAGCTCTTGATCGTTTGAAGGGGCCTTTCTTCTTCATAAGCTTGAAGAAGGGCAGTGGTCGCTCCCCTATCTTGGATATGAAAGGCCCTAGCGCGGTTACACGCCCGGTGAGCTTCTGCATCTCCCTGAGGGTCTTCGGCGGGCTCATGTCCTCGACCGCCTTGACCTTCTCCGGGTTGGCCTCTATGCCTCTGTGGGATACTAGGAAGCCCAGGAGCTTGCCCGAGGGGACTCCAAACACGCATTTCTCCAGGTTGAGCCATAGATCCACTTCATTGAGGCTCGTGAAGGTTTCCTCCAGGTCCTGTATCAGGGTTTTTGCCTCCCGAGACTTCACCACGATGTCGTCGACGTAAGCCTCAGCGTTCCTCCCGAGATTAGGAAAGGTTGCGCCTGCGTTGAAAGCGATGTGCATCAGCCGCTGAAAGGTTGCGCCTGCGTTGTGCAACCCAAATGGCATGCACGTATAGCAGTACACCCCACACGGGGTTAGGAAAGCAGTCTTCTCCACGTCTTCCACCGCCATCTTGATCTGGTGATAGCCCAAGAAGGCATCCAGGAAGCACAATAGGTCACACTCTGCGGTGGAGTCGACTATCTGGTCAATGCGGGGGAGCGGAAATGGGTCTTGCGGGCAGGCTTTGTTGAGGTTGGTGAAGTCGACACACATGCGCTCCTTCCCCCCTTCTTTGGCACGACAATAGGATTAGCCAGCCAATCGGGGTAGCGGACCTCGCGGATAACCCCTGATGCTTCCAGTTTCCGGGTCTCTTGAACAATGAAAGCCTGCTTCTCAGTAGACTGACGCCTTGCCTTCGGCTTCACGGGGTGCACATTGGGGCACACGTTGAGGTGATGCTCAATCACTTCCCTTGGGACCCTTGCTAAGTGATCAGGTTCCCATGCAAACACCTTCTTGTTCGCACGCAGGAACCCGATCAGGGCTTTCTCCTACTCGGGCTCGAAGTTGGCCCCTATGGTGAAGGTGGCGCTAGCGGACCCGTCCTCGTCAACTGGTACCTGCTTGGTTTCTGCCTTGTCTTGGGTGAATAGCTGCTTCTTTTTAGCCGGCGCAGCCCCCTTGGGCTCAAGGGCATCGGTGCCAGTGGGCTATGCCACCGTGGCCGCCCTGAAAACAAGCTGGAGCACCTGCAGCGCATCCCTTGTGTCTCCTGACACAGTGAGGACACCGCTGCTCCCAGGCATCTTCATGAGGTTGTACACCAGGTGAGTTGCTGCCATGAACCAAGCCAGGGCCGGATAGCCAAGGATGGCGTTGTAGGGGAGGTCGATGGGGGCGATGTCGAAGTCGATCAGCTCCGTGCGGAAGTTGTCGCAGGTGCTGAAGGTCACTGGGAGGTGGATCTGTCCCAAGGAGGTGGTGGAACCGGCTCCGACGCCCGAGAAAGGCCTGCTGGGTCGGAGCCGCTCCAGCGGCACGTGGACGAGGCTGAAGGCCTCCACCGAGAGCACGTTGAGGCCAGCACCACCGTCGATGAGGGTCCTGGTGACGGCCACCTGGCAGATGGTTGGGGTGCGCAGCATCGGGAGCGCGCCCGAACCAAGGGGGTTGAAAGGGGTGGTCCTCCGAGTCGAAGGTTAGATCGGCCTCGGGTGCCACCCAGCCCGGGGGCTTCTCGGCGCTTGGAGGCGGTGCTGATCCGGCGGGTGAACGGCTTGACGTGATGGCTCGAGGGTGGTGCCTGGGAGCCACCCAGGAGAGCTGCGACGACAGGCGGCGCTGGTGCGGCGAAACGGGCGAGGAAGAGGTCGCGCAGCTCTTCCCAGGAGGTGACAGAGGCCGTCGGCAGGTGGAGGAGCCACGCGCGCGGGGCACTGGTGAGGGCCATGGGTAACCAGTTGGCCATCACCCGGTCATCGCCCCCGTCTCTGAGGACGGCCTCCTCGTATGTCAGGAGGAAAATCATCGGGTCCGTCGCGCCGTCGTAGCGCGGCGGCATCTCGGGCCTGAACTTGCACGGCCACTGCACCTGTCGCAAGGTGGGGGCCAAGGCCCGGAGCCCCCTGGCCCTGGTGTCGACATCCGTTGCTGGAGCGGGCGGCGCGTTGTCCGCCATGAGGGCGGGATGCGATGTTGGGGAAGAGCGGGTCGTCAGGAGGGAGGACTCCGGTGCACCCCTACCTGGCGCGCCAAATGTCGGATATCGGGTTCCGGCAGAACCTGCAGGTTCGAACACTGGGGTGCGCGCGGAGATCTCTCCCCTACTGATCTACGTCCGATCCTCTCGTGCGAACTAAGATGAAAATGGTGAACAACACAAGAGACACGAGGTTTATACTGGTTCGGGCCACCGTTGTGGTGTAATGCCCTACTCGAGTGTGTGGTGTGATGGATTGCCTCTGGGATGATGATGGACAGTACAAGGGAAGAACAGCCTCGCGAGGGGTGTTCTTGAGCTAGTGCGGTTTGTTGTACTTAGTCTCTGCTGGGTTCTTCTTCCCTCTCTGCTAGGGTTCTACCAGATCTCTGGCCGTCTCTCTACCCTATGGTGGCTAGCTCTATTTATAGAGGCCCTGGGCCTCTCCCCAAATAACGAGCGGGAAGGGCGCCAACAATTGGCCATTTTGAAGGGGAACATCTAGTACAAGTTATCCTGACCAAAGGTGGTCTTCGGCTGCCAAAAGCACTGGTGATGACGCCGTCTTGTGCTCCACGGTGACCTCCGTCCGGCCGTCCGGCTGGTCTTGGTCTCGTTGCACTGGAATGGTAACCTTTGCCTGATACCTTGTCCTGTGCTTGCCCCCTTTGCACCAAAGGGGAAACAAGGACACTGCGCAGGCCGGCGCCCGCCTGGCACCCGCCTGGTCTCGATCATCATGGCTTGCGTCACGGGTTCCTTGCGAGGTACCCCTGCCTTGATCTCTCCACCTCCTCGCGAGCCTGCCTGATGAGGCTGCCTCTGAGGAAGCTTCCCGTTGTCCCCCTCGCGAGGCTTGGACCCTTGCGAGGGTCTTGAGCTTGCGCTGATGAAGATGGGCCGCGTTGGGCCCCCACTTGAGCCACGCCGCAGGCAGCAGGCAGGCAAGTCTGGGGACCCCCGTTCCCAGAACACCGACATCCGCTGGTTTTGACACCGACAGATAGGTTTGCAAGATAATAAAGAGCGCGTAAATAAAAAATAGGGGCTGTTTAGATAAAGAAACAATAAAGTTAGTATAGCGAGTGTGGAAAAGTGGTGGTAGGAGTTGCGAAATTGTCCTTAAGCAATTGACTACTTTACTAGACCGATAGCAAGTTTTATGTGGGAGAGGCCACTGCTAGCATGTCGTCCCTGACTTGGAATTCTATGCACTTATGACTGGAACTATTAGGAAGCATCCGCAACTACTAATGTTCATTAAGGTAAAACCCAACCATAGCATTAATATATATTAGTCCCTCTTCAATCCCATATGCATCAATTTCTATGCTAGGTTGAAGCTTCTGTCACTCTTGCCCTCCAATACATAGTCCTATCAACATACAACTAACCCTATGGTGTGATCCACACGCGCACTCATATGATAGGCACCAAAGGACAGCAACATAACCACAAGCAAATTAAACCAATCATAGCAATTCACCAATTACCGATAGGACAACGAAATTCTACTCAGACATCATAGGATGGCAACACATCATTGGATAATAATATGAAGCATAAAGCACCATGTTCAAGTAGAGGGTACAACGGGTTGCGGGAGAGTGGACCACTGTAGATAGATGGGGGAAGATGATGAAGATATTGGTGAAGATGACGGAGGTGTTGGTGTAGATCGCCGTCACACGATGATGGCCCTGGTGGCGTTCCGGCACCACCGGGAGAGAGGGGGAGAGAGCCCCCCTTCTTCTTATTATTCTTCCTTGACGTTCTCCCTAGATGGTAGAAGGGTTTCCCCTCTGGTCCATGGCCTCCATGGCGGTGGAGGGGCGAGAGCCCCTCCGAGATTGGATCTGTCTCTCTGTCTCTCTCTGTTTCTGCATTCCCTGATTCTGCCCTTTCACCATTTCTTAAATTGTCGGAGATCCATAACTCCGATTGGGCTGAATTTTTGACACGATCTCTATCCGGATATTAGCTTTCTTGCGGCGAAAGAAGGGCACAAACCTCCTTACGGGGTGGCCACGGGGGCCCAGGGCGCGCCCCCCTGCCTCGTGGCCCCCTCGGGCATCGTCTCGCGTTGATTCTTCTTCCCAAAAATCACATATATTCCAAAAAAATCTCCATCAGTTTTTATCCCATTTGGACTCCTTTTGATATGGATTTTCTGTGAAACAAAAAACATGCAACAAACAGGAACTGGCACTGGGCACTAGATCAATATGTTAATCCCAAAACTAGTATAAAAAGTTGCCAAAAGTATATGAAAGTTGTATAATATTGGCATGGAACAATCAAAAATTATAGATACGACGGAGACGTATCAGCATCCCCAAGTAACTGATAAAAAAGATAATTTTTGATGTGGAATGCTACCTATCATAATCTTGATCGTGTATCTAATCATGGCATGAATATTAAGACACGAGTGATTCAAAGCAATAGTCTATCATTTGACAATAAGACAATAATACTTCAAGCATACTAACCAAGCAATTATGTCCTCTCAAAATAACATAGCCAAAGAAAGATCATCCCTACAAAATCATATAGTTTGGCCATGCTTCATTTTTGTCGCACAAAATGCTCCCATCATGCACAACCCCGATGACAAGCCGAGCAATTGGTTCAGACTTTTTAACGCTATAGATGGAATAGAATATGATGGTGGAGGTTGTGTGGAGAAAATAAAAAGGAGAAAGTCTCACATTGACGCGACTAATCAACGGGCTATGGAGATGCCCATCAATTGATGTCAATGTGAGGAGTAGGGATTGCCATGCAACGGATGCACTAAGAGCTATAAGTGTATGAATGCTCAAACTGGAAACTAGGTGGGTGTGCATCCAACTTGCTTGCTCATGAAGACCTTAGGCATTTGAGGAAGCCCATCATCGGAATATACAAGCCAACTTCTATAATGAAAATTCCCACTAGTATATGAAAGTGATAACTCAAGAGACTCTCTATATGAAGAACATGGTGCTACTCTGAAGCACAAGTGTGGTAAAAGGATAGTAACATTGCCCCTTCTCTCTTTTTCTCTAATTTTTTTGTTTTTTTGGTGGGCTTCTTTGGCCTCTTTTTTATTTGAGCTTCTTTGGCCTCTTTTATTTATTTTTAAGTCCGGAGTCTCATCCCGACTTGTGGGGGAATCATAGTCTCCATCATCCTTTCCTCACTGGGGCAATGCTCTAATAATGATGATCATCACACTTTTATTTACTTACAACTCAATATTACAACTCGATGTCTAGAACAAAGTATGACTCTATATGAATGCCTCCGGCGGTGTACCGGGATGTGCAATGATCTAGAGTAGCAATGACATCAAAAAACGGACAAACCATCATGCTAGCTATCTTACGATCATGCAAAGCAATATGACAATAAATGCTCAAGTCATGTATATGATGATGATGGAAGTTGCATGGCAATATATCTCGGAATGGCTATGGAAATGCCATGATAGGTAGGTGAGGGAGTCCTGGATTAGGGGGTGTCCGGATGGCCGGACTATACCTTCAGCCGCACTCCTGGACTATGAAGATACAAGATTGAAGACTTCGTCCCGTGTCCGGAAGGGACTTTCCTTGGCGTGGAAGGCAAGCTTGGCGATATGGATATGTAGATCTCCTACCATTGTAACCGACTTTGTGTAACCCTAACCCTCTCCGGTGTCTATATAAACCGGAGGGTTTTAGTCCGTAGGACAACATACAGAACAACAATCATACCATAGGCTAGCTTCTAGGGTTTAGCCTCTCAGATCTCGTGGTAGATCTACTCTTGTACTACCCATATCATCAATATTAATCAAGCAGGACGTAGGGTTTTACCTCCATCGAGAGGGCCCGAACCTGGGTAAAACTTCGTGTCCCTTGCCTCCTGTTACCATCCGTCCTAGACGCACAGTTCGGGACCCCCTACCCGAGATCCGCCGGTTTTGACACTGACATTGGTGCTTTCATTGAGAGTTCCTCTGTGTCGTCGCCGTTAGGCTTGATGGCTCCTACGATCATCAATAGAAATGCAGTCCAGGGTGAGACCTTCCTCCCCGGTCAGATCTTCGTCTTCGGAGGCTTCGCACTGCGGGCCAATTCACTTGGCCATCTGGAGTAGATCGAAAGCTATGCCCCTGGCCGTCAGGTCAGATTTGGAAGTTTAAACTACACGGCTGAGATCTGCGGGGACTTGATCTTCGACGGATTCGAGCCACTGCCGAGTGCACCGCACTGTCATGACGAGCATGATCTAGCTCTGTCGCTGAACAGTGCCCTGGAGGCCGCACTCGCATCAGTTTCAACCCTTAAGTCGGAGCCAACTGCGCCGATCAAGGATGGGTGGTTGGACGCCGCCTCGGGGGCTGCGATCCCAACGGCGATCGAGCCGAACACCAGCCCCGCACTCCGCCAGACTCGTGACTCCAAGGAGCCGGACTCCTCTCCGGAATCCGGACCCTCCGCGCCCCTGCCGATCGAATCTGATTGGGCGCCGATCATGGAGTTTACTACCGCAGACATCTTTCAGCACTCGCCTTTCAGCGATATTCTGATGACACTGAAGTCTCTCTCTTTATCAGGAGAGCCCTGGCCGGACTATGGTCAGCAAGGTTGGGATACGGACGATGAAGAAATTCAAAGCCCACCTACCACCCACTTTGTAGCCACTGTCGACGATTTAACCGACATGCTCGACTTCGACTCCGAAGACATCGACTGTATGGACGCCGATGCAGGAGACGATGAAGAAGCAGCGCCTATTGGGCCCTGGAAAGCCACCTCGTCATATGACATATACATGGTGGACACCCCAAAAGAAGGAGATGGCGATGGAACAGCAGAGGATGACCCCTCCAAGAAACACCCTAAGCGCCCGCGTCAGCGGCGCCGCTCAAAATCCCGCCAAAACAAATATGGTGATTCCAGCACGGGAGATAATAATACTCCGGAGAGTGCTGAACAAAACCCCCTCTAGCAAGATTCAGCACAGGAGGATGGAGAAGCCATCCCTCATGAGAGAGCGGCAGACAGAGAGGTCGAGGACGATAATTATATGCCTCCCTCCGAAGACGAGGCAAGCCTCGACGACGACGAATTCGTCGTGCCAGAGGATCCCGTCGAGCAAGAGTGTTTTCAACGCAGGCTTATGGCCATGGCAAGAAGCCTCAAGAAAAAACAACAACGGCTTCGAGCTGATCAAGATTTGCTAGTCGACAGATTGACTGAAGTCCTTGCGGCCGAAGAGCATAAACTCGAACGCCCCTCCAAGAGCTACCCAAAGTGCAGGTTGCTACCCCGATTAGAGGAGGAAGCACTTGATACAGCCGACCGGCCACCTCGTGGCCGCGATAGAGAGGCCTCTCGGCCCTCCACTCAAGCCGCACCCCGTACCAAGGCACGGGAAAATGCGCCAGACCTGCGAGATATGTTGGAGGACAAGGCAAGGCAAACAAGATCGATCTACGAATCGCGTGGGCGCCCCACGACTCGAGACGATAACCGTCGCGCTAGATACAAATCCGGTAGGGCCGAACACAGTAGACAAAGCTCATTGGAGCTACGTCATGACATAGCCCAGTACAGAGGCGCCGCACACCCACTATGCTTCACAGACGAAGTAATGGATCATCAAATCCCCGAGGGTTTCGAACCAATAAACATCGAATCATATGATGGCACAACAGATCCTGCGGTATGGATCGAGGATTATCTCCTTCATATCCACATGGCCCGCGGCGATGATCTCCACGCCATCAAATACGTACCACTCAAGCTCAAAGGACCAGCTCGGCATTGGCTTAACAGCTTGCCGGTAGCATCAATCAGTTGTTGGGAGGACCTAGAAGCCGCATTCCTCGACAATTTCCAGGGCACTTATGTGCGACCACCAGACGCCGATGACCTAAGCCACGTAATTCAGCAGCCAGAGGAATCAGCCAGGCAATTTTGGACACGGTTCCTAACAGAGAAAAATCAAATAGTCGACTGTCCGGACGCAGAGGCCCTAGCAGCCTTCAAGCACAATATCCGTGACGAGTGGCTTGCCCGGCACCTTGGACAGGAAAAGCCGAAATCTATGGCAACACTCACGACACTCATGACCCGCTTTTGCGCTAGAGAAGACAGTTGGCTTGCTTGTAGCAACAATATGACCAAGAACCCTGGTAATTCGGATACCAGGGACAGTAGTGGCAGGTCGCGTCGCAACAAGCAGAAGTGCCGCATTAACGGCGACAATGCTGAGGATACGGCAGTTGCCGGATTCAGAGGCTATAATCCGGTCAGCGGAAACAGCCATTCAAAAGAAATCCTAGGGGCCCGTCCAGTTTGGACCGAATACTCGACCGCTTGTGCCAGATACATGGCACCCCCGAAAAGCCGGCCAATCACACCAACAGGGATTGTTGGGTGTTCAAGCAGGCAGGCAAGTTAAATGCCGAAAATAAAGACAAGGGGCTGCATAGCGACGACGACGAAGAGCCCCGGCCGCCGAACAACAGTGGACAGAAGGGTTTCCCCCCACAAGTGTGGACGGTGAAGATGATATACGCAACCCACATCCCCAAGAGGGAGCGGAAGCGCGCGTTAAGGGACGTATACACGGTAGAGCCAGTCGCCCCAAAGTTCAACCCATGGTCCTCCTTCCCGATCACCTTTGATCGAAGGGACCATCCCACTAGCACCCGTCATGGCAGATTCGCCGCATTGGTTCTAGACCCAATTATTGATGGATTTCATCTCACCAGAGTCCTTATGGACGGCGGCAGCAGCCTGAACCTGCTTTACCAGGATACAGTGCGAAAAATGGGCACGGATCCCTCGAGGATTAAGCCCACCAAAACGACCTTTAAAGGCGTAATACCAGGTGTAGAGGCCAACTGTACAGGCTCAGTCACACTTGAAGTGGTATTCGGATCTCCGGATAATTTCCGAAGCGAGGAGTTAATCTTCGACATAGTCCCATTCCGCAGTGGCTATCACGCACTGCTCGGGCGAACTGCATTCGCCAAGTTCAATGCGGTACCGCACTACGCATACCTTAAGCTCAAGATGCCATGCCCTCGAGGAGTAATTACGGTCAATGGAAACACTGAACGCTCCCTCCAAACGGAGGAGCACACAGCGGCCCTTGCAGCGGAAGTACAAAGTAGCCTCTCTAGGCAGTTCTCCAGTCCGGCCATTAAACGTCCGGACACCGTCAAGCGCGCCCGGATTAAACTACAACAAGATCGCCTGGCACGTTCCGAGCAGGTGTAGCAATGCGGCCCCAACCCCAGCCCTCACAAAAATGCGATGCCAGTGCTTCGCATACATAACTACGCTCTCAAAATACCATGGGCACAGGGGGAGGGGCACCATCACGGCACGCCTGAAACACGGCTTACACCGCACCAAGGGCTGCCGATTTTTTAATTTTCTCTTACTTTCAGGACTCCACTCTTCGGAAGGCCTGTTCAGCAGTTCAATTGCCGCACAAACGATGCAAGAAGCAGGGAAGCAGACAAGCCATGCCGCATTACGGAACTCCCAGGTGGTCTCTATCACGAGCAGTATACCTGTTTCGCATACCATTCCGTAGCCTGCTCCTGGAACGGACATGTTAAATAGTCCAACCTTTTGCTTATCGCATTATTTGTATCGTTCTGCTTTGATCGCATCCCTTTTTAATAAACAATGCATAGCTTTTGTCTATTTTTGCATTACCCTTTTTTTACAAATATATGTTCCTTAACGACATGTTGCACCCGTACACTTTGGTACGGCCGCAATACGCCAGGGGCTTTAGTACCCCTCAATATGGTGTGAGAAGTCCGAACACTTTAACAAGTGCGGCACCCCGAACTTATAGCATTATATGCATTGGCTCCGAATCATGTCTTGGGTCAATAGTTGGGTTTGCCCGGCTCCTATGTTTTGGTGCCTTACGTTCCGCTGTGTCGGCTAAGGTAGCACTAGGAGAACTACTGCGATTGTGCCCCAGTTGAGCTGGGTCGAGCACCTGAGTAGAGAAAGTTAAAACTGACTGTCATGATGTAGTGAGAGCTGGTCGCTGTTCGAGAGGTTTTTCGAGTCCCTAAAGACTTATGCCGCTTAGAGCGAGGAGTCGGCTCTGTCCGGCCAAGGCGTGGATAGCGCCCGGAACTTGGTCTTCCGAATACTAGGGGCTTCACCGAAATTTAAAATTATAGAATTCTATGGCTAAGTGAGAGTGTTCACGCATTATAGTCCGATTGCCTTATTTGTTGTGCTGAGCGCCTCCCTCGAAGGACCCAAGCATAGGAAAAAGAGCGCTCAGGTTTATTCCCGAACACCCCAGCTCTAGCGGCACGGGGGCAGAAGCTAACGACTCGCCATCTCTCAGAATTAATAAACAGCCGCACAAAAGGTAATATTTTAAATTCCAACAGCATTGCTTAGCACGTATGAACAAGTTTTCAACGCACAGGACAAAACGAGCGAGTTTTACTCAAAAATTACATCCCTGGAACATTCATCCTCCACAAGGCGGGCACCCTTCAGAACATCCGTATAATAATTTTCGGGCTTGCGATGCTCTTTCCCCGGCGGTGGCCCATCCTTCACAAGCTTCTCAGCATCCAGCTTGCCCAGTGCACCTTAGCACGGGCAAGGGCCCTACGGGCACCTTCAATGCAGACGGAGCGCTTGATGACTTCGAGCCTTGGACAGGCCCCCACCAGCCGTCGCACCAGCCCGAAATAGCTCCCAGGCAGAGCCTCTCCAGGACACAGCCGAACTATGAGGCCCTTCATGGCCTGTTCGGCCGCCTTGTGGAGCTCGGCCAGTTGCTTCAGCTGGTCGCTCAGGGGCACGGGGTGTCCGGCCTCAGCATACTGAGACCAGAACACCTTCTCTGTCGAGCTGCCCTCCTCGGCTCGGTAGAATGCGGCGGCATCAGACACGCTATGGGGAAGATCTGCGAACGCTCCTGGAGAGCTCCGGATTCGGGTAAGAAACAAGTAACTCACGTTTATGTGTTTGCTTTGCATAAATAATGCCTTACCCGCCGCTATCTTTTTCACCGCATCCAACTCCTGGAGGGTCTTCTGGGATTCGGCCTTGGCAGACTTGGCATTTTCAATAGCCGCCGCGAGCTCGGACGCTCGCGTCTTTGAGTCAAGCTCCAAACTCTCATGTTTTTTCATGAGAACCTGGAGCTCTTGCCGCACCTTGCCAACCTGGGCCTCATACTTCTCTCGCTCGGTGCGCTCCGTGGCCGCCCTCTTCTCGGCCTCGACCAGTGCTTGCTTAAGGGTCGCCACCTCAGACGTGGCCCCTACAATAGCCACGATAATCCTGTCATTTTTTGCAATTGCACCTTTTTTTATATATTTAAACAAGGTATTTCTTACCTTCCTTGTCCTCGAGCTGCTTCTTGACACGCTCGAGCTCTTGCTCGGACTGCTCGAGGTTCTGCTTTAGCGTGTCCACTTCCGCAGTCAGTGCGGCGGACGCCAGCAGAGAAGCCTGCACATGCATATCGACTCCTTTTTGTTAGACTCCTGCGAATTTTATTTTGATCCTCCATTCGGCTTTTCTTCCCGAACGCCAAACAGAGCATCAGGGGCTACTGTCTATGCGGTAATATTTTTTACACATTCTTTACTTACCTCAAAGCCTGTTAAAAGGCTAGTACAAGCTTCAATCAGTCCGCTCTTGGCGGACTGAACCTTCTGGACCACCGCACTCATAATGGTGCGGTGCTCCTCGTCGATGGAGGCGCCTTTGAGCACCTCCAACAGATTGTCTGGTGCCTCCGGTTGGACGGGGGTCACCAGCACAGTGGGCTTGCTCCTCTTGGAAGGAGGTCGCCCACCGGACTCTGGAACCTTTGAAGGTTCCGGAGCGGTGTCCGGCCTAGAGCCAGACTTGGAGCCCTGGGGGGTTTTATCCCCTTTACTCCTGGAGTCCGGGAGGTCGCCTTGCGGCGCCTCCAGGACCACCTCCTCCTAGCTTGGAACCTGTTGGGACAACACTTCGGCGTCGTCCATAGGGCGGGGGGAGGAAGCCGTCAGAAGTGAATTCACATCCGACGAGTCCAGTGAACCGCTCGATGACGCGTCGAGCCGGTCTTTGGGTGTGCTGCATAAACATATTCGACATAAGGGAAAGCCGTGCAATAAAGGAATACTATGAATTTCTCTGGTATCCGGATACTTACAATTTCGCCAGGGGCTTGGCCCTGAGCGGCCACTCCTCTCCGCCGTCGTCGGCGTCGGTGGAGTAGTCCGGAGGAAGGGTTTTCCCCTTCTTGGACCCTTCGGCCTCCCCAGTGAGGGCGGCCTTCCTTTTCTTCTCTCCCCCCGCTGGAGGGGGAGAGGTCTCTTCTTCCTCCTCCTCGTCTTCACGGGAGGAATGCACCTTGGAGCCGTCGGATGATGAACCCAACACCTCCCGGCGCCGGGCACTTTTTCGGGTCCCCGTGGCCTTCTTCGTGGCCTTCTTCTCTGGCACCACATAAGGTGCCGGAACCAGCAACTTCGCCAAGCGGGCATCGGCTGGTTCTTTGGGCAAGGGTGCCGGACAGTCGATCTATCCGGACTTCGCCTGCCAAGCCTATCAAAGGTAAGGGACCTTAGATCCCGCATAGAGTTAAACTATGAAAAACTAAATACCCTGTAAAAGGCATAAACAACTTACCGCGCTGGCGTGACGCTGCGCGCTGAACCCGCGATCCTCGGTAGCGGATGTAGGAGCCTCGGCGCCCTTGAAAAGCCCCTTCCAGACATCTTCGTACGTCGTGTCGAAGAGCCTGCTCAGAGTTCGGTGCTGCGCCAGGTTGAACTCCCACAAATTGAAGGCCCGTCGTTGACATGGGAGGATCCGGTGGATGAGCATAACCTGGACTACGTTGACGAGCCTGAGCTGCTTGTCCACCAGGGTTTGGATGCATGTTTGCAGTCTAGTCACCTCTCCTTTACTGCCCCATGATAGGCCCGTCTCTCTCCAGGACGTGAGCCGCGTTGGGGGTCCGGACCGGAACTCGAGGGCTGCGACCCACTCAGGGTCGCGTGGCTCGGTGATGTAAAACCACCCCGATTTCCACCCCTTCAGGGTCTCCATAAAGGAGCCCTCGAGCCATAAGACGTTGGGCATCTTGCCCACCATGGCACCTCCGCACTCCGCCTGGTTGCCGCGCACCACCTTCGGCTTGACATTGAAAGACTTGAGCCATAGGCCGAAATGGGGGCGGATGCAGAGGAAAGCCTCGCACACGACGATAAACGCCGAGATGTTGAGGATGAAGTTCGGGGCAAGATCATGGAAATCCAGGCCGTAGTAGAACATGAGTCCCCGGACGAATTGGTGGATAGGAAAGCCCAGTCCGCGGAGGAAGTGGGGTAGGAACACTACCCTCTCATGGGGCCTTGGGGTGGGGAGGAGCTGCCCCTCTTCGGGAAGCCGGTACGCGATGTTGTTAGACAAGTATCCGGCCTTCCTCAGTTCTTTGATGTGTCCCTCCGTGACGGATGAGACCATCCACTTGCCTCCTGCTCCGGACATGGCTGGAGAAGGTTGATGTGGGAAGTGCGGACTTGGGCGCTGGAGCTCGAGTGCGCGAAAATGGATAGGCAAAGGAGGAAGAAGGCGTAGGTGAAACGGTGGATCCTTATCCCCTTATATGGGTGGACGGAACTACGTGTCCCCACCAGCCTGGTAAAACTCGCTTATCTCGAAGCGTCATAATCAATGGCGCAGTTGGGTTACCCACGCCCGTATTGATGAGAATTCCGGAATAAGGGGACACGATCTCTGCTTCGACGAGAGGTGCCAAGGAAACCACCTCGCATGACACGCTGAGGTGGGACAATAAAGCGATTCGAATAAGGGCTTGGCCGTGGTGCGATGACACAGTACGGAATACGTCAGCAAATTAGATTTGTGTAAATATTATTCTCTCTATGGCAATATGTGGAAGCTTATTTTGCAGAGCCAGACACTATCTTTGTGTTCAAAATCTTCTATGAAGTACTTGGAGGAGGAACCCGCCTTGCAATGCCGAAGACAATCTGCGCCGGACTCGTCGTCATTGAAGCCTGGTTCAGGGGCTACTGAGGGAGTCCTGGATTAGGGGGTGTCCGGATGGCCGAACTATACCTTCAGTCGGACTCCTAGACTATGAAGATACAAGATTGAAGACTTCGTCCCGTGTTCGGAAGGGACTTTCCTTGGCGTGGAAGGCAAGCTTGGCGATACGGATATGTAGATCTCCTACCATTGTAACCGACTTTGTGTAACCCTAACCCTCTCCGATGTCTATATAAACCGGAGGGTTTTAGTCCGTAGGACAACATACAGTACAATCATACCATAGGCTGGCTTCTAGGGTTTAGCCTCTCAGATCTCGTGGTAGATCTACTCTTGTACTACCCATATCATCAATATTAATCAAGCAGGACGTAGGGTTTTACCTCCATCGAGAGGGCCCGAACCTGGGTAAAACTTTGTGTCCCTTGCCTCATGTTACCATCCGGCCTAGACGCATAGTTCGGGACCCCCTACCCGAGATCCGTCGGTTTTGACACCGACAGTAGGTATGGTGGCTGTTTTGAGGAAGATATAAGGAGGTTTATGTGTGATAGAGTGTATCGTATCACGGGGTTTGGATGCACCGGTGAAGTTTGCACCAACTCTTGAGGTGAGAATGGGCAATGCACGGTACCGAAGAGGCTAGCAATGATGGAAGGGTGAGAGTGCGTATAATCCATGGACTCACATTAGTAATAAATAACTCATATACTTATTGCAACAGTTTATTAGCCCTCGAAGCAAAGTACTACTATGCATGCCCCTAGGGGGATAGATTGGTAGGAAAAGACCATCGCTCGTCCCCGACCGCCACTCATAAGGAAAGCAATCAAAGAACACCCCATGCTTCAAATTTGTCACACAAATTTTACCATATGTGCATGCTACGGGACTTGCAAACCTCAACACAAGTACTTCTCAATTTCACAACTACTCAACTAGCATGACTCTAATATCACCACCTTTATATTGCAAAACAATTGCAAGGAATCAAATATATCATATTCAGTGACCTACAAGTTTTATGTAGGACTTTATGACTAACCATGTGAATGACCAATTCATGTCATCTCTCTAAATAGATATAAGTGAAGCAAGAGAGTTTAATTCTTTCTACAAAATATATGCCCACGCTCTAACAAATATAAGTGAAGCAAAAGAGCATTCTACAAATGGCGGTTTTCTATGTGAAGAGAAACATGCAATCCAAACTTCAAATGATATAAGTGAAGCACATGAAGCATTCTATAAATCAACCAAGGACTATCTCATACCAGCATGGTGCAAAAAAGAAAAGTGAAAACTAAATGCAAAAGATGCTCCAAGATTTGCACATATCGCATGAACGAAACGAATCCAAAAACCTACCGATACTTGTTGAAGAAAGATGGGATGCCTTCCAGGGCATCCCCAAGCTTAGATGCTTGAGTCTCCTTGAATATTTACTTGGGGTGCCTTGGGCATCCCCAAGCTTGAGCTCTTGCCTATCCTCCTTCTCACATCGAGACTTCCTCGATCATCGAACACTTCATCCACACAAAACTCAATAGAAAACTCGGTAAGATCCGTTAGTATAATAAAGCAAATCAGTACTCTAATACTGTTGCAAACCAATTCATATTTTGTTTTTGCACTGTAGCTACTGTAATATAACTTTTCCATGGCTTAATCCACTGATAGAAACCGATAGTTTCATCAAAACAAGCAAACAATGCATCAAAAACAGAATCTATCTTAAACAGGACAGTCTGTAGTAATCTGAACATTCACCATACCTCTGGTACTCAAACAATTCTGCCAAAATTTGAAAAAATAAACAAATTGTAAATAAAGACAGTGCAAAAAATTTCAGAACCGTTTGATGTTCTAGTAAAAAAATGTAAAATCATGCACTACAGCCAAAGTTTCTGTTCTGCACCGCACAAACCAACAAGCAATGTAAACATCCTAAAGGCAAACCTTGGCACATTACTTTTATAATACAAAGGAAATTTACAAGGGGATAATTATTTTTGTTGAAAAGTTTCTGTAATCAAGGGTCACAAAGTTTCCATGGGCATGAACAAAGTTCAAGGCTAGCTCCCATTTTAACAATGCTCATCTTTCTCACTTTTGCTTTTCTTTTTTGAAAAAGTTTTAGGTTCTCCTCTTAATTTTTTTGTTTTTAAACTTTATAAAAGCACTTAACAAAAATAAATGACGCTCTAAAACTTCCGGGTTGTCTCCTTGGCAGCACTTTCTTTAAAGCCATTAAGCTAGGCATATAGTGCTCAAGTAATGGATCCACCCGGATCCCAAGGTATATCAAAGCCAATTTGAATTAGCAGTGATTTGGCATTTAGTAGTGAGCACAAAGCAACATATATCAAGCAGTGACGAAGTCTAACTCTCTTCCTATGCATCAGCATGTCATAAAAGAACAATTCATGCTCACATAGTAAAGGCCAATGCATAGTATAAATAGTTTCTTGCAATTTTATCATGTTGGGAACATAGAGAGGTGGAGATGTAGTTCCTCTCTCATAATAACTGCAAGTAGGAGCAGCAAGCACATGCATATTACATTCATCAAAATCTTTAATTGCAACGGTAAAATGCAACCCATCAACATAATCCTTAATAAGGGCAAACTTCTCCGATATAGTGTAGTTGGGAGAACTGAAATAGATAATAGGACTATCATGCGCGGGTGCAATAGCAAAAATTTCATGTTTAACATAAGGAACTATAGCAAGTTCATCACAATAAGCATCATTCATATTGGCATCATGGCCACAAGCATAGCAAGCATCAAGTTCATCAAAAAGGGGTATTTCAAAAGAATCAACGAGATCATAACAATCATCATAGCAATCATCCTTCGGTAAGAACGAAGTGACATTAAATAATGTATGAGTTGGAGACTTACTTTCATTAGAAGGTGGGCACGGGTAGCTAATCCGATATTCCTCCTTTTGTTCTTCGCTCTCCTCATCATCTTTTTCATCCAATGAGCTCATAGTTTCATTAATTTCTTCTTCCATAGACTCCTGCAAAATATTACTCTCTTCTTGGACAATGGAGGAGTCCTCAATATATGATTTAACATAGGCATTAGAAGCATAATTATCATAACAATATTTAAGTATGACAAAAATTTCAGATTTGTAAAGGGTAGCATCATACTTTTCAATCAAAGAAGTAATTTCGTAAACACCCTTAAAAGCAACAAATTCTTCAATTTGTTGAACATCATAGTAATTATAAAAACCCTTAGAATATGAAGATACGATTCCATTATCACTAAAGTCACATTGGTAGGGAAGGTGTTTCTTAGGGTTTTCAGAACAACAAGTAACATCATATATTTCACATAAATTCCAAGCATAGCATTGCAAACGATGAATTTGATCCAGTAAAAGTTTCCCTTTTTCAGATATGCGGTGTCGCACATAACAAGCATGGTCATCTAAAGATTTTCCCTCAACTAAGCTAGTTGGGGTTTCAGCCCGAGCACATAGGGATCGAAGATGATCCAAGTAAAAAGCTTCAGGAGTGTGATAGATTTTGAGTGGTTCTTCAACCATTGGTACAGTAGGTACCACTATTTTTTTGGTATTTTGCGTTTCCTACCCATAACTAAAGATAGAAAACAACTTAGAACAGCAAATAAAAATTACTTAGTGATAAAGCAAACAAGCACACACGAGAATATTCACCCCACGCTATTGCTCCCCGGCAACGGCGCCAGAAAAATGTCTTGATAACCCACAAGTATAGGGGATCAATTGTAGCCTCTTTCGAGAAGTAAGAGTGTCGAACCCAACGAGGAGCTAAAGGTAGAACAAATATTCCCTCAAATTTTACCAACCACCGATACAACTCTACGCACCCTTAACGTTCGCATTACCTAGAACAAGTATAAAACTAGAAGTACTTTGTAGGTGTTTTTGGATAGGTTTGCAAGATAATAAAGAGAGCGTAAATAAAAAGTAGGGGCTGTTTAGATAAAGAAACAATAAAGTTATTATAGCGAGTGTGGAAAAGTGTTGGTAGGAGTTGTGAAATTGTCCCTAAGCAATTGACTAGTTTACAAGACCGATAGCAAGTTTTATGTGGGAGAGGCCACTGCTAGCATGTCATCCTTGACTTGGAATTCTATGCACTTATGATTGGAACTATTAGCAAGCATCCACAACTACTAACGTTCATTAAGGTAAAACCCAACCATAGCATTAATATATATTGGTCCCCCTTCAATTCTGTATGCATCAATTTCTATGCTAGGTTGAAGCTTCTGTCACTCTTGCCCTCCAATACATAGTCCTATCAACAAACAACTAACCCTATAGTGTGATCCACGCGCGCGCTCATATGATGGGCACCAAAGGACAGCAACTTAACCACAAGCAAATTAAACCAATCATAGCAATTCACCAATTACTAATAGGACAACGAAAATCTACTCAGACATCATAGGATGGCAACACATCATTGGATAATAATATGAAGCATAAAGCACCATGTTCAAGTAGAGGGTACAACGGGTTGCGGGAGAGTGGACCGTTGTAGATAGATGGGGGAAGATGATGAAGATATTGGTGAAGATGACGGAGGTGTTGGTGTAGATCGCCGTCACACGATGATGGTCCTGGCGGCGTTCCGGCACCTCTGGGAGAGAGGGGGAGAGAGCCCCCTTCTTCTTCTTCCTTGACCTTCTCCCTAGATGGGAGAAGGGTTTCCTCTCTGGTCCATGGCCTCCATGGCGGTGGAGGGGAGAGAGCCCCTTTGAGATTGGATCTGTCTCTCTCTCTCTCGCCATCCTTCTGGGGTATGACATGCAAGTCACTTGCCTGGCCAGGAGCTTGGTGGCCTCCAGTAAAGGCGCCAAAAAACTCGTGGCACATATCCAACCAGGAAGAGATGGAATCCACTGGCAGGTGCATCAACCACGACATGACTTTGGGCTTAAGCGCCAACGGAAAGTAGTTGGCGAGCACCATGTCGTCACGAGCCCTGGCGGCTTGCATCGCGATGGTGTAGACGCTGAGGAACTCCAACGGGTGAGTCTTGTCATTGTACTTTTCCCCAACATCAGGCTTGAACATGTGGTGGGAGGTCCAGTGGAACTTCCGCAGCTCTCGGGTAAAGGCCGGACAACCCACCTCGTAAGGCGGGTCGCCAGAGCCCCCCGGCGTTGGGTGGTCCATAGCAGGCCCTTCACACCGATCCGACTGATGGTGCGCCTCCCGCCATCGATCCATGGTAGTCCGAGCCTCTTCATGAGCTCCCTCTTGAAGAACTCGACGTTGGTCGCAGTGGGTTCGCGGGTCGGACGACGCTATGGAAGCATTGTCACAGGCGTCGACTCGACGAGCCGGTGGGTGCTGTCGCGGCCGTGGGGGAGGAGAGTGCACCGTGGTCGTAGCGTCTCCGGTCCTCCCACCGCCGGCATGCACTGGCTCGATAGAACGCCGGCATGAGGGTCCCCCTGGGAGCGGCTCATCTTTATTGGCGAAGCTCATGAGGCTTCGGATGGTGGCCCTCCACTCGTCGAACTTCTTCGCAGTAGGGGGGAAGTCGAGGAGCAGTTGCATGCGCGCCAGTGCTTCTGTTGGCATGGGCGGTGGCGAAAGCCACGTGGACCGCGACGCGCTCCGACTTCTAACCAAGTTAGAAGGAGCCCTGTCATGGTCTCGCGGTCGCACGCCGCTTTCGCCGCATACGGGTGTGTACGCCGGCCTGGTGCGTCCTGAGAGTGGCGCACAGGGCTCTTCCCGCGGCGGTGCCCGGGAGCTCCAGCATCGTGGTGTTGCTCATCGCACGCGGCCTGGGAAGGCCGTCACACGGGTGCCAGCTACGGCATCGTAGAGGTTGTCGTGCCTCCCGTGGGCACCACGGCCCCGGCCCCGGACCTAGCAGCGTGCGGCTCGTCGTCTCGGATCCGAACGATGCTGCTTGCCTAGCTTCGATTGCCAGAATGTCATGGATGCTCGCAGGCCACGTCGTTGGCACCATCCGTGGCCACCCGGTCACATGCTCGCGCTGGCACGGACGGGTCGGCTCTGGACAACCCGATCGCTATGATCCCCTTTTTCTTGGGGGCTATGGTGATGATGAAGTCGATGCGCTAACTTCCAAACCGGATTTTCACAGCTTGCGCCCCTACCTGGCGCGCCAAAGATGTCGGTGAGAACGAAACCTATGGGATCACAGGGAATCCCTTCTACGGTTGGCGAGCGCGGAGCTGTGGAAAGAGTGGCTTTAGAAGATCAACATGGGGGAGTTTATCCAGGTTTAGGCCGCAAGTGATGCGTAATACCCTACTCCGGCTGGTTTGTGTTTATCTGGTGTTCTTGCACTAGCTACAAAGCGAGCAGGGTCCAAAAAGTCTGAATCCTCTCACAGTACGCTGCGGACCTCCTTTTATAGTCAAAGGGGCTTCCACGGTGGCACACAAGAGGTGGAAAGTTGTACAGTAGTCAAGTTTATCACCTAACATCACGGGACAAAACACATTAAATGCGCTACTTTGGTGTCCTCTTGCTTTATCGGGGACGGCAACGAAACCCGCCCCGTCCGTCGCCGCTTCGCCTTGCTCCGACACGCGTCCAGGCCAACGAGGCATGCAGCGCCATGTAAGCTGGCATGGTGGCAGGGTCTTCACGAAGATCTGGATGCCACCATGTAGGTGCTTGATTAGTTGGCTTAGGAGCCACATACTACCACGTGGGTACCTGCTTAGTTAGTGGGTCGGCCGCTGAGCTAGGGTGGCGATGGGGCGGCAAGGGCTTGTCGCGGTCTTGCTGATCTTCCCGGCAAGGGTCTTGCCGGGGCCTTGTGGGCGCCCTCGGCGAGAGTCTTGCCGGGGCCTCGTGGGTATCTTTGGCAGGAGCCATGTCGGGGCCTCATGGGCATCCTCATCAAGGAGCCTTGTTGTTGTCTTCTTTCTTGGTTCCTATCTAGGCCTCGCAGGCCCTTTGTCTTCACAAAGGTCTGCATGCCACCATGGAGGCGCCTCCCTAGCCTTGGTTCCGATGTCGTTGATGGCATCGGGACTCTTAGACTTAGGGGTGGTGGCCTTGTTGGTGTTGGGCAAGTCGCCCCGGCAAGGCTCTTGCCGGGGCCGTGAAGGTCACCCTGGCAAGGGCCTTGCCGGCGGAGTTTCACCTCGCCCCTCTGCTCTTCATGCCTCTGGCCGCGATCAGGGCTCTGGTAGTCTTGGGTCTTTGCTTCCTCTTCTGTCCCGCCAAGCATGGCTCCAGATGTGTGGTTACGACTGCCCACGCACAAGTAAAGGGGTACCAAAAGGACCCCTACATTTGTACACCGACACTATGCTTCTCTTAGATAGATCTTGCGTGATCGTAGGAATTTTTTTGAAACACTATGTTCCCCAACAATGGCATCTGAGCCAGGTCTATGTGTAGATGTTATATGCACGAGTAGAACACAATGATTTGTGGGCGATAATAGTCACACTACTTACTAGCAACGTCTTACTTAGATTCGGCAGTATTGTTGGATGAAGCAGCCCGGACCGAAATTACATGGCCGCGTTCATGAGACTGGTTCTACCGACGTGCTTCACACACAGTTGGCTAGTGGGTGTCTGTTTCTCCAACTTTAGTTGAATCGAGTTTGACTATGCCCGGTCCTTGTTGAATGCTAAAACAGCACACTTGACGAAAAATCGTTGTAGTTTTGATGTGTAGGTAAGAATGGTTCTTGCTAGAAGCCCGTAGCAGCCACGTAAAACTTGCAAAAACAAAGTAGAGGACGTCTAACTTGTTTTTGCAGGGTATGTTGTGATGTGATATGGTCAATACATGATGTGATATAGTTTGTTGCATGAGATGATCATGTTTTGTTAAAGTTAGCGGCAACTGGCAGGAGCCTTATGTTTGTTTCTTTATTGCATAAGATGCAAGAGCCATATAATTGCTTTACTTTATCTCTATGCGATAGCAATAGTTGCAAAAGCAATAGTTGGCGAGACAACCATGTGAAGACACATTGATAGAGATCAAGATGATGGAGATCATGGTGTCATGCCGGTGACGATGGAGATCATGACGGTACTTTGGAGATGGAGATCCAAGGCACAAGATGATAATGGCCATATCATGTCACATATTTTTGATTGCATGTGATGTTTATCTTTTATGCATCTTATTTTGCGTAGCATGGCGTTAGCATTGTAAGATGGTCCCTCACTAAATTTCAAGGTATAAGTGTTCTCCCTGAGTATGCACCGTTGCAACAGTTCGTCGTGCCGAGACACCACGTTATGATCGGGTGTGATAAGCTCTACGTTCACATACAACGGGTGCAAGCCAGTTTTGCACACGCGGAATACTCGGGTTAAACTTGACGAGCCTAGCATATGTAGATATGGCCTCGGAACACTGAGACCGAAAGGTCGAATGTGAATCATATAGTAGATATGATCAACATAGTGATGTTCACCATTGAAAACTACTCCATCTCACGTGATGATCGGACATGGTTTAGTTAATATGGATCACATGATCATTTAGATGACTAGAGGGATGTCTATCTAAGTGGGAGTTCTTAAGTAATACGGTTAATTGAACTTTAATTTATCATGAACTTAGTCCTGATAGTTTTTGCATATCTATGTTGTAGATCAATAGCTCGCGTATAGCTCCCCTATTTTATTTTTGATATGTTCCTAGAGAAAAATAAGTTGAAATACGATAGTAGCAATGCGGCGGACTGGGTCCATGATATGAGGATTATCCTCATTGCTGCATAGAAGAACTATGTCCTTGATGCACCACTAGATGACGGACCTATTGCAGGAGCAGATGCAGACGTTATGAATGTTTGGCAAGCTCGGTATGATGACTACTTGATAGTTTAGTGCGCCATGCTTTACGGCTTAGAACCAGGAGTTGAAAAACATTTCGAACAACAAGGAGCATATAAAGGTGTTCCAAGAGCTGAAATTGGTATTTCAGACTCATGCCCGAGTTGAGAGGTATGAGACCTCTGATAAGTATTTTGCCTACAAGATGGAGGAGAATAGCTCAACTAGTGAGCATGTGCTCAGAATGTCTGAGTACTACAATCGCTTGAATCAAGTGGGAGTTAATCTTCCAGATAAGATAGTTATTGATAGAGTTCTCTAGTCACTATCACCATGTTACTGGAACTTCGTGATGAACTGTAATATGCAAGGGATGACGAAAACGATTCCCCGAGCTCTTCGCGATGCTGAAATCGGCAAAGGTTGAAATCAAGAAAAGCATCAAGTGTTGATGGTTGACAAGACCACTAGTTTCAAGTAAAAGGGAAAGGGAAAGAAAGGGAACTTCAAGAAGAATGGCAAGAAAGTTGCCACTCACATGAAGAAGCCCAAAGCTAGGCCCAAGCCTGAAACTGAGTGCTTCTACTGCAAAGGAAATGGTCAGTGGAAGCAGAACTGCCCCAAATACTTGGCGGATAAGAAGGATGGCAAAGTGAACAAAAGTATATATGATATGCATGTTATTGACGTGTACTTTACTAGTGTTTATAGTAGCCCCTGGGTATTTGATACTGGTTCAGTTGCTATCACTACAAAAACAAGACACATCCGTGACATTTTGGGCTGAACAAATTTTTTTCTATCATACTTATGACACTTCTATGACAATAATTATGACAAAACACGGTATCATCATAGATGTGGTGGGGTCCTACTTCTATGACAAAAAATCATGACAGAAAATGGGCTTCTCCTCCTGGGCGGGCCGGAGACGCAGCTGCATGACATTCTTTGGGCCATCCATGATGGAAAAAACCGTGGTAGAAGAGAGGGCATGGAAAATATCGGGGAGTCCCCGGATATGGTGGGTGGTCGGGGGCCGAGCGATGTGCGTTTCCCTCATATGTACATGCGTGTGTGCGAGGCGTTGGGCTCTAATTGAACCCGAGCGAGGCGTTCGGCTCTAACTGAACCCGAGCGATTGCACTGCAGGCTACGCGTTACTGAACCCAAGCGATCGATCGATGGCTGTTAACTGAACCTGATCGAGCGATTCCTTCGCTACTGCTGCTAACTGAAACCGATCGATGCTGCATCTGGATGAATAGTGAGTGTTGCGGGGGGGCTTGGATGAACATTTCCCGGTGGGGGTGGTTGAACAGGACCCCGTGGTGTTGCCTCTGGATGAACAGTACCCTGATCGATCGAGCAGGTTGGGGCTGGATGAATAGGACCCCGTGGAGGGCAGGATGAACAGGACCGCCTCGTGGGGGGCAGGATGAACAGTAGATGGTGGAGGGCAGGATGAACAGTAGCCCGTGGAGGGGTGGTTGAACAGGAGACCGTGGAGAGGGCTGGTTGAATAGTAGCCGGTGGAGTAGCGCGCAGTGGTGGCTGGATGAACAGGAGCCCGTGGATGAACAGTCGCAGGTGGAGGCTGGAAGACGTCGACGGTGGATGAACAGTAGCCCGTGGAGGCTGGACGGGGTCGATGGTGGAGTTGAACAGTATCCCGTGGAGTCCCGTTTTGTGGTACGCCACACCCCTCCCAATGAACAGGACCCCCGTTTCGACCGTAGCGCTCCAACACAAGTCCGTTTCCTCCGTTTTGTGGTATGCCACACCCCTCCCGATCAACAGGACCCCCGTTTCGACTGTAGGAGGTCAGTTTCCTCCTTTTTGCGGTACGCTAGACCCCTCCCGATGAACAGGATCCTGTTTCGAACGTGGCCGGTCGAACACAAGGGTGTTTCCTCCTTTCTGCGGTACGCCAGGCCTCGTTTCCATCGGTTGTTCCGTCCAAGCCCTCCCGATGAACACGATGACGCATTCCGTTCCGACCCAGCCGGTTGGCTCCCCATGAACACGTCGACGACGCTGTTTCTCCGTTCTAACCCAGCCATATACATGATCCCTGGCCATACGTACGCGCGAGTAGGCGTTCGAGACCCCGCCTGTATGTACGTACGTGGTCGTATTTACTTTCTTGCACCCTTGCCACTGTACGTACACTGTACATGCTACGTGCGCGCCTCTGCTACGACACGTGCGCGACCAATATGTACGTACACGTTCGCGACCAGAATAACAACGCTACGTACGCTTTGACCAGGTGGGTCACGACTGTCAGGCACTTCCTTGCGTGCGAAGATGTAGCTGGTGGGCCCCAGCAGTCAGGGGGGCGAATCATTTTTCTTTTGCCCAGACGCACTTCCTTGTGTGCGAAGATGTAGCTGGTGGGTCCCAGCAGTCAGGGGGAAAAGTTTTTTCACGAAATACGGTGGCCCGTCCGGTGGGTCCCTACTGTCAGGTGGAGGAATAATTATTTTGTGCGTAATAAGGAGGCACTTCCTTGCTGCTGCCGTGGACCCAGCTGTCAGCCTCTCCACGAACAGTCCACGTCCGATGGAAGCCGTTCCTTGAGCACGTTGACCACGCTGCGCCGAGAGCACCAGGGCGGTGGACGACGACGAGGCCTAGGAAGGGGATGACGCGGAGCCGGGGAAGACGCGGCAGTGGATGCCCACGCATAGAGGAGTACGAGGGTTCACTTGTTCGCGGCGGTGTGAGGCTGCCGTCGCCGCAGAATAACAGGGGGTGTGGGTGAGTAGAGGGATGCCCTGGCCAGCGGTGGGAGTAGTAGGGGGCAGTGAGGCCTTCGCCGTATCACAGCCGGCCACGGGAGACAGGAGCACGAGGCACGACCGGCGCTGGTTTGGACGGCTGGAGCAAGAAGACCAGAGGTTGAAGATTCACTACGGCCGTTGGATTGACATCATACAGTCACTGGAGCTAGAATCGTTCATATTGACTAAGTTGACAAAGCACTCCGTCCCCGTCAACTTAGTAGGCCCACAAGTCAGCCTCCCACCAAGGTGGGTCCCAACTTGTAGGGGGAGTAATCATTTTTTTGTGTGTAATAAGGAGGCACTTCCGGTGGGTCCGAGCTGACATGGGGGGGCATTTTTTTCGCGAAATACGGTGGCCCGTCCGGTGGGTCCCAGCAGTCAGGGGGGAAACATTTTTTTTCGCCAAATACGGTGGCCCGTCCGGTGGGTCCTTGCTATGAGGTGGAGGAATAATTATTTTCCGCGTAATAAGGAGGCACTTCCTTGTGGCTGTCGTGGACCTAGCTGTCGGCCTCTCCACGACAGTACTCTTCCGATGGAAGTCATTCCTTGACCACGTTGACCACGCCGCATCGAGAGCACCAGGGCGGTGGACGATGGCGAGGCCTAGGAAGGGGACTGCGCAGAGCCGGGGAAGACGCGGCAGTGGATGCCCACGTAGAGAGGAGTACGAGGGTTCACTGGTTCGGCTGCAGTGTGAGGCTATTGTCGGTGTCAAAACCGGCGGATCTCGGGTAGGGGGTCCCGAACTGTGTGTCTAGGCCGGATGGTAACAGGAGGCAAGGGACACGAAGTTTTACCCAGGTTCGGGCCCTCTTGATGGAGGTAAAACCCTATGTCCTGCTTGATTAATATTGATGATATGGGTAGTACAAGAGTAGATCTACCACGAGATCGGAGAGGCTAAACCCTAGAAGCCAGCCTATGGTATGATTGTTCTGTATGTTGTCCTACGGACTAAAACCCTCCGGTTTATATAGACACCGGAGAGGGTTAGGGTTACACAAAGTCGGTTACAATGGTAGGAGATCTACATATCCGTATCGCCAAGCTTGCCTTCCACGCCAAGGAAAGTCCCTTCCGAACACGGGACGAAGTCTTCAATCTTGTATCTTCATAGTCTAGGAGTCCGACTGAAGGTATAGTTCGGCCATCCGGACAGCCCCTAATCCAGGACTCCCTCAGTAGCCCCTGAACCAGGCTTCAATGACAACGAGTCCGGCGCAGATTGTCTTCGGCATTGCAAGGCGGGTTCCTACTCCAAGTACTTCATAGAAGATTTTGAACACAAAGATAGTGTCCGGCTCTGCAAAATAAGTTTCCACATATTGCCATAGAGAGAATAATATTTACACAAATCTAATCTGCTGACGTATTCCGTAGCATGACATCGCACCACGGCCAAGCCTTTATTCGAATTGTTTTATTGTTCCACCTCAGCGTGTCATGCGAGGCGGTTTCCTTGGCACGTCTCATCGAAGCAGCGATCGTGTCCCCTTGTTCCGGGATTCTCATCAATACGGGCATGGGTAACCCAACCACTTCTAGGACTCCTAGTCTATAGGCAAGTCCAAACGGCCACGGAGAGGATGCTTGATATTCACCCTCTTTATAAAGGGACAAGGCTTTTATTTTTTCCCTCCCGTGCTAAATCAAATCCTTCCCCCACCTCAAGCTCAAACGCCCAAAGTTCAGGTCAGGTGCTCCGAACCTTCAATCATGTCTGGATCTAGCCTTCAAGGCTGATGGGTGCCTTCCTCCGTCATAGAAGAAGACATCAAAAAGTTGAGGGAGGCCAGATATTTGACCGCCGAGATTTTGCATCAGCTGCCTGCCCGAGGGCAGGCCGTCCCCTCCCCCGAACCCAACGAGAACGTCGTGTTCGTCTCCCACTTCCTCTGAGGTCTAGGCCTTGCTCTGGATCCTTTCGTCAGGAGTTTGATGTTTTATTACGGGCTAGATTTCCATGATCTAGCTCTGGAGTCCTTTCTTCATATCACGACATTTATTGTCGTGTGCGAGGCCTTTCTCTGGGTTACCTCTCACTTTGGCCTGTGGCTCAAGACCTTTGAAGTAAAGCCGAAGATGATCGAGGGGCAACATGCAGCGTGTGGAGGTGCCTCAATATGCAAGATGATGGGAGCTTCATGGCCCAAAGGTTCCATTCCAGAGGTGTCTGAATTGTGGCAACAGGAGTGGATCTACATCACGGATCCTAGAAGTGCCAAGTGAGCGGCCGCCCCTGTTTTCCGCTCGGGCCCCCCACCACAACTGATGTCATGGATCAGCAGAGGTCTGAGCTGGGGTCCAGCCAAGGACGTGCCTATACTGCAAAGCTGCATTCAAGATCTCTTCAATGGAGATTTTAGTTTGGTTGCGGTAATACAAGTTATGCTGGTTCGTCAAGTCCAGCCTTGCAAACGTCAGCCCCTTCGCTTGTGGGAGTTCAATCCCGAGGGACCGCGTGTCATTCAAAATTTCCTCGGCCTGATGCACGAGGAGATGTATAAGCCATTCTTCGGACCTCAGGTAGAGTGTCCGAAAATCACCGAGGACGTGGGCCTGAGCAGTAACCGCGCCGCCGAATAGGTAAGGAATCTTCCGGCCGAACATACTATCTCTCATTTGTTACGAAGTTATTTCTGAGAGTTTGCTTTTTGACCAGGACTGGCTAACAAAGGCGAAGTTGATTCGGTGTTCGGCCCCCCTCCTGAGGGTTTGGAAAATCCGGTATTGGAAAAGATGCTCCAGGTCGCACCTTGCCCGGAGCCCTTGAAGGAAGATACTGGGGAGGATAATACGGGCGGACGCAGGCCCCCAACTCTGCCCATTCTAACCGAGGGAGCGAGCATCTCCATGAAGGAAGACGACCGGAGGAGGAAAAGGACTGCGCCCGGGGATTCGGAAGTCGAAGCTTCCAAATGGGAGAAGAAGTCTCCCATTGAGGGTCCTACCTTGGGGGGTGCTTTTGCCGCAAAAAGTCCGTGGGGGGATCAATTCTCCAGCGAGTCGTAAGTGACCCGAAATACTTTAATAGTACAGGTATGCCATCTTTTTCTTCTGAGAAAATAACCACCGCATATATCTTTGCAGTTCGGTCCTTAGCCCCTCTCAAATGAGCTCGTCTTCGGGGGATCTTCTTCCAGAGATGATGGAGAGCGAAACGCCTCCTCCAGACTCCTTCGCTCCGGAAGCGAGCGACCCTGAAGTGTCGTCGCGGAGGGCCTCTCCGAGTCCGGTGAGGCCAGAAGATACTCCCATTGGCCCCCAAAGCTCCCAGTGTCCGGCTCCCAAAGAGAGCGGACAAAAGAGTCTGGCACCGTCTGGTGTGCGATAGAATGTTCTGAGGGAGTTGGTGGGGCGAGCGGCCATCTCAGATGAACACCGTGTGCTGGTGAATACGGTGATGGAGAGAATCTCGTCCGCCGAAAGCGGATTGCATGAATATTTTATGAGTCTACTGACAGGCTTTGAGGTACGTAAAATAATGTATGATAGTCCTGCATATGCTAGGTGTGCCCTATGTAGAAAGTAGCCCCTGAGACTCTGGTTGTCATCGAAAACAACGACGAACAGAGGATCATATTCCCAGGTAATAACCATACTGCCTCTATGTGCAGGTGATGGAAGCTCCGGTGGCTAGCCGGACTAGCGAGTTTGCCCATTTAAAACGGCAGTTGGATGCAGCAGATGCCGACATCGAGCTTGTTAACAAAAGGCTTGACGAGGCACAGGGTAAGTGTCATTATCTGGTAAACGCCACATAGTAAGAGCAGCATGATGCCAGTATCTTTAATATGTTGTGACTGCAGATGGAGCTGCCACTGTTGAAGCCTTGCGGGCAGAACTTGCCCGAGCCAAGGAACAAGCGAGGTTAGGTAATGCGGCTGCTTTGAAGGCGGCCGAAGAGTTGAGAGCCGAGAAGGCCGCGCATGGCGAGAGTCGAGATAAGATGGCCAAGATGGCCATAGAATTAAAACCCGCCGCCGACCGTTGCCGGGTTCTTGAAAAGGAAAACCTAGCGAAGGCATCGGACCTTGAGAAGGCTGTTGCGACGAGAAAAGACATCCGCTCTGCTATGAGGGCGAAGAAGGAGGAGCTGTGGGAAGCCGGGGATATTGTAGCTGGGAAATCCTTTATGTTGCGGAGGAAGTTCGAAGATCCACGGTATGCCTCTCTGGATCGACTATGGAGTTCAGAGGATGTATATATGGATTTGGCGGCGAGCGCTGCCGAGGCGGCCAAGTACTTCCAGGGTCAGACGGACCGTGAAGTGGACCAGCTGTTTTGGACACAATTCCATTCTCCCGAGCGTCCGCTTTCATTGACTGACCAATTAGCCAAATGGGCTGAACTGAATAGGTTGTCCGGACTCGCCATGAGGTCTGTTGTGGATCAGCTATGGCCGGAAAGGCCAAAGCCGAGCAGCTATTTCAGCTTGGTGCAGTAGTTGCTTGACGTGGTGCCGCGCATTAATGCGATGAAGAGGTCGGCGTGCATAGAGGGCTCACGGATGGCCTTTGCCCGTGTTAAGGCATACTGGGCGGAGATGGATGCTACCACTGTTGCAGCGCGGGATTTGGCCATAGGTCGAATGGCTGCTGAGCACTATTTTGAAGAAGTTCTTGAGGGTGCTCGTTTGATAGAGACCCAGTGCTCAAAAGATATTATGTTTGAGTGATATGTAATCTCATTGTAAGCGAAATGCTTTTATAAATTTTTGTAAGGCTATTTTTATACTTTTGCCTGAAAGTAATATGATGCCTCCTGGGCGGCCGTTTATGTATACATGTGTATAACCTGAAATATTGCAGCTGTCAGCTTCAACCCCCATGCATATAATGCGGAGGTGCTCGCAAAAAACACGCGTTCACACTTAACCCAATGTCTTGGTCCTATTAAGGAGGTGATAGCGGAGCGAGTGAGGCAACCGGACTATAATGCTTTAGCACTTTCACTTAGCCGTAGGAGTTTGACAGTGGGGCTACTAGATAGCCCCTGGGGGCTCCGCACTCTCCCGATCCCGGGGTGCGTACATGCCTGGCCGGGAAACGACGCTTCGTTAAGGCGGAGGAATTCTAACATTCCAATAGGTCATCGAGTGGTTGACCAGTCTCACGCTATATCATGACAGTCAGTTTTCGGCTTTCTCTACTGAGGTGCTCGTCTGGATGAACCAGGGCACAATCGCAGTAGTTCTCCTGGTGCTACCTTAGCCGGTAAAGCGGAATGTAAGGCACCAAAACACAAGAGCCGGGCAAACCCAACATTTGACCAAAGACAATGATTTGGAGCTGATGCATATAGGGCCAAACTCGCGACGCCGAACACTCCCTAAGGTATTCGGTCTTTGTGGTATAAACCAGGCCTAAATAATGGCCTTTGTAAGAAGCCCCTTGTGTCCAGGTACGTGCATTGTTCTGGCATGGCCACATGCCAAGACATCAACATCCTTCTCAACGGTGGATATGTATCAACAAGAGACAGTAAAAAAGGTTTACGCAAGGTTTTAATCTAAAAAGAATCCTTGGATCGGGTCCCTGCTGCACGTCTGCACCTGTGTCTCCATTGTGCCGTATCCTGGACGGGTGTAGCACGATGATCGTCTGTAAAAGAGAGGAATTTACGTGAAAAAGCTGTCATGCAAAAAGATAGTTTTCAAAGAAACCATGTATAATTCAAGATGAGAAGAAATTGCCACTTGTCTGCGCGCGTTGAGCCCCTTGTATTGACAAATGGGGGTGTGACCATTTATTCGGTATAAATAGCGGCGCCGGACTTGATTAGTTGTGTCTAAGGTCTTGACGACCTATTGGATGCTTTTGCTGGTCCGTGCGCCTTTAGTGTGCGGCTGCCAAGGCAGCCGCACTCTCTTTGGCGCGCAGAGATCGCCTGATACTTCCGTTCACTGAAATGATGCCACATGGACTGGGCATCTTGAGTGTGAGGGAGGCGTAGTGTGGTATTGCATTAAAGCGAGCGAAAGCTTCGCGTCCGAGCAGTGCTTGATAGCCACTTTGGAACGGAGCGATGTGGAAGGTTAAATGCTCGCGACGGAAGTTATCGGGGGAGCCGAATATAACTTGTAGTAGGAGGGAGACCGTACAACGAGCCCCTGGGCCTGGCGTTACTCCTTTAAAGGTAGTATTGCTATGGCGAATTTTTGTTGGGTCTAACCCCATCCTGCGGATTGTATCCTGATATATTAGGTTTAGATTTCTGCCACCGTCCATCAAGACTCGTGTGAAGTGATATCCGCCTATTACTGGGTCTAATACCAGGGTAGCCCATCCTGCGCGTCGGATACTTGCTGAGTAATCGTGATGGTCGAAAGTGATCGGTTGAGACGACCAGTGGCAGGACTTCGCGGTGACAGGCACTTGGGTATATTTTCGTGGGAGTGCCGCGTTATTTTTTTTCCTTGATCACGTGTAACACGTTTACTATTTTGACTTCTGGTGGAAATTTATTTTGTTCCCCAGTGTCTTGCTTGGGAGGCTCGTCCTCGTCTTCACTTGGTGTATCCTCCCCCTTGTGTACGGCGTTGAGCTTGCCGGACAGCTTGAAGACCCAACATTCTCTGTGGGTATGATTAGCAGGTTTACCAGGGGTACTATGGATCTGACATGCTTGGTCTAGAATTTTGTTGAGGCTGGACAGTTCATCCCTGGTGCCTTTAGAGGGCGGCTTTTGACCTGGCCGAGAGCTTTTGAATCCGGCGTTTACTACCGTGCCCTTCGTGCTGTCTTCTTTATTCTGGCGTTTGTTATTGCTGTTGCGCCATGATTTCCTGTTTCCATCTCTAACTTCAGATGTACTGGGGTCACTGGTGCTGCATCTGGCTAGCCAGTTGTCCTCGCCCACGCAAAAGCGGGTCATGAGGTTTGTTAATGCGGCCATCATTCTCGGCTTATTTTGGCCGAGGTGTCTGGCGAGCCATTCGTCACGGACACTATGCTTGAAAGCTGCCAAGGCTTCGGCATCCAGACAGTCGACAATCTGGTTCTCTTTAGTAAGAAACCTATTCCAAAGCTTTCGGGCTGACTCTCCGGGCTGTTGAGTTATATGACTCAAATCGTCCGCATCTGGAGGTCGGACATAAGTCCCTTGAAAATTTGCCCGAAAGGCGTCTTCGAGCTCTTCCCAACTTCCAATGGAGCTTTCGGGGAGGCCTTTAAGCCAGTGACGAGCTGGCCCTTTGAGCTTGAGGGGTAAGTACTTGATGGCATGGAGATCATCTCCTCGAGCCATATGGATATGAAGGATGTAGTCCTCAATCCAGACCCCAGGGTCTGTTGTTCTGTCGTATGTCTCTATGTTTACGGGTTTGAATCCCTCTGGAAATTCATGGTCCAGCACCTCATCGGTGAAACATAGGGGGTGTGCAGCACCCCTGTAGCTGGGTGTACCGCGTTGTTCGGATGTTTGTTGTGTTGCATTGTATGCTGGGGCGCGCTTGCATGGTCCATAGATGGATCTTGTTGCGCCGTCCTTTGGGTGCGAACCCTCGCATGGGTCGCGTGTTGTATTGTGAGTGGCGTTGTATGCCGCTCTGTGTTGGTAGAGGGGTCGTCTATCCGGCCAGGTGGCTGCTTTGATATTTGGTTGTGGGGGGTCTGAGGCCTCCTCATCGAATTCAGGTAGCAGCTTCCGCTTTGGGTAGCTCTTGGAGGGGCGATTGTCGCCGTACCTCGCTGCTGTGTTGAGTATTTTACTCCATCTGATTTGGAGTGTGTCTTGTGCAGCCTTGAGCCTTTGCTTCTACCTTTTAAGACTCCTCGCGGTGGCAACAAGCCTTTTACGGGCATTCTGTTGCTCCGGGTGCCTGTCCGGCATTATGTCGTCTGGACCATTATCCTTCATAGAATTTGTTTGTTCGGTTTGATTATCCGGATTGCCGTTCTCCGGCAGTGGTTCGCCCTGCTCCAGCGCTGGGTCTGTGTGATCGTTATTTCTGTCGAGGCGGGATTTGGGGCGGCGCTTGCGTCGCCGCTTTGACTGCTTCTCGAGGGAACAAGCCTTCGGTGCGTCCTTCCGCTCCTTGTCGTCATCTTTTAGTGCGTCCACCATGTATACGTCATATGCCGAGGTGGCTTTTCCGGGCTCAATAGGCGCTGGTTCTTCATCGTCTCCTGCATCGGCGTCCATACCGTCGATGTCTTCGGAGTCGAAGTTGAGCATGTTGGTTAAATCGTCGATAGTGGCTACAAAGTGGGTGGTGGGTGGGCTTTGAATTTCTTCATCGTCCGTATCCCAACCTTGCTGACCGTAGTCCGGCCAGGGCTCTCCTGATAAAGAGAGAGACTTTAGTGTCTTCAAAATATCACCGAAAGGCGAGTGCTGAAAGATGTCTGCGGCAGTAAAATCCATGATCGGCGCCCAATCGGATTCGATCGGCAGGGGCACGGAGGGTTCGGAGTCCGGAGAGGAGTCCGGCTCCTTGGAGTCACGAGTCTTGCGGAGTGCGGGGCTAGTGTTCGGCTCGATCGCCGTTGGGATCGCAGCCCCCGAGGCGGCGTCCAACCAACCATCCTCGATCGGCGCAGTTGGCTCCGAATTAAGGGTCGAAGCTGATGCGGGTGCGGCCTCCAGGGCACTGTTCGGCGGCAGAGCTAGGTCATGCTCGTCGTGACAGTGCGGCGTGCTCGGCAGTGGCTCGAATCCGTCGAAGATCAAGTCCCCGCGGATGTCAGCCGTGTAGTTTAAACTTCCAAATCTGACCTGACGGCCAGGGGCATAGCTTTCGATCTGCTCCAGATGGCCAAGTGAATTGGCCCGCAGTGCGAAGCCGCCGAAGACGAAGATCTGTCCGGGGAGGAAGGTCTCACCCTGGACTGCATCGCTATTGATGATCATAGGAGCCATCAAGCCTAACGGCGACGACACAGAGGAACTCTCGATGAAAGCACCAATGTCGGTGTCAAAACCGGCGGATCTCGGGTAGGGGGTCCCGAACTGTGCGTCTAGGCCGGATGGTAACAGGAGGCAAGGGACACGAAGTTTTACCCAGGTCCGGGCCCTCTTGATGGAGGTAAAACCCCATGTCCTGCTTGATTAATATTGATGATATGGGTAGTACAAAAGTAGATCTACCACGAGATCGGAGAGGCTAAACCCTAGAAGCCAGCCTATGGTATGATTGTTCTGTATGTTGTCCTACGGACTAAAACCCTCCGGTTTATATAGACACCGGAGAGGGTTAGGGTTACACAAAGTCGGTTACAATGGTAGGAGATCTACATATCCGTATCACCAAGCTTGCCTTCCACACCAAAGAAAGTCCCTTCCGGACACAGGACGAAATCTTCAATCTTGTATCTTCATTGTCCAGGAGTCCGGCTGAAGGTATAGTCCGACCATCCGGACACCCCCTAATCCAGGACTCCCTCAGCTGTCGTCGCCGCGGAATAACAGGGGGTGTGGGTGAGTAGAGGGATGCCCAGGCCAGCGGTGGGAGTAGTAGGGTGTGGTGAGGCCTGCACAGGAGGCGGGAGCAGGCGGTCCCGTTGGCGCTGGATTTGGCGGCTGGAACAAGAAGATCAGAGATTGAAGAAATACGACGGTCGTTGGATTGACATCCAACGGTTATGTGTACTAGAATCGTTTGTTGACGTATATAATAACTAAAAAATCTTGCATACGCGTCAACTTAATAGGCCCATAAGTTAGACCATTCCCTCTTTTTTTAATAATTTATATATAGCTCATTGCGACTTCTTATGCAATTTATTGCAGTCCATTTATTTGGTTGTCCATGGCCAATTTTGCATATTTCTGTGTGTTCCAAACTATTTTTAATACCGAAATGTCGAGTCAGATTTAAAGTACTTTGAAGATATATTTAAATTAGATTAATTCCCAGTGAAATAGGAATCTGAAAATCTGAAAAAATTCAGAAATTATAAAGTAATTGCCAATTTGTCATCTGTTTTTATATTTACAACCCATTTCATATTACTTTCAAGATTCGAAGGCGTCTTGAAAGAGTTGCAGCCCTTCAGGGCGTAGAAAAATAAGTAGGCCTGGATTCGGTATGCTTCAGAAAAAATAAACTGGGCTCATTTTCACAAAGAAAAAAATGTTGGGCTGGTCACATGGCGAACATAAAATATAAACATGTGCTAGACGGGCCACAACCCAGTTCAAACCCTGCTCCGCCTCAACAATAAAAAAATATTGCTCGAGCTGCTACGTCCCAGGTGTCAGCCGATCTTGTGTTGTTCTCTTGTCTATTGACTATATAAGCTCACAATGTCATGGGTCCTAGATATCAGGAAAACACTAGGAGGAAGCATTTTACTTTTCCATACGCTGACATGGTGGGCCCTAATGTCATCCTCTCCACGTACTTCTGTCGATTCCTGTTGTTTGTTGACCATGTTGACAACACGAGAGGGCGGCGCCACGGCGAGTGCACCAAAGCGCGCGGAGGACGACGGCGAGGCCTCGGACATCGGCGTTAACGATTTAGTAGACGGTGGGGCGGCGATGCCTGTGCTGAGGCGCAGCCAGCCGTGGGAGGCGGAAGCAGGCGGGCCCCGCCGGTGCTGGTTTGGTTTTGGCGGCTGGAGGAAGACAGGACTGAACAAGCACGACAGACTGTTAAAGCAGCAGGAGTACCTAACAACCTTAACTAAAACCACCAGCGGCACTTAACAACCATAGCTGAAAGCAGTATGAGTACTTATACAAGTTCAACCGTACAAAGCACGCCTCAAACAGTGCTACTTTGCCTACAGTTAACCAAGGGTGAGGCCGCCAAGCCCCAAGACAAGGCCCAGGCGCCACCCCGCACATCCACAACCTTCTGAAAGCGGCTTCATCTCGCAATGCGGTCAATAAACAGGATATTCTCTTTAGATCCATGGAAAAGCAGGAACATAATCTTCTGTCCTATACTCCAAGATGGACGGGACTTCATTATTTGAGACCACCCATGAATAAGTATCTTTTCACCTCCAAGGGGAATGGATTAGGTCGACATAAACATCATGTTGTGACCAAGTGCAAGTCTAACCCGACCATGATCAGGCATCTGTATAGGAACAATAGAACCGGGCAGTTTCTGTTTCAAGAAGATCACAGCTGTAAAACTATGTATAAGCAATAGTTTATGAACAACATATATAACAGAAAATAGCTCATACCATAAGTTTCTCGTCACAGTTGGACCTGTTCAACGAGTGCAGCAGTGGCACACCTATCCCACGTGGCCTTCCACCAATGAAACGCCCCACAAGGACCTTGTCCGTTGTAACGCCCTCGATGCGGTTATATCTCCCACGTGTCGAAGCACGACTTAGAGGCATAACCGCATTGAAAGCAATGTCGCAAGTGAGGTAATCTTCACACAACCCATGTAATACATAAGGGAAAAAGATACATAGTTGGCTTACAATCGCCACTTCACACAATACATGAATAAAGCATTACATTCATCCAAATACACTCAAGGTCCGACTAAGGAACCAAAATAAAAGAAGACTACCCCAAACTCTACACAGATCCCCGATCGTCCCGACCGGGCTCCACTACTGATCAACTGAAATGAAACAACACAATGGACAAGATCTTCATCGAGCTCCTCCTTGAGCTCGGTTGCGTCACCTATACGACATCATCGGCACCTGCAAGCTGGTTTTGGAAGTATCTGTGAGTCACGGGGACTCAGCAATCTCACACCCTCGCGATCAAGACTATTTAAGATTATAGGAAGGGTAAAAGTATGAGGTGGAGCTGCAGCAAGCGACTAGCATATTTGGTGGCTAAACATACGCAAATGAGAGCGAGAAGAGAAGGCAAAAGCATGGTCGAGAATCTATGATCAAGAAGTGATCCTAGAGCAACCTACATCAAGCATTACTCCAACACCGTGTTCACTTCCCGGAACCCGCCGAGAAGAGACCATCACGGTTACACACGCGGTTGATGTATTTTAATTAAGATCAACTTCAAGTTTTCTACAACCGGACATTAACAAATTCCCATCTGCCCATAACCGTGGGCACGGCTTTTGAAAGTTCAAAACCCTGCAGGGGTGTCCCAACTTAGCCCATCACAAGCTGTCACGGTTAACGAAGGATATTCCTTCTCCCAAGACAATCCGATCAGGCTCGGCATCTCGGTTACAAGACATCCTCGACAATGGTAAAACAAGTCCAGCAAGACCACCCGCTGTGCCGACAAATCCCGATAGGAGATGCACATATCTCGTTCTCAGGGCACACCAGATAAGCTAAGCGTATGGGAGCCAACGTAACCCAAGTTGCCAAGGAACGGCCCCGCACGGTGCTCTGGGTTGGACCAACACTTAGACAAGCACTGGCCCGGGGGTTTAAAATAAAGATGACCCTTGGGCTGGCCTAACCCAAGGGAAAAAGAGGCTAGGTGGCGAATGGTAAAACCAATGTTGGGCCTTGCTGGAGGAGTTTTTTTCAAAGCGAACTGTCAAGGGGTTCCCATTATAACCCAACCGTGTAAGCAACGCAAAATCCGGGAACATAACACCGATATGACGGAAACTAGGGCGGTAAGAGTGGAACAATACACCAGGCATAAGGCCGAGCCTTCCACCCTTTACCAAGTATATAGATGCATTAATTAAATAAGAGATATTATGATATCCCAACAAAATATCCATGTTCCAAACATGGAACAAGCTCCAATCTTCACCTGCAACTAACAACGCTATAAGAGGGGCTGAGCAAAGCGGTAACATAGCCAACAACGGTTTGCTAGGCCCAAGGTGGGTTAGAGGCTTGGCTTAACAATATGGGAGGCATGATAAGCAAGTGGTAGGTATCGCAGCATAGGAATAGCAAAAGAGCGAGCAACTAGCAAGCAAAGATAGAAGTGATTTCGAGGGTACGGTCATCTTGCTTGAAATCCCGCAAGGAAGAAGAACGAGTCCATGAAGAAGACAAACAGAATAGTTGAACGGGTCCTCAGAAACGCAACGTAATTGGAACCAACCCGAAGAAGCTACACCGGAAAGAAGCACACAACATGGTAAACAACCAACACATGAAAATGGCATGATATGCGGGATGCGGTATGCGGTGCATATGCATGATTTGGAAAGGAATGGTTGAACCTGGTCTCAACTTGGAAATCCAAGAGTGCCACTGGAAAGGTGAGGTGATTTCGGTCGAAATCGATATAAAGATCACCGGAATCGGATGCACGGTTTGGAAATGGCAAGCAAAACAAATATGGCACCGGTCTGCGATAAACAAGTGGCCATCTAAATGCATCAAGATAAATAAGCTACTGCACTCAAACATGGCAACAAAATACATGGAAGGTATCCACTCATGATGCTTGACAAAAGATGAACACTGAGCTACGGCTAATTCATCCATTAACAGGTTCAAACAAGCATGGCAAAACTGCAAATGATTTACTGGTTTCAGACTTGGTGGAAATAACAGCATGTCAGGTATTTAACATTAGGAGCAATGTTTAGAGCATGATAACTACATGCTACACGAACATATCTTGGCAAAGCAAGGCATGGAAAGAAGGTACTCTAAGCATATAATAAAAGTCCCTTAGTGACCCTGGGCCAAAAGGGATTAGAAAATACAATTTCAAGCATGTGAACATAGCAAAAACATAAACATATTCAGACTTAGTGAAAAACTGGAACATGGCAAAACAGCTAACGAGTAGGCAAGTTTACGAGCTCGATGCACTCACTACGAGGCATTGCATGACAAACTAAGCATACACCCAGCAAATAGACATGGCATAAAAGCTAGACATGGCAAGAACAACAACGTAGCATGCACGGATCAACTACAACAAGTTCGGCAAAATTGCTAAACATGTTAACAATCTGCTAGGAACATTTTATAGCAAAAGTAGAGCTCGATTGACTCAAGCTAGGGTGCTCCATAATTGCAAACAAAGACATGGATGGATAGAGCGCCACAATATCTACAAAACATCCTTACTGATCATGCTCAAAAGAGGCACGGATCACTAGGAAACAACATGAACATATGGTATAAAAATAAAGACAGGGCAAGGTCTTGGTGAAATCCTAAGTCCCTGAAATCAGCATCATTGAGTAAGCTACTTTGCATGCTTGTGCTAGTCACCACAAAGATCACAAAAATACATGGCATACACCCCTGCAAAGATGGCATGGCATATAGCAAAACACATGTAGAGCTCAGGATCATAGCATGCACACATTAATCATGGCAAAAATGACAAAAGGGCAATTGCTGAAACAGATCTGGAACAATCATCACATAGCCCCCTTCCAACAGCATTTCGGGCAGCAAGATGAGCTCAAATGAAAATGGTTCAATGAGATGAAATGATGTGCTCGTCGAGACGAACATTTTGATATGCTACACGCACAAATCGGATCAACGGTGATGAAGTTATGATGCGATGAAAAGTGCATAAAATTACTGAAAACGAGGGCAAAAGGTCAACCGAGGTTAGGGTTCACTGTAGATCTGGATCGGGATCGGCGCGCTTCTCGAGGATCGTCGTCGTACTCGCCGAAGAAACACCGGGGAATTGCCGCGGTGACCGTATTGGAGGAGTTCGCTGGCATGGAGGAGGAAGGCGGGGTGCACGGTGGCCGGAGCGACGAGGGGCGGCGCGCGGTGCTCGAGGAAGCAGGCGAGGCGGCGGCCGGACGTCGGCGGAGGTGCGGCGAGGCGTGCCGGGCATGCAGATCAGCGGAGAAACGGTCGGCGCCGGCGAGCGGCAGCAGACGGGCGACGCGAGAGGACAGCTCAGGCACGGGTCGCGCGGTCGGGCCGGGCGGGTCGGCCGTGGGCCCGCAGGGCCGCGGTGGTGCCGGGAGAGAGGAGGCGTGGTGCTGGCGACGTCGCGAGGTGGGATTGGAGGAGGGCGTGATGGCGCTGACGTGGCGACCTGCTATTGGCCGGAGTTAGGTGGCTGGATGCGGTGGACATGTCCGGCGGCGGGCCGGACATGTCCGGCTGCGGAAGGAGGAAGATGGCTAGGGTTTGGACAGCGCGAAAATTTGGGGAGAGCCATATATTTATAGGTAGAGGGAGCTAGGAGACTCCAAATGAGGTGCGGTTTTCGGCCACGCGATCATGATCGAACGACCGAGATGATGGAGGGGGTTTATGTGGGTTTGGGGCCACTTTGGACGGGTGTTGGGCTGCAACACACACAAGGCCTTTTCGGTCCCTCGGTTAACCGTTGGAGTATCAAATGAAGTCCAAATGGTACGAAACTTGACAGTCGGTCTACCGGTAGTAAACCAAGGCCGCATGACAAGTCTCGGTCCAATCCGAGAATGTTTAACACCCGCACATGAAAAGAGGTAGAAAGGACCACCGAAGGACATAGGAGCGCCGGATTGCAAAACGGACAACGGAGAAAATGCTCGGATGCATGAGACGAACACGTATGCAAATGAAATGCACATGATGACATGATATGACATGCATGACACGCAAGCAATGACAAGGCAACAACAGCGAATAACTGGAGGACCCCTGGCACATCGGTCTCGGGGCGTTACAACACTTCACCACTACGAGAGGATCTTGTTCCGAGATCTAGAATGGCACCGGAGGGAAAAACGGAGGAGAAAGAGAAGAGGTAAAACTAAGTTGCTTCTTTGACAAACGAGTGAAACCAAAGAACCTTGAAAAGGTTAAGCCATTTTGAGCAAAGGAAAACAACGAAGATGCACAAAGTTGAAAGCACTCCGACCGAAAATGGAAGGAAATGAACATGAACTTGACAAGATGAGAGGATACTTGATGAGATCAACAACATACTGCCTCCGGAACTATTGAACGAATGGAACAAGGGGTAAGAAATATCTCAGATAGCACTCCGGTTGGAAAGATATGCAAGGGTTGATAAGGCGAAAAGAACTTGAGCAGAAAGGTCACAACACTCCGGTTAAAAGGGATAAGCAAGGAAAAGAATATGAACTTGGCAAAATGAGTTGATGGGACGAAGACAGCAACATCACAAAGCCTCCGAAAGAAAATAATAGAAGATAGAACATTGGAATAAAAGAATTGAGAAGAAAAGGCCAACTTCTGTCACAAAAGAGTTTGAAAAGGCATCCTTAGGAGAAGGGTCGAACGTAGTTGTTGGAAAAAATAAACAACGAAAAGAATAAGCTTGATATGGTCTTATGGAATACATCTTCAACATTATGAGGTGACAACCTGCCACTAACGAAACAAGATTGGGTTGATAAGAACAAGGAAACGAGAAACTATTTCACCGGGAGGATAGATGAAGAACTTGGATCATATATTATCACCATTAATAGCAACAATCCTTAGGGAAGGCTTTAGGTGAAAATTATTACCCAAGATAACTCAAATAACGAGATTGATGGATTTAAAATAGCTCATTCTTGATAACTTGTGAATCACGGAGCATGCACTCAAATTATCCAGAATGACATAATACCACCTCCGATGATATGGTAGAAAGAATTGCACTCTGGGTTGTAAAATGAAGAAAACTTGAGCTCCTCTGAAAAGAATCTCGATGAATACTTCAAAAAAGGAATTAAATCCTTGATGAACCGTCATGTAGAACACCCATGAAGAACTCCGGTAACAAAAGGATAACGAGAAGAAAAGCAAGTTAAAAACACAAGGTGAAACCTTGTAATGATTTAGATGGATCTCCGTGATGATATAATTGAAAGAGGTTGGAACTCTGGGAAAAAGAGAAGATGAACAAATGACAACGAGAATTAGTCATTGTGAACAAACTCCGGAAGAAAGGATTAACATATGGATGAAACAAGAATAAGAATTACATTATGCGTATCCTTCACCAATTCAAATTGATGACAAGCAATGGATTTGACATATTACTTATGCTCGGAGAAAGGATTAAGATAGATATAGCACAAACTTTAGAAGGTCTTCCACGAACCACTGGTAGGATGAAATAACGAATAAATTGATACGATAACAAAGGAAGAGAAATCTTGAATGAACCACCGGTAAGCATTGAAAATGAACGAAGAAAAGATAAAGAAACACCGGGAAGAATTTGCAAATGAACGAAGATGCTTGAGAGAATTTAGATACAAGTGAAACGAATAGATCATGGACCGATTAGAGATCACTTGAACGATGCACCGGTAAGATCGGAGAATGATAACTGAAATCTGAGAATGAATAAACCTGAATTGATGGACTCCGGATAATAAAACTGAGAAGACTCTTGAATTGCTCCGGATAGGTGAAAAGAATTGTCACAATTGAAAACAATTGTGAGAGTATATCATGAAGCTAGAACCACGAATCTTTGATAGATCGAAACGAGATTCAAGGGAAAAACTCTTCTTCGGTCTTCAAAATCCGAGAATAACGATGAGAAACACCACCATGAATTGTTGAGGCACTCCGGAATGACGAATAGAAAGGTTGCACCGACGATGAAAAGAAATGAAAGATCTTGGAGAAAGACATTTGACTGATGACAATTCATTCTTACGTCAAACTTCGAAAAGAATTTTTCAGGATAGCTCCAGGAGAATTAGAAGAGTCAGGTAAGATCCTGGAAAAAGACCTGTGGGTTAGGGCTCACTTAAAAGATACACCGTTGAAATGATTACTTGAAAAGGAGAATTCACCGATTGAATTGAATGGTTTGAATAAGATAACATTCTCGAAAGAGCTTGAATGAATGTAGAGTGGAAACACGAATCTTCGATATATCTTGAGCACTCCGGAACAATAGAATAGTGAGAAATGAATGAATATGAGGTGCACCGGCATGAGAAGGTATTTGAAACGAGGAAAAAGGGGTAAGATCAACAAAGCTTGACTTGAATCCACCGAAGAAGAAAATGAGCAACGAGTGACGAATTTGAAGCTCCGTTAGAATCTTCCTGATAATCACCGGATAAGAATATTGAAAGAAAAGAAAGAAGAGACTTCGCATCAATAAGATGGATACTTGATTAAGATAAATGAGTCCTTGAAGAAAACAAGGGTGGGAGGGCGGGAAAACAAAGACAACTTGGAGACGGATGAAACAAACAACGTTGAGAGGACTGAGATTGAATCTTGCGGATGTTTAGAAAGATTGGATCTACTTTAAGAGAAACACACCGGTTAAAAAGGATTAACATGACAATCTCGATTATTATGAAGGATTGGTATTCATCTCGGAGTATGAGAACACCATTTGGGGAAGGTATGGAATCAGCATTTGACTTCGAAACAACTCGAATACCACAGCTCAAAACAAAACAAAGGATTGGCTTGCAGAATAAGCCAAAACAAACATACGATAGAAATTTCGTCCGAAGTTTTCGTGGTGGGGCCTACACGGGCTCGATAGTACAGCACCATGATGTACAAGGCAGTGCACATGACATACGAAGCGTCCCCGATTCGGCATAGCCAAGGACTCTTTAAGACACAACGAGACCACTGTAAAACCAATCATGGATAGGCGGACCACTAGACATCGAACCCCAATTTCATATCATACATTTGTCGGAAAGATATCCTACGAGCTACTTGAATTCCCACTTATAAACTCCCGAAATTTTCCAGTTATGCAATCAGGTGTTGGGGATACAGGGGAAGCATAATATCTCACCCAAAACTAGCAAATCCTACATCCAGCTGTATCCATCCTTCAACACATAACCAATAAACCTTCGGGAATCATTTACCTCAACCTTCGAAAAGCATCCGTTATACGAGTTATGGCAATACTCCCGAACTCCCTCCCCAGTACTGGGTGGCGTCGAGGTTATCTCACGAACAACTGCATAAAAGAGATTTTTGATGTCGGCGAGCTCAGGTATTCCAGAACTGCAATGATAAAATTGTGACGACAACACCTCGGAGCTCAACTCCCCAGGACACTGCCACAACCCCTAAATGTCAGGCGGCACCAAGAACAATGTTCTCGTCACAAAACCATCAAAACGATTCCAAGATACCCGCGTGATCCTAATTTTTTTAGTGAAATTTGAGAAGAGAAGAGTCAAAACTCTACGTCAGGAGGCCTCACCAGAGCGACAAAGGGACCGAGGAGTAAAAAGAAGTCCTACTCTCCGATATATATATAATCCTAAAGACTCAAAAACATTTTTCTAGACTCAACAACGGCAGCGATTCGATCAAGCAGGGGGCTCCTAAGGTCGGAGAAGGCTCTGATTACCAACTTGTAACGCCCTCGATGAGGCTATATCTCCCACGTGTCGAAGCACGACTTAGAGGCATAACCGCATTGAAAGCAATGTCGCAAGTGAGGTAATCTTCACACAACCCATGTAATACATAAGGGAAAAAGATACATAGTTGGCTTACAATCGCCACTTCACACAATACATGAATAAAGCATTACATTCATCCAAATACACTCAAGGTCCGACTACGGAACCAAAATAAAAGAAGACTACCCCAAATGCTACAAAGATCCCCGATCATCCTGACTGGGCTCCACTACTGATCGACTGAAATGAAACAACACAATGGACAAGATCTTCATCGAGCTCCTCCTTGAGCTCGGTTGCGTCACCTACACGACATCATCGGCACCTGCAAACTGGTTTTGGAAGTATCTGTGAGTCACGGGGACTCAGCAATCTCACACCCTCGCGATCAAGACTATTTAAGCTTATAGGAAGGGTAAAAGTATGAGGTGGAGCTGCAGCAAGCGACTAGCATATTTGGTGGCTAAACATACGCAAATGAGAGCGGGAAGAGAAGGCAAAAGCACGGTCGAGAATCTATGATCAAGAAGTGATCCTAGAGCAACCTACGTCAAGCATTACTCCAACACCGTGTTCACTTCCCGGAACCCGCCGAGAAGAGACCATCATGGCTACACACGCGGTTGATGTATTTTAATTAAGATCAACTTCAGGTTTTCTACAACCGGACATTAACAAATTCCCATCTGCCCATAACCGCGGGCACGGCTTTCAAAAGTTCTAAACCCTGCAGGAGTGTCCCAACTTAGCCCATCACAAGCTCTCACGGTCAACGAAGGATATTTCTTCTCCCAAGACAATCCGATTAGGCTCGGCATCCCGGTTACAAGACATCCTCGACAATGGTAAAACAAGTCCAGCAAGACCACCCGCTGTGCCGACAAATCCCGATAGGAGCTGCACATATCTCGTTCTCAGGGCACACCGGATAAGCTAAGCGTACAGGAGCCAACGTAACCCAAGTTGCCAAGGGACGGCCCCGCACGGTGCTCTGGGTTGGACCAACACTTAGACAAGCACTGGCCCGGGGGTTTAAAATAAAGATGACCCTTGGGCTGGCCTAACCCAAGGGAAAAAGAGGCTAGGTGGCGAATGGTAAAACCAATGTTGGGCCTTGCTGGAGGAGTTTTTTTCAAAGCGAACTGTCAAGGGGTTCCCATTATAACCCAACCGTGTAAGCAACGCAAAATCCGGGAACATAACACCGATATGACGGAAACTAGGGCGGTAAGAGTGGAACAATACACCAGGCATAAGGCCGAGCCTTCCACCCTTTACCAAGTATATAGATGCATTAATTAAATAAGAGATATTATGATATCCCAACAAAATATCCATGTTCCAAACATGGAACAAGCTCCAATCTTCACCTGCAACTAACAACGCTATAAGAGGGGCTGAGCAAAGCGGTAACATAGCCAAACAACGGTTTGCTAGGACAAGGTGGGTTAGAGGCTTGGCTTAACAATATGGGAGGCATGATAAGCAAGTGGTAGGTATCGCAGCATAGGAATAGCAAAAGAGCAAGCAACTAGCAAGCAAAGATAGAAGTGATTTCGAGGGTACGGTCATCTTGCTTGAAATCCCGCAAGGAAGAAGAATGAGTCCATGAAGAAGACAAATAGACGTAGTCGAACGGGTCCTCAGAAACGCGACGTAATTGGAACCAACCCGAAGAAGCAACACCGGAAAGAAGCACACAACATAGTAAACAACCAACACATGAACATGGCATGATATGCGGGATGCGGTATGCGGTGCATATGCATGATTTGGAAAGGAATGGTTGAACCTGGTCTCAACTTGGAAATCCAAGAGTGCCACTGGAAAGGTGAGGTGATTTCGGTCGAAATCGATATAAAGATCACCGGAATCGGATGCACGGTTTGGAAATGGCAAGCAAAACAAATATGGCACCGGTCTGCGATAAACAAGTGGCCATCTAAATGCATCAAGATAAATAAGCTACTTCACTCAAACATGGCAACAAAATACATGGAAGGGATCCACTAATGATGCTTGACAAAAGATGAACACTGAGCTACGTCTAATTCCTCCATTAACAGGTTCAAAGTCCCTGAAATCAGCATCATTGAGTAAGCTACTTTGCATGCTTGTGCTAGTCACCACAAAGATCACAAAAATACATGGCATACACCCCTGTAAAGATGGCAGGGCATATAGCAAAACACATGTAGAGCTCAGGATCATAGCATGCACACATTAATCATGGAAAAAATGACAAAAGGGCAATTGCTGAAACAGATCTGAAACAATCATCACATAGCCCTCTTCCAACAGCATTTCGGGCATCAAGATGAGCTCAAATGAAAATGATGCAATGAGATGAAATGATGTACTCATCGAGGCGAACATTTTGATATGCTACACGCACGAATCGGAGCAATGGTGATGAAGTTATGATGCAATGAAAAGTGCATAAAATTACTAAAAACAAGGGCAAAAGGTCAACCGAGGTTCGGGCTCATTGTAGATCTGGATCGAAATCGGCGCGCTTCTCGAGGATTGTCGTCGTACTCGCCGGAGAAACGTCAGGGACTTGCCGCGATGACCGGACTTGAGGAGTTCACCGGCGTGTAGGAGGAAGGTGGGGCGCGCGGCGGCCGGAGCGACGAGGGACGGCGCTCGAGGAAGCAGGCGAGGCGGCGGCCGGACGTCGACGGAGGCGCGGCGAGGCGTGCCAGGCGCGCAGGTCGGCGGAGAAACAGTCGGCATCGGCGAGGGACAGCGCACAGGCGGCTTAGGAGGCCGGCTCAGGCGCGGGTCGCGCGGTCGGGCCGGGCGGGCCGACCGTGGGCCCGCAGGGCCGCGGCGGCGCGGGTAGAGGGAGGAGGCACGACGCTGGCGACATGGCGAGGTGGGATTGGAGGAGGGCGCGACGGCGCTCACATGGCAACCTACTATTGGCTAGAGTGAGGTGGCTGGAGGCGGTGGACACGTCCGGCGGCGGGAAGGACATGTCCGGCTGCGGGAGAAGGAAGATAGCTAGGGTTTGGACTGCGCGAAAATTCGGGGAGAGCCACATATTTATAGGTAGAGGGAGCTAGGAGAGTCCAAATGAGGTGCGGTTTTCGGCCACGCGATTGTGATCGAACGACCGAGATGATGGAGGGGGTTTAGGTGGGTTTTGAGCCACTTTGGAGGGGTGTTGGGCTGCAACACACACGAGGCCTTTTCGGTCCCTCGGTTAACCGTTGGAGTATCAAACGAAGTCCAAATGGTACGAAACTTGACAGGCGGTCTACTGGTAGTAAACCAAGGCCTCATGACAAGTCTCGGTCCAATCCGAGAATGTTTAACACCCGCACACGAAAAGAGGTAGAAAGGACCACCGGAGGACATAGGAGCGCCGGATTGCAAAACGGACAACGGGGAAAATGTTCGGATGCATGAGACGAACACGTATGCAAATGAAATGCACATTATGACATGATATGACATGCATGACATGCAAGCAATGACAAGGCAACAACAGCGAATAACTGGAGGACACCTGGCACATCGGTCTCGGGGCGTTACATCGGTGTCAAAACCGGCGGATCTCGTGTAGGGGGTCCCGAACTATGCGTCTAAGGCAGATGGTAACAGGAGGCGGGGGACACAATGTTTACCCAGGTTCGGTCTCTCTCGATGGAGGTAATACCCTACTTCCTGCTTGATTGATCTTGATGATATGAGTATTACAAGAGTTGATCTACCACGAGATCGTAGAGGCTAAACCCTAGAAGCTAGCCTATGATTTTGATTGTTGGTTTCCTACGGACTAAACCCTCCGGTTTATATAGACACCGGAGGGGGCTAGGGTTACACAGAGTCAGTTACAAGGGAGGAGATCTACATATATGAATTGCCAAGCTTGCCTTCCACGCAAAGGAGAGTCCCACCCGGACACGGGACGATGTCTTCAATCTTGTATCTTCATAGTCCAACAGTCCGACTGTCCGGGGGACCCCCTAACCCAGGACTCCCTCAGTAGCCCCTGAACCAGGCTTCAATGACGATGAGTCCTGCACGCAGATTGTTTTCGGCATTGCAAGGCAGGTTCCTCCACCGAATGCTCCATAGAAGATTTGGATCACAAGAATAGTGTCCGGCTCTGGAAAACAAATTCCACATACCACCGTAGAGAGTATAATATTTCCACAAATCTAATTCTGCTGACAACTTTTCATAACGTGACATCATGCCATGGCCCGGTCATTATTCGAACCGTTTTTCTCAACCAGCTACTGCACATATTGCGAGGCGGCTTTCTTGGCACGTCTTGTCGAAGTAGAGATCGTGTCCCCTTATCACGGGATTCTCATCAATACGGTTGTGGGTAACCCACCCGCGCCATCAATCACGGCGCTTGGGGAACAAGCGAGTTTACCAGGCAGGTGGGGAGGCGCATAGTTTCTTCCGCCCTTATAAAGGGATAAGGACTCCTCCTTTTCACCAACGCCTTCTTCTTCCCTGCCCATCCATTCTTGCGCATTCAAGCTCCAACGCCGCATTTTCTCCGCAAAACCACTCCAAACATGTCCGGAGCGGGAGGCAAGTGGATGGTCTCCTATGTCACGGAGGAGAACATTACGAAGCACCGGGAAGCCGGATACCTGGTCACAGATATCGCGCACCGGCTCCCAGATGCGGGGCAGATCGTCCCTACTCCAGAACCCCATGAGAGGATTGTATTCCTCCCCCACTTCGTCCACAGGCTGGGATTTCCCCTCCACCCATTTTTCCGCAGGCTCATGTTCTACTACGTGTTGGACTTCCATGATCTGGCCCCCAATTTCATCCTCAACATCTCGGTGTTTATCATCGTGTGCAAGGCCTTCCTCCGCATCAAGCCCCACTTCAGCCTATGGTTGAAGACCTTCAACGTGAAACCGGAGGTGGGGGTCGGCCAGCAAGCGGAGTGCGGAGGCGCCATGGTGGGCAAAATGCCCAATGTCACGTGGCTCGAAGGCTCCTATGTGGAGACCGTGAAGGGATGGAAATCGGGGTGGTTCTACATCACCGAGCCGTGCGACACCAACTGGGCGGCAGCCCCCAAATTTCGATCCGGCATCCCCACGCGGCTCACCTCCTAGAAAGAGAAGGGCATATCCTAGGGTTCATCGGTAGAGATGACGGGACTCCAGAACTATGTAAGAAATATGATAAGCAAGAAAATCAAGCTCGTCAACGTGGTTCAGGTCATGCTCTTCCGTTGAATCCTTCCGTGTCAAATACGGGCATTCAATATGTGGGAGTTCGACCCGGCCAAGCACCAGACGCTGCGATAGCTTTTCGACACGATGCACCAAGACGTCTGGAGGGTGCTATTCAACGCCGCCGAGGTACCTCCTCCCCTTACCGAGGATTACGGACTCAGCGCAAAGCGCCTTGCCAATCCGGTAAGATCTTTATATCTCATAAGATGTTCCTTTCCCCAGTATAATCATGTGAGGGATCTGAGCCTCCACGCCATTTAACAGGAATGGGTCGCGATAGTGGAGCAGATTGATTGTCCGGCCTCACTGCACGAAGATCCAGCAAGGGCTCTCTTGACGGAGATGCTGGTTCTGGCGCCCTATGAGGTGCCGGAGAAGAAGGCAAAGAAGAAGGCCACGGGGACCAGGAAAGGTCTCCGACGCAAGGTCATATCGGACTCATCGTCCGATAACACCGAGGTGCCCTCCTCCCATGAAAACGAGGAGGAGGAAGAGGAAAGTTCTCCCCCCCCCCAGCGAGGGGAGACAAGAAAAGGAAGGCCACCCCATCAGGGGAGGCCGAAGGGTCCAATAAGGGAAGGACTCTCCTTCCGGACTGCTCCACGACGGCCGCTTTTAGCGACGAGGAGCGGTTACCCAGGGACAAGCCCCTGGCGAAGTCGTAAGTATCCAGATACCATAATAGTTCTTGGTATGTTTTATTTTATTGCTTCTTATCATGCCGAACATGATCATGCAGCCCATCCAAAGCCCATATCGATGTATCCTCTTCGGATGAGTCTTTGGGCCTGTCGGAGATGAATAGCGATTCACTCCCGACTCCTCCCCCCGCCCTACGGACGATGTCGAGGTGTTATCTCAAAGGGTACTAAACCAAGGGGAGACAGTTCTGGAGGCACCCCAAGGCGACATTCCGGACGCTGGGCGCACGAGGGGCAAGACTCCCATGGGCTCTAATGCCGGGGGCAGCAAGTCTAGCCCCCAGCCGAATACTGCATCGGAACCTCAAGTGGTTCCGAATTCTGTCAGGCGACCCCTTGCCAAGGAGGACGAGCCGTCTGTGCCGGTGGCCTCTGTCCATCCAGAGGCATCACACAATTTGCTGGAAGCGCTTCGCGGCGCTTCCATTGACGAAGAGCACCGCACTATCATGAGTGCGGTGGTCAAGAAGGTTCGGTCCGCCAAAAGCAGACTGACTGAAGCCTGTGCCAGCCTCCTAACAGGCTTTGAGGTAAGTAATCAAATTTTGAGAAAATGTTACAGCATAGACAGTAGCCCCTGATGCTCTGTTTGGTGTTCGCAAAGAAAGGCTGAACAGAGGATCAAATAATAATCAAAGGAGTCTAATCAGAATATGTCTATGTGAATAAGCAGGCTTCACTGTTGGCCGCTGCCGCTCACACGGCTGAGGTCTCCGCACTGAAGCGGGACCTTGAGCGGTCCGAGGAAGAGCTCGGCCTTACCAAGAGGCAGCTCGAAGAGAACAAAGGTAAGTAATACCTTGTCTGTTTATTGATAAAGAAAAAGGAAACTGGTTGTTAGATCATAGGATCGTCATGAATTTTGCTAGGGGCCACGACCGAAGTGGCGGCCCTGAAGAAGGCGCTGTCCAAGGCTGAAGGCAAAGCGGCCAAGGAGCGCTGAGCACGAGAAGTAAGAGGTCTAAGTCGGTGAGGTTCAGCAAGAGCTCCAGGAGTTTGTCAAGAAGTACGAGTCCTTGGAGTGTGACTCTAAGATGCAAGGGTCCAAGCTTGCGAAGGCCCTTGAGAATGCACAACATGCCAAGGACGAAGCCCAAAAGGCCCTCCAGGAAATTGAAGCGGTCAGGAAGATAGCGGCGGGTAAGGCATTCATTATGCAAAGCAAGCATGTGAAGGAAACTTTCCTTGTACTTACCTGAATTCGGAGTTCTCCAGGAGCGTTCGCAGATCTACCCGGTAGTGTGTCGGATGCCACGGAGTTCTACCAGGCCGAGGAAGGGAGCTCGACGGAGAAGTTGTTCTGGTCTTAGTATACTGACCGAACATCCGATGCCCTTGAGCGACCAGTTGAAGCAACTGGTCGAGCTTCACAAGGCGGCCGAACTGGCCATGAAGGGCCTCATAGTCCGGATGTGGCCTGGCGAGCCCTTGCCTGGTAGCTATTTTGGCCTGGTAAGGCGGCTTGTGAACGCTTGCCCCTGGTTTGAAGTCATAAAGCGGCATGTCTGCATTGAGGGTGCGTAGGGATTTTGCCCGGGCGAAAGTGCACTGGGCGAAGATGGATGCCGAAAAGCTGGTGAAGGAGGGGCCGCCGGAGGGCAAGGAGCATCGCCACCCCGAAAAGTATTATGACAGTGTCCTGAAGGGTGCTCGCCTTGTGGCAGAGGAATGTGCTAAGGATGTAATATTTGAATGAATGTACTCATGTGATCCTGTAATGTGAAACGAGTTCATGTGTGCTATTTAACGCTTGTTAATTTAAAATATTACCTTCTGTGCGGACGTTTATAAAATTTGAGAGTTGGCCAGTCGTCGGCTTCTGCCCCCATATAACAAGTACTGAGGTGTTCGGGATAGACCTGATCACTCTTTATCCCAGTTTTGGGTCCTTCGAAGGAGGTGTTCAGCACAACGAACCAGGCAATTAGACTATAAAGCTTTATCACTCTCACTTAGCCATAGAAGTCTACAATTTTAAATTTCGGCGAAGCCCCTAGTATTCGGAAGGCTGAACTTGGGGCGCTATGTACGCCTAAGTCAGACAAGGCCGACTCCTCGCCCGAAGCGGAAAAAATCTTTAAGGATTTGAGACCTCTCGAACAGCGACCAGCTCTCGCCGCATCATCACAGTCAGTTTTCGGCTTTCTCTACTGAGGTGCTCATCCGGAAGAACTGGGACAGAATCGCAGTAGTTCTCCCAGTGCTACCTTAGCCAATATAGCGGAACATGAGGTACCAAAACATGGGAGCTGGGCAAACCCAACTATTGACCCAAGACATGATTCGGAGTTGATGCATATAATGCTATAAGTTCGGGGTGCCGCACTATCGAAAGTGTTCTTACTTTTCTTGCTGTGTTATGGGGTACACTGAAGCCCCTGGCGCACTGGACGTACCAGAATGTATGGGTGCAATTTGTCGTAAATAAGCAGACGGGGAAAAAGATGAAGAAATGCAATAATAAGCTAACGATGTACATTGTTATTTAAATGATACATCAAAGCGTATGTATACAAGCAGTGGAATAAGCAAAAATATGACTACTTGACATGTCCTATCCAAGGGCAAGCTGCGTGTGGGTATGTAAAACTGGTATACCGATCGTTATCAGAGACCACCTGGGGATTCCCTTGTATGTCAAAGCTTCTTTCTTCCTTGGTGTTTCCTTCTCGTGACGGGTCTAAAAATCAGACGATTGGAGAGGGCCTTCAGAGAATAGGGGCCTGAAAGGAAGAAAATGTTAAAGGTATACACATCCTTAAGCGGTTGAGCCGTATTGTGGGTCGTGCCTCTGCCTATGCCTGTGGTATCTTGAGTGCGTAATTATGTACGTGCGGCGCAAATTTCGCCGCTTGACTCGGACTAGGACGGAGGTTGACTGGCTAGGCGAGCTCAAAACGTGCCTGGCGATCCTCTTGCAGGGTACTCCGGACTCTCTTAAAGGTGTTCGGGGTCTTTTTCACCGAATTGGCAGTTTGCCTCATGAGGCTGCTTTGCGCTTCTGCTGCGAGGGCCGCAGTGTGCTCCTCCGCGCGGAGCGAGCGTTCTTTGTTTCCATTAACTGTTATAACCCCGCAAGGTCCTAGCATTTTGATCTTGAGGTATGCATAATGCGGTACCGCATTGAATCTGGCAAATGCGGTTCGTCCGAGCAGTGCGTGATAGCCACTGCGGAAGGAGACGATATCGAAGATTAACTCCTCGCTTCGGAAGTTGTCCGGAGATTCGAAGACCACTTCCAGTGTGATTGAGCCCGTGCAATAGGCCTCTACACCTGGGATGACACCTTTAAAGGTGGTTTTGGTGGGTTTGATCCTCGAGGGGTCTATACCCATTTTACACACTGTATCCTGATAGAGCAGGTTCAGGCTGCTGCCACCGTCCATAAGGACTCGAGTGGGGTGAAATCCCTCAATGATGGGGTCAAGGACCAATGCGGCAGAACTGCCATGACGGATACTAGTGGGGTGGTCCCTGCGATCGAAGGTGATCGGACAAGAAGACCATGGGTTGAACTTTGGGGCGACTGGCTCCATCGCATAGACGTCCCTCAGTGCACGCTTCCGTTCTCGCTTGGGAATATGGGTTGCGTATATCATGTTTACCGTTTTCACTTGGGGAGGAAATTTCTTATGTCCTCCTGTGTTCGGAGGTCGGGGCTCCTCCTCGCCGTCTCTATGCAGCCCATTTTCCTTGTTTTTGGCATTCAACTTGCCAGCCTGTTTGAACACCCAGCATTCTCTGTCGGTGTGGTTGGCTGGTTTATCGGGGGTGCCGTGAATTTGACACGAACAATCGAGTATACGGTCCAAGCTGGACAGTCCCAGATTGCTTCTTTTGAATGGCTTTTTCCGCTGACCAGATTTAGAGCCACTGAATCCGGCATTAACTGTCGTGTCTTCGGCGTTGTCGCCGTTGTTGTGGCGCTTGTGTCTATTGTGATGTGGCTTGCCGTTGCTATCTTTGGCATCTAAATTGCCAGGGTTTCTTGATGTGTTGTTGCTGCGAGCCAGCCAGCTATCTTCGCCCGCACAAAAGAGGGTCATCAGTGTCGTGAGGGTTGCCATGGATTTCGACTTTTCTTAGCCGAGGTGTCGGGCGAGCCACTCATCGTGGATATTGAGCCAATGCCGAGCAGGCCCTTTGAGTTTTAATGGGAGGTACTTGATGGCATGTAGATCGTCACCACGGGCCATATGGATATGGAGGAGGAAATCTTCGATCCATACCGCAGGGTCTGTTGTACCATCGTATGATTCAATGTTCACGGGTTTAAAACCTTCTGGGAATTCGTGATCCATTACTTCATCAGTGAAGAATAGGGGGTGTGCGGCGCCTCTATGCCGGGCTATATCACGACGCAGTTCATATGAGTCTTGTTTGCTGTATTCGGCCCGGCCGGATTTGCTTTTAGTATATCCGGCATGACGATCGTCGTCACGCGTTGGGGCATGCCCATGTGATCCGTAGATCGATCTTGCATGTCCTTCCTTGTTTTCCAATATGTCTCGTAGGTCCTGCGTGTTACCTCGGGCCTTGGTATTTTTGTTCAACTGGCAACAGGGTGCGGGTTGGACTTTGGCCTGATATGCCGCTTTGCCTCCGCCACGAGGTGGTCGGTCAGCCGCATCGTTCGTTGGGAGCATAGGCTTTGATGCTTCCTCCTCGAGTTGGGGTAGCAACCTGCGTTTGGGTAACTTTTGGTTGGGCGCTCGGGTTCGTATTCCTCGGCCGTCAGGACCTCAGTCCATCTATCCGCTAGCAGATCTTGGTCAACTTGAAGCTACTATTGCTTTTTCTTCAGGCTTTTTGCTATGGCTATAAGCCGGCGCTTGAATCGGTCCTGTTCGGCGGGATCCTCAGGCACGATAAATTCCTCGTTGTCGAGGCTCACCTCGCCTTTGGAGAGAGGCATGTAATTGTCATCCTCCGATTCTCCGTCTGCTGCCTGTTCCTTAGGGCTAGCTTGTCCATCCTCCCGCTCGAAGCCTGGCTGGAGGGGATTGTCTTTGTCTTCAGCACTATCCACAGCGTTATTGTCTCTTGTGCCGGTATCGCTGCTTTTGCTATGGCGGAGCTTAGAGTGGCGCCGATGACGCCGGTTCTTAGATTGCTTCTCGAGGGAATTATCCTCCGTTGCCTTATTGCCATCTCTTTCTTTGGGGTGTCCACCATGTATATATCATATGATGAGGTGGCTGTCCAGTGCCCTATGGGCGGTGGTTCCTGTTCTTCTCCTGCATCGTCGTCCATACCGTCGATGTCTTCGGAGCCGAAATCAAGCATGTCAGTTAAGTCATCGATGGTGGCTGTTAAGTGGGTGGTGGGTGGGGAATGAATTTCTTCGTCATCCGCTTCCCACTCGAGCCGGACATAGTTCGACCAAGGGTCTCCTGACAAGGAGAGAGACCTCAATGAATTTAGAAAGTCACCCAAGGGAGAGTGCTGAAAGATATCCATAGACGTGAACTCCATGATCGGTGCCCAATCAGATTCGATAGGCATGGATGTAGGCGGTTCGGAGCCTGTGGCCGGGGACAAATCCAACGATCCGGCAACACAGGTCTCGTAGGAGGTGAATTCAGTATTCGGCTCTATCGCCGTTGAGTGTGCGGCCTCCGTGGCGGGGTCCATCCACCCGTCCTTGGACGGCATGATCTGCTCCGGATTGAAGGCCGGAGTAGCCATAGGTGTGATCTCCCGAACACCGTCCGGCGGCAGAGCTAAGTCATGCTCGTCGCAACTGTGCGGCGCACCTGACATGGGCTCGAATCCGTCGAAGATCAAGTCTCTGTGGATGTCGGTAGTATAGTTCAAGCTTCCAAACCTGACCTGATGGCCAGGGGCATACCTCTCGATCTGCTCCAGATGGCCAAGCGAGTTGGCCCGCAGTACGAAGCCGCCGAATACGAAGATCTGTCCGGGGAGAAAAACCTCACCCTGGATCGCATCATTGCCGATGATCGAAGGAGCCATCAAGCCTTACGGTGACAACACAATGGAACGCTCAATGAAAGCACCAATGTCGGTGTCAAAACCGGAGGATCTCGGGTAGGGGATCCCGAACTGTGCGTCTAAGGCGGATGGTAGTAGGAGGCGGGGGACACAATGTTTACCCAGGTTCAGGCCCTCCCGATGGAGGTAATACCCTACTTCCTGCTTGATTGATCTTGATGATATGAGTATTACAAGAGTTGATCTACCACGAGATCATAGAGGCTAAACCCTAGAAGCTAGCCTATGATTATGATTGTTGTTGTCCTACGGACTAAACCCTCCGGTTTATATAGACACCGGAGAGGGCTAGGGTTACACAGAGTCGGTTACAAGGGAGGAGATCTACATATCCGAATTGCCAAGCTTGCCTTCCAGGCAAAGGAGAGTCCCACCCGGACACGGGACGAAGTCTTCAATCTTGTATCTTCATAGTCCAACAGTCCTGCCAAAGGATATAGTCCGGCTATCCGGGGACCCACTAATCCAGGACTCCCTCAGACCTCAAGACGATCAATAAAGTTGAGGAACTTGTGGATGTCGTCCCAGTCAACTTCAGTGCCATCAATAACAGCCGAGTTGTTACAGAATAACAAATGAGCAGCCTGCTTAACTCTGAAAAAACGTACACGTGCCACCAATTATAAGAAAATATTAGTTAGAAGTAGCATCTTTGTCAGAGATTTGTTGCTACTTCTAAAGTTAAATTGTGATCAGTTAGACAGAATAGGTGGATTAAGAAGTAATCAAGGAAACAAGCAACAAGAAGATACAAAACTAACATGGATGAACAATTGGAACGGCGTCGGGGTGGAAGATCGCAGTGAAGATGAGACCAGGTTCTGCTATTTCCATCAACATTCATGAGCCAACTTTCAGTCTGTAACACTTGACAAAGTTTATCCAAGTTCGGCCATAAAAAAAGCAGCGATCTTCTTGGTTCATGAACCCAACTCGAAACTTATATCCATGGCTTCTCTTCACTGCTACCATTAAACTGGTGTATTCAGTTATGGCAAGGCCGAGCATCTTGAGTACATGTGTTCTGGTAGAGCAAGGAATGCACTGCAGGAAAAATAATATGAGAACACAATTTATTCCCTATATCCAAATCTAGAAATACTTTCCTCCTTCACGTCAGTGTTGACCATGGTACTAGTACCTTTTATCCAAATATAGCAATCCTAATTTCCAAATTAGTCGACATCATGTTCAAAAAACCCCACCCTCCTAGATAGAAAAGAGAATTCAAGGAACATACTATGCGCGTTTTAAAATCCCGTGTTAGGATGAGTAGGAACAAGTGTGGCGTCTCGCCGAGGGTGTAGAAACCTGTAGGGTCCTCAAATTTTGGGCACTGCAAATGAAACACACTAGATTTAGTAGGAAGAAAAATGCATCAACGGTGGCGGTTGTCATCCTAGGAGTACCCGCGACCAAGGGACTTGGATTTATCGGGGATGGATGAAGAATTCGTACCAGGTTCTCCATGAGAAAACCCTATGCAATCGCCGAGCGGGGGTTTTCTCTGAACAAGCAGACAAGGGAAAAGGGATTCAGGCCGAGTGAAGTATTGCCGCTTCGTCCGTCCAGCTTACTGCTAAAGCTAGAAAGGTGGGTTTTTTGTGATTTGACGGCTCATTGGGCATTAATGCGGCACTACGACCGGGGTGTGTCTACCATGCAGTTGTGCACTCTAATTTGGTGCATATGGCATGTGGACCCCGTTGTCGGATGCCCCACATATCAGTGCAAGGAAGTAGAAAGACAGGAGTAACTGGTTATTACACATAAATATATTTTTGACAAAGAGATATTCCCTCTGTAAAGAAATATAAAGATCTTTTATATCGCAACTTTATACATAAGAAAAATCAAGGGGGATATATATAACATATATAATTATGAAAAACAGAATTTTTTTAACACGGAATAGACGAGTTGGTGATGATGGTGTGCCTGTCATCTTGCAATATAGGCCGTCCGATTTATATCTAACGGATAGGAAGGAAACTATGGCAATTTTGCAAAAAGGTACCCACACACCTCTCCGCATTTTCAAATAAGGCCTTCCCTCGTTCATCCTTTTCTCTCACAAGATAAAATACTCGTACAAATGCATCTTGATGTTACGTGCAACGCACGGGCATTATGGGGGTTCAGCTGAGAAATACTCAGACATGCTCACGGTTCTGGACTTTGGGCCACAGGCCAGTGGGCCTGCATGTTTGGGGGCCCATGTGTTCTACCTCAGCGCTCGCTGGTTTTAGATGTTGTTGCAAGGAGAATACACAAAATTGAATAAAGCACAACAGCTGTTGGAATGAAATCAAACGACAGTTCCTAACCAGCAATCAGAGTTGCAATTCTATCAATGATATTGTCATACTACTTATACACACAGGACACTTGTTTCACCATGCAAGAGTATTACATCAAAATCTCTCGGCGGATAGATCAGTTCGGCAGTACTGAAGAATTTCAAAGTTGATTTGGACCAGCTCTCCTTGCCGAGAAAATTCGATCTTGACATCATCCCCTACCGCAAGATATGATTTAGATTTGAACCTTGACCATCCTTTAGCATCAATCATCATGCGACCATCCTTTGTACTTACGGTATATTGAGCAGGTTCATTCACACCAAGGCTGTGCATGGTAAGAGAAACTTGGCCGTTGTCGCCCGGATTGTTGAACGACTCCCTCATTGCTCTAGGAATTCTTTGTTTACAAACAAGAAGACATACCCAAACAGTTAGATCAACACAGTGAATCATGCGAAACAACATGGAAATAAAAAAGAATGAAACACTTGGGCGGCCAATGCTTACCAAGAAGGTGGACATGTCGGTTTTTGTAAGGACTTTGGTATATGAAGTGCGAACTGCAGCCCAGTCTATTGCCGGTGCAAATGCTCGTTTGGTTGCCGCTGCACGGGCCGGAGCAGATGCAAGTGCAAGTATTGGTGCAGGTGATGAAGCCGTTGCTGCTGCCGGAGATGGTGCTCCTTGTAGAGCTGGTGCCGGTCTCGGAGTAGGTGCCGGTGTCGATGCCCGATCCTCTGGTAGATCAGCCTGATCCACTAACGCGGTCGGTGCCCAATCCTCAGCTGGATCAGACTAAGCTGCTGCCACTGTCAGTGCTAGAGCAACTGCCGGTGCTCGATCCGTTGCTGAAGGGGGTACCGATGTGCAAGACAGCGGCGATCGTGTCTGGTCTGCTATGATCAGCTTTCTAACTTGACTAGGCTTCGTGACCGTGATCCAGTTTTTTCTTCATTTCTTTTAAACGCGAGAAGGACTAATTGTGGCGTTTTTGTTAAACCAAACTGCAGTTCATCATAGGGATTCAGCTTATACTCAGACAACAGATTGATCCAATTTTTTCCAGTAATATAAGTGATGGACAGTGCCTTCATTACTGACACGACATAAGAAGTGAAACCTGCAAAAATAGCCATCGTAGAGCAAACCAAACGGTTTATTCTGTGATGAATGTCACATGGCAAAACCTGCATCATAAAATTGCAGGAAAAGAAAGAAAACATGACATTAAATCAATAAGATTTAGACAGCAAATCAATAAGATTTACTTGATGTGACACGAGTGAATCCTTACCAGGAAATCACTATGTTGAAGTACTAAACAGAAGATTGATCGTCCAACTACGGGTGGCCTGTAGGGGCCCCGCCTACTCCCACAAGCAGGACAGTCCAAAGGTCGTGACAAATCTTATGGACCGAACATCCATGGGACTGGAAATCCTAGTGGGTGCGATAAACCCTGTAATGCATATAGATATTGGAGTGTAACCATAATTGATAAACCGTCCTCACAAAAAAGATGATCTAGAGACTTCAAAATATACATACTGAACTGAGTGGACAGACATTAACATAGACCGTTCTCAGGACTGACCACAAACCAAAAGCGGCATTACTAATAAACAATACAGGGTTCACAAACACAAATCAAGTACTGAATAATAGTACTTACTATAGACAAGCAAAGTTGCACTAATTAAACTCTGCAGACAATTTCTTGCCACCGACCTATGGGATGAACCCCGCATAACTAACTAGGCCATGGACTTCGTGAGAGATGTCTACATGCACCATCACCATCTTGTCAACCTTGGAGAACCTAACAGAGTGGTCTTTCCACTCATAAACATGATCATGTAGACATGCCGCATCAGATTTGTTGGGAAGCTTTACAAGAACCACACCCTTCGTAATCGAAGGCACAACCAGGAAATTGTTGTGGTCAACTACAGCCTCGAGAACACGCCTGGCAACAATGCTACAGGAAAACACTAGTTCAGGACACGTGGCGACAAGGACACGGCAGCTGGATAGTTTAGCAGTAGAACTCATCCTCAGGTCTTCCAGTTCACACGACATGACTTTGAGAACTTCATCTCCACCGCAGACCTATTTCCAATTCAAATAGAAACCATACTTTATTAGTACCTCCATTCAGAAATATAAGATGATTTTCGATATTATACTCCATATATGACTACATATACGCACAGAAATGAGTGAACAAAGACACTAGAACATGTCTTCAAAGGCATGAGAGCAGAGGGATTACTTGCAATATCCATAACACAAGTTACTGAGGCAAATATACCCTCTTCAAAGGTAGCATTGATGTTCATAAAGTACTCCCTCCGTCCCAAAATTCTTGTCTTAGATTTGTCTAGATACGGATGTATCAAGTCACATTTTAGTATTAGATACATCCGTATCTAGAGAAATCTAAGACAGGAAATTTGGGACAGAGGGAGTAGTTGAAAGTAATCTATAAGAAATCAGTGTCAACCTCTCGCATGTTTTGGTCAAAATAGGAATTTAGAACTATCATTTGGCACACAAAAATCACATGCAAGATCACCCAGAAAGTTGTACTACTAGTATACTGCGTGTTAGATGAAAAAACATGATCAAGATCGAGAAAAGATCATCAAGAAGATATATTACCTGGACTTTCTTAATGAGGGATCCTGGAGAGGGGGGCTTGGATAGGGCGATGGCTTTGAGCTTGTCTGCGGTAGTCTCGGCGGGGTGCTTGCGCTTCTTCGTACCATGAGCCTCGACGGTTTTGGCCAGGGCCATAGACATCACTTCGGCCGGTGCTCCAGCGTCCATCAAGAAATTAAACTGTCAAATAGAAATAAAAGAAAAGAAACCATAATCACAAACCCAAAATAAGAAAAGAGAGGGAGTTATAGGATCAGTCTCGGGGTTGCAAGACCAGGCCTTGGCCAGAATCAACACCATTGATGAGCTCACCTTTCCATCTTTGGGAAGAAGAACAATGGCAGAAGCAGGTCGGGGTTTTCTTGAAGAAATGAGGAACAAGATGAGGGAGAAGCGAGGGTTGGGTAGAGAGGAAGCTAAGAGAGAAGACTGAAATGATGGTTGCTTCGTCCGTCCAACTTACTACTGGAAAGGAAGGGGTTTTGTGATTTGATGGCTCATTGGGAATTACTGCGGCGCTTCGATCGGGGTAGTCTATCGTCAATCTACTACGGAGTAATTTAGTGCATGGCTGGTGGACCCCAATGCTGGATGTCCCACACATCGGCGAAAGTGAGTAATTTAGTGCATGGATGGAGGAGGAGGAGTGCACTGTTTTTTTGAAGAAAAAAATGATTACAACAAGTGTTTCCACTCTTACGATGGAGGAGTGCGAAACACGGCAGCCACTTGAACATACACAGTGCTCCTACTACCAGGCATGTGCAGTGGTTCATACGTCAGTACTACATAATCTTGTTGCTAGTGTAGTAAGATATGACGACAACAAATGATGTTGTGCGCATGTCAACTATATGAACAGTAATGTAGTAACATAGTACCGGTTTCTCGACTGTCCGGTCGAGAATGAATGGTGATATCAATGTTAACAGAACTAGGTCTACAGCGCATGGAGAGTACGGTGCTACAGTACTCCATGAAATATGAACCATATGAAGCACGAATAGTGTTAGGCAGGGTGTATGAAGGGTGCACGGGATGGGAGCAAAAGTTCCCTTCTCGAACCACTTTTGGGTGTTTGGCAAAGTGCATGAAGGGTGCATGAGTCCACTGTAACACCCCGGATATGATTTTCCTAATATGTAATCCAACTCTTACCGTTTCCGGCCTTAAGTTATTTTATTTTCTCGGGTTCGGGTCTTTGTCTCCGTGTGTTGTTATCGTTGTCATGCATCTCATATCATGTCATCATGTGCATTGCATTTGCATACGTGTTCATCTCATGCATTCGAGCTTTTTCCCCGTTGTCCGTTTTGCATTCCGGTGCTTCGTTCTCCTCCAGTGGTCATTTCTACCTTTCTTTCGTGTGTGGGGATTAAACATTTCTGGATTGGACCGAGACTTGCCAAGGGGCCTTGGTTTACTACCGGTAGACCGCCTGTCAAGTTTCGTACCATTTGGAGTTTGTTTGATACTCCAACGGTTAATCGAGGGACCGAAAAGGCCTCGTGTGTGTTGCAGCCCAACACCCCTCCAATTTGGCCCAAAACCCACCAAAACCTTCTCCATAATCTAGAGCGTTCAATCACGATCGCGTGGCCGAAAACCACACCTCATTTGGACTCTCCTAGCTCCCTCTATGCCTATTTATAGCCCCCCTCCGAAATCCATGGGTCCTTCTTCCCCAAACCCTAGATCTATCTCCACCCGCCGCCGCCGGACAAAAACTCGCAGACCGGACATGTCCGTCCTCCCCGTGCCGCCGCCATGTGTCGGCTCCTGAGTGGCTGAGCCGCCGTGCCCACATCGTCGCGCCGCCACCCGCGCGCGCGGCCCGTCCGGCCCGCTCGGGGCCCCCGCGCGGCCCGTTCCCCGCCGCCTGCCTGCCTCTTCGCTGGCGCCCGCCTCCCTCCATGACTCTGCGCCGCCACTCCAGGGCGCCGCCCTCACCGCTTCTCCGGCGGCCGACCGCCGCATCGTCGCCGGGCCGCCGCACCGGTCCGGCCATCTCCAACCGCGGCCCCGGGCCTCCTCCGCCGGCGGATCCGGCACCCAAGTCCCTCTCCGTCATTTGCTAGCTCCTTCCGGCAAACCTCGGCAAGTCCGGCCACCTCGGCTTCTTCTCCGGCGACCTCGGGAAGCGTGCAGATCTGAGATCCGAAATCTCGGTTGACTTTCTCCCGAAACCCTAGTTCATATTGCCATGTTCATCGTGTCGTCACTTTGCATATAGCATATCAAAATGTTCGCCTCAGAGAGTACATCATTTCATTACACTGCATCATTTTCATTTGAGTTCATCTTGATGCCCGAAATGCTGTTAGAAGAGTGCTATTTGAGTTTATTGTCAGATCTGCTGCTCCAATTAGATATTTGTCATTTTTGCCATGATTATTGTGTGCATGGTATGCCCATGAGCTCTACATATGTTTTGTTAAGGGTTTTGCCATCTTTCCAGAGGTGCAGCCCATGTATTTTTATGATGTGTGTGGTGACTATCACAAGCTTGCAAAGTGAGGCATTTGTTAATGCTGATTTCAGGGACTTGCATTTCCACTAAGTCCTTGACCTGTTTATCTCATATGGCCATATGTTAATATTGTTTCCTAGTGATCCGTGCCTGTTTTGAGGATGATCAGTAAGGATGTTTTGTTAACCTTGTAGTGCTCTATCCATCCATGTCTTTGTTTGCAATTGTGGAGCACCCTAGCTTGAGTCAATCGAGCTCTACTTTTGTCATTTCGTGAATCTGGGCAGATTGTCTACTTGTTAGCGATTTTGCCGCTGGTGTTGTAGTTGATCCGTGCATGCTATGTTATTGTTCTTGCCATGTCTAGCTTGCATTTTGTGTATTATTGATGGTGTATGCTTAGATTATCATGACATGCTCTGTAGTGAGTGCATCGAGCTCGTAAACATGCCTACTTGATATCTGTTTCAGCATGCTCCAGTTTTCACTAAGTCTGAGAACTGATTATGTTTTTGCCATGTTCACATGCTTGCAAATGTATTTTCTGATCACTTTTGGCTCAAGGTCACTAAGGGACTTTTGTTAATCTCTTTGAGTAGCTCCATGACATGCTTTACTTTGCCATGTTCAGGTCTTGTAGCATATAGTTTTCATGCTCCAAAGAGTGCTATCTGATCTGAAATTCCAGACAAGTGTCAATTTCACTAAGTCTGAAATCTGTTTGTCAAATGCATTTTTTCCATGCTTGTTTGAACCTGTTAATGGATGAATTGGCCGTAGCTCAGTGCTAGACTTTTGTTAAGCATCATGAATGGATCCCTGCCATGTATTTTGATGCCATGTTTGGGTGCTGTAGCATGTTCATCTTGTTGCATTTAGATGGCTACTTGCTGTAAATCGCAGAACGTGGTCATATTTGAATTGCTTGCCATTTCCAAACCGTAACTCCGATTCCGGCGTTCTTTATATCGTTTTCAAGCGATTTCATCTCATCTTTCTAGTGGCACACTTGGTTTTCCAAGTTGAGGCCAGGTTCATGCATCCCTCGTCAAATCTTGCATATGCATCCCGCATCGCATCCCGCATAGCATACCATCATTGCATCATATTGTTTGAGCTTTGCACGTGGTTGATTGTGTTCCGTTTGCTTGTTTGTCGTGTTTGGGTAGAGCCGGGAGACGAGTTCGCTAATGAGGAGCCCGTTGATTTTGCTTTCGAGGATCCAGTCAACTCTGACAACTTTGCAGGCAAGATGATCATACCCTCGAAATCACTACAATCTTTGCTATGCTAGATGCTCGCTCTTTTGCTATGCCAATGCTACGATGCCTACCACTTGCTTTCATGCCTCCCAAATTGCCATGTCAAACCTCTAACCCACCATGTCCTAGCAAACCGTTGATTGGCTATGTGACCGCTTTGCTCAGCCCCTCTTATAGCGTTGCTAGTTGCAGGGGAAGATTGGAGACTGTTCCTTGTTGGAACACTATTTACTTGTTGGGATATCATTATATTGCCATGTTATCTTAATGCATCTATATACTTGGTAAAGGGGGGAAGGCTCGGCCTCTCGCCTAGTGTTTTGTTCCACTCTTGCCGCCCTAGTTTCCGTCATATCGGTGTTATGTTCCCGGATTTTTGCGTTCCTTACGCGGTTGGGTTATAATGGGAACCCCTTGATAGTTCGCCTTGATTAAATATTTTCCAGCAATGCCCAACCTTGGTTTTACCATTTGCCACCTAGCCTCTTCTCCCTTGGGTTTTCGGAGCCCGAGGGTCATCTTATTTAAACCCCCCCCCCCCCGGGCCAGTGCTCCTCTGAGTGTTGGTCCAACCTAGAGCCCCTTGCAGCGCCACCTCGGGTAAACTCGAGGGCTGGTTTTAGTTGTACGGATTGCTTATTGTTCCCTGAGAACGAGATATGTGCAGCTCCTATCGGGATTTGTCGGCACATTCGGGCGGTGTTGCTGGATTGTTTTAACCCGTCGAAGTGTCTTGAAGATCCGAGATACCGAGTCTGATTGGAACGTCTCGGGAGGAGGTCTATTCCTTCGTTGACCGTGAGAGCTTGTCATGGGCTAAGTTGGGACTCCCCTACAGGGATTTGAACTTTCGAAAGCCATGCCCGCGGTTATGGGAAGATGGGAATTTGTTAATGTCTGGTTGTAGATAACTTGAACCTTAACTTAATTAAAATGAATCAACAATGTGAGTTACCGTGATGGTCTCTTCTCGGCAGAGTCCGGGAAGTGAACATGGTGTTGGAGTAATGTTGCGCAGGTTGTCATTTAGTTACTCGTTCGCGCTTTGCCTCCTCTTCTCGCTCTCTTTTGCGAACAGGATAGCCACCATATATGCTAGTCGCTTGCTGCAACTCCACTTAATTACCTTGCCTTACCTATAAGCTTAAATAGTCTTGATCGCGAGGGTGCGAGATTGCTGAGTCCCTGTGGCTCACAGATTACTTCCAAACCAGATGCAGGGCCTGATGTTTCCGCTCCAGGTGACGCGCTTGAGCTCAAGTGGGAGTTCGACGAGGACTCTCAATGATACTATGTTTCCTTTCCTGATGATCAGTACTGGTGCCCAGTTGGGGTGATCGGGACAGTGTCGCATGTTGGGTTATCTTTTATGTTGGCGCCGTAGTCGGGCCATGAGTGTTTGAATGTTGTAATGCTATTTATGTACTTTGATTGACGTGGCGAGTGTAAGCCAACTATGTTATCTCCCCTTTTATTATCTATATTACATGGGATGTTGTGATGATTGCCTAACTTGCGACATATGCCTTCAATGCGATTATGTCTCTAAGTCGTGCCTCGACACGTGGGAGCTATAGTCGCATCGAGGGTGTTACATCCACACTCGTAGGTTAACACAAATACACGAAGAGGAAACAACTACTCTGTCTAGGTGTGTAAGTCATCTTACGTTGTGCACTGCGACCAAGGCGGAGAGGAAAACGAGAAAACTTAATGTCTTTTTGCTAATTAATAGCATTGCATGCAATGAACTAACCACTGCATGTCATCTTTATTAGTCTCGGGTCATTGAAAGCATGCATGGCCCACGTCTCTTATTGGTTGATATGTCACAAAACAAGAAACGGGGAGGGAGTTAATGTATCGTGCCTAAGTGTTTTGGGAATATTTGGTTTTTGTAAGGTGACTTACACACTATATTGTGATGAGAATGCAACCAAACCCACCCACACGCTTTGTGCTACAGTGACTGATCTACACCGTCTGAGTTTAATCCAACGGTCATGTTGCGCCGAGACATGGACATGCCCATGCAGAGGGCGCCTAAACACCACCGAAGTCCCTCTGCTTCTCGAGGCGCACGACGTTGGTGATGCAGCGGGCGAAACGACTGAAAGGCGATGCAACCTACGGGAAGGCGGAGGGAGCCAACCGAGGAGCGGGGAATCTTTTGGTTTTCACCATGGTAAAACACCAGTCGACGACTTCTCACATCAGGGAGGAGTGGGTTTTACAGGCGGAGTCATCGTGACTAATTGCTGACGTGCCTGCTCCCGTCGATAAAAAAATTAAAAATCCTGCCGCGCCTGCTCCCGTCAATCAAAAAATTAAAAATCCTGCCACACTCAAACACCAGAGCAACGCCGCGGTGGATGTTTAAATTTACCTGCCGGCAAGTAGATAAAAAAAGGGGTGAAAAAACAAATGTGGCGACGGCCTAGCTAATCAGTCGAACTAGCCCAACTAGCTAGCCACCGTGCTTCACTGATGTACTCGGCAGGAAAAGTGGACTTTCGTGATTTGACGACTCATTTATTTACTTTCTTCCGCGAAAACACATGGTAGGGCATCCCATGTCAGGAAGAATATATGCATGCACCACCCGGGAGGACCCCGAAACTGCGCGGTAGGGTGTGCCATGTCTCGGCACAGAGGAAAAATGTGCGTGTAAAAATGTACTGTATCAAACGTAGTACCTATGGTTCGACCTCGAGACCCATCCTATCGGTCGAAAACACCCCACTAGACACACAGCTTCATCATGCTAACATGGCACGGAGGATAGGTGTGGTTAGCTCCGTCTCGACCAGCCAGAACGTCTCTTGTTCTAGGTGATTCTTCTATTTTCCAAGCTTTTTTTAGTTGTAATAACACCACGGCAAGCTAGCACCGCTCTTCGTGTGTGCCCGTGCAAAGGTTAGATGATGGAGAGAAGAGAGAGATCGCAGACCTGGGACCCTCCAGTGAGTGAGTCAACGGTCATGCACGTGTACACGAGGCACTCCCTCTACTCTACTCAACGTAATACTGTATAAAATCAAGTTATGGGACCAAGCCAACAACCGTTGTTGTTTCAGGCTATCGACTTACGCTTTGTAGTCTAGGTTGCCAGTTCGAATCTCGTCTTTTAGATTTGTTAGTTTTAGGTCCAAATTTGATTAATGACAAGTGGGACCCCCGTGTGTTGTTCCGATATTTCAATGTAGGATGGTTTTTTTGAACAAACACTTTGTGCGGTTAGACAAGTAACGGCACAGGTTAGACGTATTTTGCAAGTTTACGAACAAAAATGATAGCGGCATAGAATATCACATCCACCCCGCAGCTTAGATGCTATGGTGATATGAGTTTTTACACCGTTGGAAGTGAGATCCAATGGCTTGGGAGTAGTCTTTGTAATTATGCGCAATTTCCAAACTCTCCAAAGGTTTTTTTGCAAATAAAACATTCAGGCCTCGTGTGTGCCGCTGCATCTTGGATCCAACGGCTCCCCGTTGCTCATATTAGGTGATCCCTGTAGCTTAATTACCCGCTACGATGATATGAGCATCTAGGTCGTATGATCAGTGATCAGATGGCACATGCGTAGTACTTGTACTTTCTGCACAATTCCCAAACTCTCTCAGCCGTATATTGCAAAAACATTCAAACCTCCTACTGTGGGCCGTTAGATCTCCGTGAACTCGTATCACCATAGAATCTACGGTGCGGGAGCACCTCATATTCTCCCATGCGAGAAAACATAAGGTTCTCTCGCAGCTTGGATGCTACGGTGATACGAGCTTCGAGGTCGTTTGATCTGAGATCCAATGGCATCTAAGCAGTGTTTGTGCTTGTAAGCAGTGGTCAAACTCTTTGGGGGCTTTTCTGCAAAAAACCATTCGATCCACCGAGGAAGCGTTGGGTCACAAATCCAACGGCTCCGAAGAGCTTGTATCACCAAAGCATCTAAGGTGTGGTAGCACATGATATTCTTACATACAGGAGAATATGATGTCCTCCTTCATCTTAGATGCTACGGTGATACGAGCTTCGAGGTCATTGGATATGGGATCCAAGGGCATCTGAGTAGTTTTTGTACAAATTGAGTGCAATTCTCAAACTCATCAAGGTTTCCTGTAAAATATTAAGACATCATGTGAGCTGCTATATCTCAGATCTACAAGCTCCAAGCAACTCGTATCGGCATATAGCATCTAAGGTATGGGGCACATGATATTCTCCCAGGGAAGAGGGGTGGGGGTGCACAACCAATTGGTGGTCGGGAGGGTGGGGGAAAATATAATCTAAACAACCATAAACAGAGACTCACAATTTTATCTAAGGTCAAGGGGGTGACCCCCGACAATCATAGCTCCGCCTAATTAAACACAACATTTGCATGTACTGTAGTACTAGACTTAATATTCATGTTTCAGTTTCATGTTCATTTTAAATGTTGAATTAAGGACCATGCATGTCTTACATTTTAATCCCTTCGTTCCTAAATATTAGTCTTTTTAGAGATTTCAAGTGGACTGGCACATACGGATGTATATAGACATATTTTAGAGTGTAGATTAACTCATTTTGCTCTGTATGTAGTCGCTTGTTGAAATCTCTAAAAGACTAATATTTAGGAACAGAAGGAGTATTTTTGAATTCATGTCATACATGCATGGTTTGGAAGAATAGATGCACTATACTTATTGGATTGTTGTTGTGTCTGTGTGTGGGTGTCTGTGTGTGTGTGTGTGGTCATATGCTTGATACATACAAAGTTTTATCACCTCCACATTGTTCATCTTTTAAATTTGAATTTGTGTTGAAAAACTTAGCAAGGATACCATGAAATGTGAAATCCACGTTGAGATCACTATATCACAAACTCACTCTAATTCAACAACTAGTCATAAATCAATTACCACGTTGAGATTAGTATTTGCAAGGAAAATACGGGCATTGTAATACACATAGATTTGTTCGACAACTTAAAAGGTTCCTTTCGTATTCTCGAATGGTAGGACCCAATGGCGTACCAGCCAGACCTTGGCACGTGTTGACCTAAAAAAATAAAAAATAAAAAAACCGGGCTCGTGTCCTTGTGGTGGCGTGCGTGGTACGCACATTAGGCAACCCCAACCAGTCGAGCCTCCACGTTTCTGGCGGCCAGAATTCAAGCCCTAGGAAATTCCCCTCATGTCCCCGGTCCATAATGACTACCGATGAACAACGGAAGGATGCTTTAGTAACTAGACAACATTGTGTTCAAAAAAAGTAACTAGACAACATTACCTACCGTGTCGAGCACGGTTCAATTCCCTCGCTCGCCGGTCGCCAAGGTCACCCGTCAACTGCATTGCCTAGTACTACTACTACTACACCAAGATGAGCACATAATTGAGCCTATTTTTTTCGTTTGTTCGCGCCTAGTACTTGAGTTAATATATCAGGCAATGCACTGCTACAGAGGGATTATCCTTTTGCTCTGCATATATAACTTGTGTGAAGTCTAACTAAGCAAAATGTTTGAACAAATCCTTTCTTAAGAAATACAACAGGACAGATGTATGGCTTGATAATTTATTGCATGATGCAGGTTATGATATTGTTTCGAATCCTGAATCTTAAATTTCAGAAAATCCAAAAGTGACCATAAATTCTTGAAACTGACCATGGTCACGTGATATGGCACAAATATTACTTCATAATTTTTTCTTCAATTTGAGACAAGCTGCATATGACAAGTTGCACAAATAAAGAGCCAAGGTATTTTGGAACAAAGATCTGTCACGTTAAGGCGAACGCTTTCACTATTGAAACCGTGGGTGTTTACGTGCCGCCATGAGTCCCGCTTCTCATCGGCAGGTGCCGTCCGAGCAAGCGTGTGAGTCGACGAGAGGCGTGCGAGCAGACCGTTGCGCCGGGTGACAGGGAGGTGTGCGAGCAAACCGCTGTGCAGGCTCACTGGGAGGCAAGCCCTTTGACCAGGCTCCGCCGCCCACCTCCGTCCCAACTGCTCCCACTTTTAATGTCGCCGGTGCCGCAGTTTAAAATCAACCCTGCACTATCCGGTATCGCTACAATCTTCTCTCTTCCTCTCCGATTCTCCTGTCGTCTACCTCCAACCAGCCTGACCTAAACGTACGCGATGCCGCATCATGATGGTTTGCCCTTAGTCTTCCAGTTTATTGAGGAAGACACCCAGCCGGAGTCTCAAGAACATAAGGTTCTTTGGGACGAGCTTGAACTGGCCTTGCGGGAAGACGCCGCGCCTGTCCCCGCTCCCGTTCCGGCTCCCGTTGCCCTGACTGTGCCAGCGCCCATCCCCGTGGCATTGATGGGCTGGGATCCGCACATTGTCGCCGAGCTTTATGCCATGGGGTTCCACGAGGTCCCCGCCGACTCTCACGCGCCCGTGCACCTGCCAGTGCATGCGCCTGCGCGTGCACTGACGCGCACGCCCGTGCCAGTGCTCGTGCACCTGCCAGCGCATGTGCCTGTGCGTGCACTGACATGCGTGCCCGTGCACACGAATGTCTCCACCGCGCTGTTGACAGCGCTTGTCCCCACGCGGGTGCAAGTGCCCCCTCAGCGGCATGGATGGCCGCCGTCGACCGCTTCCTTGCACCAATGCCAGTCGCCTCCTCCCGCCAGTTGACTCGCTCCTGGAGACCGAAGTCTAGAACATTGTGGCCTTCCTTGAAGCTAGGGCCAACGTCCAGGAGTATGCCAACAATGGCGCAAGACGCCACTGTCGCCGGCGGTCAGTGGCCCGACGACACACAGAGCACGGTAGAGGAGCCGCTTCCCACCGCAAGACGTCGCGCCGCCGCGCAATCTAAATTTGCCGTAAAAAACGTTCAGATTGCCATGCTTAAAATCCGAACGTTTATCATTTTCGTTTATTTCAGATCGATCGTCGTATAATTTAAAGTTGGAGTCAGACTGAACGAAATCTATGGTTTGATCGATTGAATGTTCTGCTAGAGCCGTATCAAATTAAATATAAAAACTCATCAAGCCACGTGTATTCCTTGTCATCCAACGACCTAGACTGCTTCAATGTCGAGTGCTCAACATGTTTAGCGTGCAGTTAATTTCATGCCAAAAATAGTGCTAATCACATAATAACATGCAAATAATATCCAACTTTCCGCATGCACTTAATATACTTCCAGATTAACGTGCATTGCACGTACACACTGGCTAGTGTTGCTAGCACGTGAAACTGGTGCCGTAACTTATGAATGCGTCCAGATATGGTCAACGGTAACATCGCCCGCGAGTTCTTCGTGTTTGCCCGTGCGTCTAAATGTAGAAGGGGAGGAGAGAGAGAGGAAGCACACATGGAACCCACCAGTAAGTGAAGGCGAATAGTACTAAAAAATAATATTACATGTTATCAATTAAATAGGTTGTGGTAATATAAAAACATTATTTGAACAAAGGGAGGTACAACAAACATTGTTGTTCTACATATGTTGCCTATTGATGTGCGGCTTCAAGGCCCTGGTCGCATGTTCGATCCTCGTCCTTTATTTTTTAATTTGTATATGGTTCAAAATTTGTTTCATGACATGTGGGCCCCTCGGTGTGTAGTTTGTAGCACTTTAATTTGTGGGTCCAAATTTGTTCCATTCCAAGTGGACTATCGGTGTGTAGTTTTGTAGCTTATTTATAATAATTAAAGAGAACAATAGAGTTTTTTTGCAATAATACCATGGTGCGACATTGAAAGCGAGAAAGGACGTGCGAGAGAGCGATGACCGAGCCAGAGGGAAATCAACTAGGGCAGTTGCAGGGGATGCAACAGTGTTTCGAGTAGTTGTGGGCCGAATGCTACGAAAATATAATCTAAACCGACCGGAATAAATGCCTACACAAATTAATCCAAGGTTGGAGTGCCCCTCGCAATGTAAATAGCTCCGGCTTTGCGAGGGATGGAGAGGTAGCTTCAATGTGTGGAAGATACGGCGTGAGAAAGTGAGGTCAATCGAGAGACATATAGATAGAGAGACAAAGTGAGTGTGGTCCGACATTCATGGAACAAATATATATGCTCTGGAGAGATATTTTCCGATTGAGATTTTGGCAAGGGTGAGGGCTGTAAGATAGAGCTTGAGAGATGATCCAGTCACAGACGAGTAGATATATTTTTTGCGTGGGAGGAAGCAAGGTCGATCGATCACATAGGGTCGTCGTGCGATCGAAAGAGTGAGATGGTTTGGAGAGAGTGACCTAGATAGACAATGTGTGTGAGAGAGTATACAATGTGAATAAGTCGAATTGGGATCAAACATGGAGATATATCGTTTTTGTATGAGAAAGAGCGAGGTCAATCCAGACATACAGAGAGAGAGAGAGAGAGTGGCCCGCCATGAGGTCGAAAGAGTGGGGGCGGCTTCGATGGACCGACCTAGATAGACAATCTGTGTGAGAGAGTATAGAGTGTGTCGATCGAGACCTGAACAGGGAGATATATCATTGGTGTGTGAAAGAAAACGAGGTTAAACGAGACTCAGATAAAGAGAGCTAGATTGAGCGAGTGTGGCCCGCCGTGTGGAAGAAAGAGTGAGACAGTCTCGAGGGTGTGACCTAGATAGACAACGTGCGTGCGTGCGCATGAGAGGTTGGGGGGCTAGATAGGCAATGCATGTATTTAGCGCGAGAGGGTGAGAGGGAGAGGGAGAGAGAGAGAGCTCGGCATGGGGTGCAATGGTGGGTGTGTGAGGTAAATACATTTCATAACAGAGTGGAAAAAGGGGGTTGTGTAGTTGAGAGAGTTAGAGATCGAAACATGAAGAGAAAGAATGGATGTGTGTTGGAAACCGATAGCTTCCTAAGGTGGCTAGGAGAGGAAGATTGACCGATACAGGAAGTATGTAGCGTGTGTGCGGGGGGGGGGGGGGGGGGGCTAAAAACAACATTTGAATGTAGATAGTACGAGACTTAATATCGATGTTTCAGTTTAGTGTACATTGTAAGATTTGAACTGAGGACCATGCATATGGGTAATTATTTCGAATTCGTGCCATACTAGGTTTCGAAAAGTTGACATTGACTCAATTTGTTATGCTATTTTGTAGGTCATATGTTTGAATCCATCAAAAAAAATTCTCACTACCAGGGTGTTCATCATATGCATATGAATTTGTATTTAAAAAGTAGCGTGGATACAGTGAAATGTGAAATCCACATTAGAATTGGAGATCGCTATGTGACACACACTCTAATTCAAATAACTAATTATATGGCACACACTCTAATCCACGTTAGCATGGATACCTTTTCGATTTTTTTTCAAATAACTCATTAATTAATTTATAGTATCACATTTCGAATGACTAATTATTGCAAGGAAAACACGGGCATGGTAATACATACAGATTCGTTTGCAAATGAAATAAGATTTGTTTGCATTCTCAAATGTAGGCGCACCAGGGTCGTGTCATGGTGGTCGCGTGTGTCAGACGAACGCGTAGCACCCAGCCACCCACCCCCCAAAAAAAGGACGACGACAAAATAAGTTCGCGCTTCCACGTTTCGGATTGAAATATCTGGGGCCCCAATTCCAGCCCTGCAAAATCTACCTTCCCCACCGTCCCCTTCTGCGCCCAGATTGCTCAAATCCCTAATTCGCTGCCAACCCAAGCAAAGTTCGAATCGCCCCTCTTCTCGTCCCTTTCCCTACCTCTGTGCCGGACGACGACGACGGTCGCGCTTCACCACCGCACCGGAGCTACCTCATCTACGCCCTCGTCCACCGCACTGGGTGGTCCACCGACAACGTCGGCCGCCGCAACCGACGTGCCTCACAAACACCGACTTCCACCGCATCAGGTAAGCTTCACCGACGCCGTCTCCCAGCTCACCGGGGCTACTTCACCGAGCACATCGTCGCGCCTCCCCCCCCCCCCGAGGCCGCTGGGGCTTCACCAACAGTCTCATCCACCGCATCATAGCGCTTCGTACCACTCAAGATCTGCATCCATGTGCGGCCAGCCAACGCCAGCGCATCACCCTCAACGGCTCTGAAGTGACCCGCACTCTAGCTAAGCGAGCATGCCCAAACGCCGACCCGAACTAGATATCCACACATCACTCCCTTGTGCACTGTTCCGACGATGTTTGGATATCCTTTCACCGCTCTCTTAGCTTACACGCCTATCTAACTTTGACTTTAACTCTTATTTCTTCTGGAGATATCATCTGAAACAAGAAAATTCATTTTTTAGCGAAGCATGACGGCGCTATGGGATCTGGTACACATCCAGCACACCCGTATAACCTTGTAAGTATCTGTCCTCCGGTACAACAGGAAGGTCGATTCCTCTTATTTGATCAGCCATTCGCCGTGTCAAAAATGCAGAGGGGGATGCAAGGAGCACAAGGCCTGCACATCCAAGCAAGTAGTAACATGGACTTGTACATGGAACATCCCAAGCGCAAGCAGAGCTGCAGTGAGCCAATACAACGAGCTAGCTTAAGTCCCTGCATTTCATTTAATTCGTACTGGCATTCGTGTATGATTTGTGTGTAGTGGTGGATCCACAAATTCAAGCTACCAGGGGTGAACATTTAACTTAAAAAATACGAAGGCACTTACACTCTGAAAATCAACATAACTTGAGAATGTGAAGCTACATGCACTTTGAAAACCAGCTAATGATCCAAAGTAGTTCAGATTATAAACACTAAATGATGCAAGCGGCAAAAAACACAAAATGCAACATGGTGTACAAGGAAAACAGCCATGGTCTGTACCTGCTTGAATTATTCGTTATCTGGCTGAAAATATCAAAGTGTAATTGCACCTATAACCAATGCGCAAGTTGCATATCAATATATCTATCCTGCACAAGTATGCTAATAGTTTCAAACAACAGATTAGAAAAGTATTTATGCTACGTTGTCATGATACGGGGACTTTCTGGTAGATGGCCTCGACGTTTCCTCAAGCCATGAAAATGCACTATAATTTTCTTGTCATCAATGCCTGCAAATCTCTATATCTCTCTCAACACAACAGATCATCATTAGACACTAAATCCTTCAATGGGAGCTTGCAAAATGCTTGCATTAGATGCCTCATTAGACACTATATGTTCATCACCAGGAGCATGTAAAATGTTTGCATCAAATCCTTCATTAGCAGTCTGTTCATTAGACACTTCAGGCTCAAGAACAACATGAGCTTGGATGTTTGCACCGGAAACTTGATTAGATACATCAGATTCAGTCAGTTCAGTATTGATTGGGGGAGTTATAAAATAAGTAGAAATTGGTTTCATTTTCTCATAGATTCCCTACATACAAGCAGTTTTACAACACCGTCAGGTTTAACTATTGGCCAGAAATTGAAGAGTTGAATTAGATATAATCAGGGATGTGATGTACCTGCTCGTTGCGCATGCTACTCTTGCAAGCTGCGACTGTCGTTTGCGCAAGCTCGATGCCATGCCCGTGCTGCCGCCGCTGCCTCCCACGCAGGCTACACCCAGGGTTGGATATTCATCTTCTTGTCCTTTCGTTCGCTTCAAGCCTGGCGATCGCCCTCCAACAAGGGCGCGAGGAAGTGCTGTGTCGGTCTGTCCAGTGGCGGCTAGGTAAGGAGCGAACCAGACTGGAGGCTGGAGCGGATGAATTGGGATTTTTCCTGCTGTCGATCGATATGGGAGGCGCTCGTTTGGGCCGCGAGCCTGCTATAGGGCCTTCCTTGCACTTATGTTATTGGCCTATCCAAATTGAAACATTTTTCTTCATTTTTTACATTGTCTGCTCGTGTATTGGGACGAACAAAACTAGCCTGGGCCAACCTGGACGACTCAAACTAGGTGCACACTTTCAAGCCACCCGAGGCGGCCGCCCATACCAGCCCCTATGGTGGTGTCGCCCCTTTTTGCGTGTATGATAGGGGCAGTGAAAAATATTCCAGTGGCGCTTTTGATTTACCCACAGAATGGTTGAATTGCTTGTTTTTATGAAATGAGTTCGCCAGTAATGTGAATGATGCCAGTCTTTTCATCCTATTGTAGATTGCGTAGATCTCGATATGCCAAAGTAATCGCACGAAATATACAGTAAAAGCCAGTGTGATGTGTGTGGCTACAACTAGTCTTACTACACGCCTCATACAACATATCAAGGACGCACCATCTTACCAGATTAACCATTCGACTTACGAATGCAGTGTGGGAAGAAAGAAGTATTGGGACTACGTATCCAAGCAATTGATGCCATGGACTCCTTCGTACAACCTTGTAAGCGAAAAAGAAGTTGCGGTGTGCCTGTACAAAGAACTAGTGTAAGTTCAGTTACCTGCTTCTCGGAATTTTAGTTAGCCACTTAGCCACTTATTGCAAAATTGTTCAATTACGTTGCTTCGCTTAATTTAGTTTGCTACTGATTACATAATGCCACATCTTGTTAATCCTATTATAGATTGCACCTATCTATGTGTTTGATACTTACTGTTAAGAATTACCTGTTTGCCTGAACATAAATAGCTACTTGTTTGTTTAACTGCTTTGCTGCTGCAACAACGGATTATAATGATGTTAATAACTACTTTTCAGCATCGAATTGGAACTCTTTAATTCCTTGTTTGTTTAACTGGTGTGCTATTATAACTCCCAGTTGAGATGTTTTGCTAACTTCAACTTTTTTAAATCCAATCGGAACTTTAATGGAAAAACAGGTTAGCCCAAGATCAAAGAGCGAGGTCCCCATGGACGTTGTATCATCCCATAGCAGTGGCACCGGCCCAATCGTGCATTATGAATTGCCAACTGCTGATGTTCTAGAGGCTAAACTAGTGGTAGAAAGAGATTCTGCTTCTGCACTTAGAGATGAAGTTGACATGTTGAGAAAGCAAACAGCACAATCAGTAGCAGTACTCAAGACAACCATTAAATATTTGGTGGATTTTAAAATGAAGCAAGCTGAGACTGACCACAATGTTAAGGTCTTGAAGGAAAAAAAGGAAATTAAATTCCCACTTGGTAAATTATAGGTGAAATGTTCTTTCCATCGTTGAATAACCTTTGTGTTGTTTGTTCATGTAATCAATCAAACCATTTGTTTTAGAGATCATGTAATAATTGTTTTTTGTTTTTTGTTTTTTGTTTTTTGTTTTGTAAATTTATTTGAGCACAAGTTTGTATTAATTGATAAGACTCGGAGACATTTCATTTTGATTGATGTGCCAGACCTACAAACATGCTAATCAGGCTAAATGTGCATTCAGCAATAATAGTAGTATAGATGGACCATAAATGGCACGCATCGGAAAGGGCCAAGATGTTGTAGTAGCTTGGCTAAAAAAAGGATGTTGTTGTAGCAAAGAAAAGTACAACGGCCTGGCTTATGTATGTTAGTTGATATAGTACAAATGCCCGTGCGTTGCACCGGGCGAAAAAAGGCACATGTGCCATTGTGCACCATTTTTTATATCCAATTCCAAAGTAAGGTTAAACATGGAAAATTCCTTATTTTTAATAAAATTGATGTTTTCACAAAAATTGGGATACTTTTTAAGAATAGTTAACATTTTTATGAAAATTGGAACATTTCTCTAAAAAGAATATATCTTTTACGGAAAAAGTACATTTTTGAATAGGTGTTTTTTATGAAAAGAATGTTTTTTGTTGTACGCCTCTAAATGGACTTTGTTTTAGTAAACATGGAACTTTTTTGGTTTTTAAAAATGCAAACATAATTGTTTTAAAAAAATGGTGTGAACATATGTAAAATAGTGAACATTTAAAAGCTACTTTTACTGTGTTAAGTATTTTTACAGATATTTTTAGAGCATTTTTGTTAGGTATTTTTTACGGATGGTTGTTTGGTTGGGAGGAGTTTATTCTTTTTTTAACTACTTGGGTTTGCCCAAACAAATCACTTGACGTTAACTTTTATTAAAAATAAGGACCGATTGTTTCGTCCAAGCAGCATATATGACCATGGATGTGAATGAAAACATCAAAAGGCGACAATACTACTTTTTGCCGAATAATACACCACCGCAATCATGGCAGTCCAGTTAATGATTTTCATTGAATCTGAAGCCATTTTAGAATAAGTAAACATACCCGTGCATTGCAATGGGAGATAGATATCCCAGTTTTACAATGAAGTTTAGTGGCTCAACATCCAAGCTCTAGATCAATACTTAGCATGAATTTCTCTAATCCATATATCTAGAAAAAGGTTGGGGATGAAGGACTGAACCTGGGTAGGAAAGGTTGGGGATGAAGTGGTTGCTTGCGAAGCGAGCGGCAAGGTGGCCCGCATGGTTGTCGAGGACAGTGCAGAGGGGCAGGGCAGAGTGGAGGCGGCAGTGGTTCTACACCATAGCTTCTCACATCCAATGTTGCATGAAGCTCCTGCTTGATCATGTTCTTGAAGTTTAATTTTACCTTGAAATATATGTCCAACAGTGAGGATTGTACTAACTTTGTCAGTCCCTGTTGTGATCAAATTTGTCAACATTCATAGACCATATTCCACAATTACTCTTCTTCCACAAAGGGATTAGAAATTAGGGGCCAAACAATTTCAGATTTGGTGAGAAAATCATAGAAAAATGTGTTGCCTTGAAGTCTGCTACCCCTATTGTCTCGAAGCTCCTATACCACAAAACAAATATCAGTGCACTACTGCACGAATCCTGACCATGAAGCCTGCTGCCCCATGTTGTCTTGAAGCTCCTACACCACAAAACAAATTCTCAATAATAATAATAAAATAATGTTGTGCTGTACTGAAGTTACATCCAAGTGTCTCGCTTCTGCAAAACTCCACCAGGAGATCCTCCTCCTGGTCTACGGCGTGCCGTCGAGCACCCATGTCGAGGATATCTTAGCCCCTCCGGCTTCACCACTCCCATCATAATGCATCTAGAATTTCCTATAGTAGGTAGTATCAATTTACCTCAGACAACACAACCCATAACGAAGTTATTCATCTAGCAAAGAAGTAAGATTAATTACTCTATCTGCAGTTGTTATTCTCATAACCGAATCAAGTAGTGAGCTACTTGAAGAATTGATGCATCTATATAAACCATGACATAATTTTGGCCAAACAATAAATTATAAACTATTATACTTCCGAGTCCAGTCTCTTGTTGAATATCACATAAAAGAGATCATTGAACTTCTTCTGAACTGGGCAGGTTCTGCTCTGAGTGTATCTGCAACATAAATATAGTTGTACATACCCCTGATTGTGATGAATATATTTTGTAAGTAGCCTACTACTATGCAAAAAGAAACAAACATAAGCTATCTTACTGAATTATATGTGCATATATATAGTTGATTAATTTAATTTAGAAACTAAAAGTAATCTGAGTTATGTACTGTAAGCATAATCCATTTACAGGGGCATCATACAAGGACAATATGTGTACAGACAAAATCAAAATACTATGTACTATTTGAGATGCTGCTGAGTGAGTAATTTGTTTGAAATATTTTTTAGCTAGTCTATAATCCAAAAGCCGAGCTCCTTGTCTATTGTAACTATATGTGCTACTTATATGGCAGTAGGAGAATCTTGCATCTTCTGTATAAACAAAAAACAATGCTTACACCTTGAGGAGTCTAGGTGGTGGAGGCTTGAGCATGGTGTGCTGCGAACTCAAGGAGCTGCCTTGCTGGGGAGCGGACCGTCCATATTGGATGAGCTGGACTGCCGGAGACCAAGCAAGGTGGCCTTGAGCTCAACAAGCGAGGGGATGGGGGCATACAACAAGAGATAGGGGCGTCGACCAGGGCGTTGACCTTGACCACCATTGTCCTACTACGGTACTGCCACAACGGAAGGGCGCCGCCGTGTCAGCCCGCACCGGCACGTCGTCATCCTGCTTCCTGAACGACCGGGAGAGGAAGGAGGCCAGGGGAGGTTCCTAGTTGATCCCCATGCTCACAGCCTCGCGCCCGAGGGCCTCTCTGGATCTTCACGTCCCCAACCAGCACCTCTACGCATGTGCCCCGATCCAGCACCGTCGGAGAACAAACCACCGCCACACATCTTCCTCTTCCTTTCTCCTTACCTTCCGTGCTCCCTCTCCATCTCTCTCAACTCACTCTTTGCTCTCTCAGGAAGCAAGCTCGCGAGCCCGGAGTTCAAGGCGCTGCCGCTGGTCGCCCCATCCTCAACCGGATCTGGACCCTCCTAATCCATGCGCCCAGCCACCTGCACCGTCCCATGCGCCACCGCACGCTGGAGGACCCTGCACCCTCCCTTCCTCGCCCTCAAGCACAATAGGCGCTCGAGCGGGAGCCGGACGCCAGCGCCGCACCCTCACATCCTCTGCCTCTCCCGTGAGGTCATGACCAGTAGGTGGAGGGGAGCCGTGTACGGAGAAGAAAGCCGCAGGCGAGGAGGAGATGGGATTGAGAGGCAAGAGGCGGCCGGCGGCGCGCGGTGCAGGGCGGGCGGGGCAGGAGATGGGAGACAGGAGGAGGCCGGCGGCGTGCGGGGAGAGGTGCGCGGGGCGGAGTGCCTCGAGGCATAGCTTGGCTGTGTTTTCCTTTTTTCTTTCGTACCGGTTTGATTCGATTTGGACTGCGGGTTTAATTCATAAAAACCCCACGGACCTTTGTACAAAAACGCCGCGACGGTGAACCCGAAGACTCAATCCATGCTTTATTATTAAAAAAAATTAGGAGATCATTCATCCATATACTCTGTAAGTGTTTATACGTCTGTTAGTTCTGTACATTCTTGGTTGATTCACTCGGTATTTGAATCTTGATACATCGCTTGTGTACATATCTAAATGGTAGTACACATTATGCTACGTGTGACATTTGAGTTGGACATGAAGTGTTCCAAATATTCGAATTCACCTTAAACTGGATTCTATCTTCTGAATTTGAGTATCGGCATTTGTAAACCATATTCATATATGACAGTGGAATACATCTTTGTCGTCCTTTTGAAGATATATAAAAACACATAGAATGACTTATATAGATTCGTATAGGAATATAAAATGGATTCGAATTTAGTTGCCAGGGTAAACGTGGATGCTTATTGTCCCAAAAGTCGAAAGAAGCGGCAAAATGTCCACTCCCATGTCGGCAGCCCGAAGCCAAGTGTTTGGGAGATGGAAATTATTGTCTACCCATTACACGGACAATCCATCGGCCCGATTTCCACTGCTCTAAATATGGGTAGGATAGTAACTTCAATAAGACGTGACACAACCGCCTCTGAGCCCATTCCGACACGGTGGGCGCCAAACATGGGTGGCAAAACACATTTGATTCAAGATCGTCCGAAAGACCTCTGTTTCTCCCTCCATTTCCCCATTCATACACGGTGGGCGGCAAAACAAACTCGACTCGGTCGAAATCGATGTAGGCAAATATTTTCAATAGGGGCAGGTTTGTAACTTCACTCAGACGTGACACAACCGCCCTACCTGTCAGCCCCGTTCATACACCGTGGGCGCCAACCACCCTCTCCTCGCCCGAAATCACTCTGGGCAAATATTGGCGAGATGCAAGATTACCGTCGTATCCCCAACCGACGAGACGTCCAAATTTTAAATGGGGGCTAAGTTCATAACTTTCCCATATTTCAGACAGGCGCGTCCCAAAAACATGGTTCCCCATAGCTCTCCCTCCATATTCCCATTCATACACCGTCCGCGCTAGAACACCATCCCCACACCAGCCTCCACCCGCCACACCATCCATCGCCGCTGTCCTCCACCACATCCATTACCGCCGTCCTCCACCACATCCATTGCCACTGTCCTCCACTATGCCGGAGCGCCTACCAAGACCACGCCGTCCACTGCTAGAGATGGAAGTTTCTCATCCACGGCGACGGACCAAGAGCCTTGCATCACGTCCTCTCGCTTCATCGGCGCCGTCGTCCTCTTTGTCGAGGCCGCTCACACGACTTTCTCTTCCACCATAACGGGACTTATCCCAGCACCCATCTACCGTCACAGATCTGCTTCAACGCCACCGACAGCCATCGCACCCCCGATGCCTACACGGCGCCGCGAGAGAGGTGGTACTTCATATCTCCTCAACTTTTTGATCTCAACCAGAAAATAGATCTTAACTTGGTTACTCTACTTTCTTTTCAGCTCTTAGAATTTAGTTCTTAGTTCGAAGCAAACAATGGCTGCTAAATATCATTTCTCCGGTTTCCCCCTTTTATGATCACTATACGATCAGAATACCTGCTTTGTGTCATAATAGCACTGCTCGACCCATCAGGCCAAACAAGCTTGGTTGTTCAAATACAAATCTGATATTATTAAAACAGATTCGTTTAATTGGTCAGCTAAATGTTCCTAAATTAGTTTCGAAAATGCATGTTCGCCGCTCGGGTGTGTATCTCTGCAGGGTGCCCATGGTGGGCTGGCCCACCCTGGGATTTTGGGTCGTCCATGGTCATGATTCCCCTCCGTTCTGATGCGCGCTTCCGATCTCTACTCGCCCCCAGCCGCCTGCCTCGCCGGCGACTTGCCGTCCCCGGACGGCATGACTCTAGGAGGAGACGCCGGACTAGCAGGAGGTCAGGAGCCGCTCGCCCAACAATGCCACCGCTGCCCGGGCGCGCCGCCGTGCCTACCTTCCGAGTCCGTTCAGGGCTCAGGCATGCAACACCCACTAAGCCAACCCGATTTATCCTGAGATAAGTCCTCAACACTCAGCAGCCACTCCTCATCACCCATTTTCTAATTGATTCATTACTCATTACGTAGGACTGTCATTAGGGTTTGTTGTGTGCTCAGTGCTACCTACACTTAATGGTTCAGATGTATTTCGGTAATCTTTAGTACCTGTAAAGTTCACAGGGTTTTCAAAATTCCGGCCCTAGGAACAGACACTAGTCATTTTGGATTGTTGGTCGTAGTGACATTGACCCAAATTACTACTGCAAGCCAGGTTTGTTGAAAATTTTACTTGTCTTTCTTACTCATTCGATATAATATCCAATTATTCACGTCGATTAGTTGCAAACAATAAGTGCTAGACATACTTCTTGATTCAGATTTTGGACGGTCTCTTACTATAGTTATAATTCTGCATACTTGTCCTAGTGAGCTCACAAGTAAATGATTGATTCACTACATCTATGCTTGCCTTGTCATATTTGTTGTCAATATTCTTTTAGGGTGGACCACCCTATTTCTAAATACTGCAACCGTAGACATGAGTGAATAGTATTTCTCTATGTGATCGCTTCCATCATTTGTGGGCAATGAACACTGCATTGTATAGAAAGAAAGTGTCATTTCCAGCTTTTACATAGGCTTCGATCTTTTACATGGAATACAATCTGCCTACTTGCTTTGTGTCACACTACCAACAATCCACCCTTGAAGCTAAACATTATGCCACTCATAATTCCTTAATTTATTTGTTCAAATACGAATTTCATATAATTCTAATGTTCCTACTTCAGTTTTGAAATGTGTGTCTGCCTGTTATAGAGACATAAGGGGTTTGTATTTCTGTGTGTGGTCTGGTCAGCATGGTTGGGGGGTAAACTTTGCATATGCAGGGGTTTATAGGAAGACACTCTTCGAGTTGAATCCGCAATGCATTCCATAGATAATCTGACTACATTTTATGTTTTCATGAATCTCAGATTCTGAACAGCATCATAATGATTATGAGCTTGCGCGCATTAAAAGAATAAAGCAGAACAATGTCATGGCTGTCAAACTTGGCATTAAGGGACTGAAATCAAGTCTGGATGCAATGCAATGCAAACGCTCTCCACCTATAGATTAATGCTCAGAATATGATCCTAACAGTGATTCTGAGCTAGAGGGAGACCTAAGTCAATGTAGCTCCCTAGTGGAGGAGTCAGAGGAAGATGCCCTATCTTATTCACCCATAAAGGTGCTTGCTCTAACTTTCCAAGGTTATATTTGTCGCACATATCTTGCAACTGATGCTTTGCATTGCTTCTACTTTGTTGAACTGCCATTAGCATAGTTTACACATCGTGTATGTGGATACGACCTGCCTATCCATTTTCAGTACATTTTCCATCTGTCATCATACCATATTTATCCATTCAAATGTTGTTCTTGTGTATCAGACGTTCAAAAGGAAGAGGGTGATTGCCGATCATGGAGGAGCACAAGCAAAGTATTTGGAAAAGGTAGTGGCACCTGATAAATCAAAAAGCCCATTAGGTGTAGTTGCAATATCACCTGACCCACAAAACACCCCAACTCTAGCAGACTCTAGCCTACTACACTAGTCATTTTTGATGCCCCAACTGAGCAGACCCCAACTGCAGCAAACATTATGATTATGCCAGTTGACATAGCACCAGCTCTACGACGCAAAACCCCCATTCTAGCAAAGAGTACACCAAATCCAGTTGCCAAATCCCTTTCCAAACCAGAGAGAGCCCCAATTGCAGCAAATAGGACCCCTGTTCCATTTCTTCCCACTTTAGAAGACAAAGCTTATATTGTTGTCAGGAACATTGTGCGCATCTTTCCTTCATGGAAAGATTAGACTGCAGACACAGAACAATTTCCAGTCTTCCTCCGCAACTTACGCGTAAGTAATGTACTAATGTTATTCATGGTCATTACTGCATATGTTTCTGCTGATAGAAGACACAAGATTTCATTCTTTCAAATAGGCAAGGACCAAACTAGATTGTGAAGATGAGCAAGGGTTGGTTGCGCTTTTCAAGCACTCGTTGATGAAGTATCGTTCCTACCTGAGGCTAGCGCACTTCGATGGCAAGCCTCTAAACAAAATTTCTGTAAAGTCTCTGGTGCTACATTTATCTGATGGTGACTGGAATAATCTTGTTACACATTGGTCTCGGCTGCAGCGTCAGGTACTATGTTTGATATCACATCACAATTTGAACTACATTTCTGCATTTTCCTTAACGTCTCACTTGTACAAAAACTGTTAGCAGAAGAACATTTGTTCTCAAGGGACCACGGAATCTCGCGACTATACTGCACACTGCATTGCTCTTGTGAGTACGTCTTGCCCTGTATGACCATACTTACTTTCATAGTTGTTTGATTATGTAGCATCATTGCACATGTTAGCCTTGTTATCGTCCATTTGGTGGACATTATAAGATCTGTATGGACTCTTACATAAATTTAGAGTCAGCCCAATGCTTTTGAAGAGGTTTAGCTTTGCAGTCCTCTTGTAAGGACTGAACATCGTCTATCATTGTACTTACATTAACAACTACTCCCTCCGTCCCATAATATAAGAACGTTTTGTACAGTACACCAGTGTTCAAAACACTCTTGTATTATGGGAAGAGGGATTGGTTCATTGTGTAGCATTATGCATCTTATCTCCCTCGCCCACCATTTACGATATATATTTAATCTTACCAAAAAGTAGAATACACAGACAATGCCAGTGCAGATGTGTAGCCCATTGCTCTTGTCAGTACATTTTGTCCTGTAATGCTTGTAATTCCAGGGATTGGTAGTTGATTATGTAGCATCAATCTGCATCTTATCTTCATTATCCTCTATCCATTCCAGTATTATCATATCTATAATTACTCTCTACAAACTGTAGAGTACAGGCAATGCTTATGAAGAAGATTATGTGCTGAAATTATTGAGTTATCCTTCCCTTGACATGGAGAAGGGCATTATAAAGCCAGTGCTAACTGTTAATGTAAGCCAATCCTTCTAAAGCCTTTATCCTCAACTGCTGTTAATTTGCTCATACTCCCTATTGTTTACTGCTATTTAGTTTGTTGTTTCTACCAAAATGCATGTTCGCAAGAACCGTAAGTTCTAAGTTTTACTTGTAAAACCAAATTCCTTATTCATACCATGCACATTACTCAATACTCCCTATATGTATGCTTGTTTTTGTGGATCTGTAATCCAGCGTGTGGTTAAGCAGCCCATGTTTGCACCTTGTCATCTCCTGTTTTATCTTACTGATGTGGATGATGATATGAACAACATGCCATGCACACTAACCAAAATAGATACAATGATTTTCTTTGCCCTTCATCTATGCTTGTTATGTTGACATGGTAATCCAGTAGTGTGGTGAAGCTCCCCGCATTATGAACAATGCCAAATTATGCTATTGACATTTTGAACTTACTCTTTTTTCTAATTTGAAATTGGATGGAATTGACAGCACAGTTATCATCTTTGTTTATACATGTGCAAAACCTATCATCTCTCTGCTTTGTTTCAGGGTGATATGCCTGATGGCATGCACAAGTCTGCTGAAGGTTGTGCGACAAACCCAACATATATTGCAGCAAAGAAGGCAAAACATCTTGATGATAGCGAGACAACCCCAAAGTCTTGTCTTGATGCAGTGTTCAAGTTACTTGAGACTAGCAGTCAGACAAGCTCACAGAATTTGTTGTTTGGATTAGTTCGACTTCTTCAGTCTCAAGTTCTAGCAGAAAGGCATTCTGCAACTCAACTTCGACTTGAAGTCCTATCTCTAAGAAAGATTGCGGAGAACACCAATGAGAACCTCATCGCTAAACAGCTACACTTGGAAGCTATGACCGACATGCTAGGTCGGTCTCACAGCCTTGCTCAGCAGCTTGTGCAGTAGTTCCCGCGCAAGGCTAACCTTTCTTGAACTGTCTAGGAAGTGGTCTCGGTTCAGTATTATTTTGTTACGCTGCAATGGTGCCCAGTTTTTGTAATCTGCTTCTTCGTTGTGCTTTATGATCACTGGTGGCGAACTTCGATGCCCAGTGGATGTAATATACCATAAATCATTTATTGTATAGTGTAGGTTTATTCTTAGTTACTATGTCGTAATATCTTTATTGTATAGAGTAGGTTTGTTCTTAATTCCTACTAGTTACTGCCATCATTCGCTATTTGAAAAAATCAGATGTAGTCGACTGGGCCGAAACATTCGCCTCTAACGGGCCTGGTGTTTAGCAGGCCACAATTGGGCCGCCCTGCATCTTTCTTGGGCCCGAATGATTGGGGCCTTCACACTTTGTGCGAGGCCCACAACTTACACCGGCCTATATTTTACTTGGGCCTATTGTGGACCAAGCGCTTAGTTTGGCCCAGGTAGCGTTGGGCCATTAATAGGCTGAATATTGTACTGGCATGTTACGGCCCAGATGAAACCATGGGCCTTTAGTAGGCTGAAATGCATATTGGGCTTCAATTTTCACTAGTCGTTGACGGGCCTTCAGCAGGCTGAAATGTAGGCCGGGCCTTTGTGGGCCCAGTTATATCACGGGTAGTTACCAGGGCGAAACATATCTCGGGCCTTAGTTGGACCACTGATATCATGGGCCTTTAAGAGGCCGAAAGCTTAGTACATACATCAACGGGCCGAATTATGCGACAGGCCTTTAACAGGCCCAATGTCATGTTGGGCTTAACTGTTGCCACCTTTATCACGGGCCGTTAGTGGGCCCGATGTCCCGTCGGACCATATATGGCCCATGGGCAACACGGGCCATTCCCAAGCCGAAAGTCACACCGGGCTGAAATGGGCCCATGTCTACATCGGGCCTCTAACAGACCGAAAGTCACTGGGCTGTAATTGGGCCCAAATATTCGACGAACAATTAACGGGCCAGATCTGGCTTCAGGCCATAAATGGGCCTAAATATTCAGCAAACAATTAACGGGCCAAATCTGGCTTCGGGCCGTAAATGGGCCTTCATTAAGTAGGCTGTTATTGGGCTGGCCCACTAGTACCTGAGTAAGTAGTACGGGCCTTTGACTGGGCTGACCTTTTTAACCTATATGGGCCTCTGTTGGGCCGTGCCACATGTCGACGTATCATAGGCGCTTTGGGTCCAATGAGTGGATGACATCTGTCCCAACGGTGAGCCGACACGTGTTTCCTCCAGCCAATGATGATTTTACACGTGGAAAATCCCCATTGGTTGGGGCTGTTAACGGGTTATCGGATCCAAAACCGGACCCGGTAGCTTAACAGCGTTCCGTTACGGTGGATGCCATGTGTCAGTCACCCTTGACAAAAGCACTTCTGTGACGCACGATATATCGTCATGGAAGTAGACACTTCCGTGATGATAATTTTGGTAATGTCATGGAACACTTGTACGACAACATAGGTATGACTATCTTGATTCTGTCATAAATTTGTCATGGATGTACATGCATGACAGAAAACGTGACCTACTGTGACAAACATGTATCATCACGGAAGTGTATTTTTTTGTAGTGTATGATTAGTGACTTGAAACAAGAGTTACAAAATGAACAGGGACTAGTTGAGGGCGAGGTGACGATGTGTGTTGGTAGTGATTCCAAGGTTAATAAGATCACCATCGCACACTCCCTTTACCTTCAGGATTAGTATTGAACCTAAAATAAATGTTATTTGATGTTTGCGTTGAGCATAATATGATTGGGTCATGTTTACTGCAATACGGTTATTCATTTAAGTCAAAGAATAATTGTTATTCTGTTTACATGAATAAAACCTTCTATGGTCATACACATAGGGTGAATGGTTTATTGAATCTCGATCGTAGTGATACACATATTCATAATATTGAAGCCAAAAGATGCAAAGTTAATAATGATAGTGCAACTTATTTGTGGCACTGCCATTTAGGTCATATTGGTGTAAAGCGCATGAAGAAACTCCATGCTGATGAGCTTTTGGAATAAGTTGATTCACTTGATGCTTGCGAACCATGCCTCATGGGCAAGATGGCTAAGACTCTGTTCTCTGGAACAATGGAGCGAGCAACTGACTTATTGGAAATAATACATACTGATGTATGCGGTCCGATGAGTGTTGAGCCTCGCAGCAGGTATCATTATTTTCTAACCTTCACAGATGATTTGAGCAGATATGTGTATATCTGCTTAATAAAACATAGGTCTGAAACATTTGAAAAGTTCAAAGAATTTCAGAGTGAAGTGGAAAATCATAGTAACAAGAAAATAAAGTTTCTACGATCTCATCGCAGAGGCGAATATTTGAGTTACGAGTTTGACCTTCATTTAAAACAATTTGGAATTGTTTCACAACTCATGCCACCTGGACACCACAGTGTAATGGTGTGTCTAAACATCGTGACCGTACTTTATTAGATATGGTGCGATCTATGATGTCTCTTACCGATTGTAACATCCCAAATTTTCAATTTGGAATGTTATACACTAGATCATCATTGCATATCATATTTTATTTTGCATTTTGGTTGATCCTAGAAAATTCTACGCAACTCAAGGACCCTTGGAGAGAATTGGGGATTTCGTTATTTTCATATTTGAATTTTCTCAAATTTTGAAAATAGGATCATTTGATTTTATTTATTTTATCTTCAATTATTTCTATTACAAAAATATGAGAGAGGGAATAAAATGACTTTCCCAAAATAAAGAAATATTGAGGATTTAATATAAAAATCAAATAAGATTTTATTTTGGTTTATTTGCTATTTTATTTGAATTAGGGAAAAATGCGCGTTTTTCAAAATTGCATTTAGGCCCCAAATAAATGTTCATCCTGTGCGGCTTGATTTTAGAATCCTGGGAAAATTTATTTTGGGATTTTCGGAGTCAGTTTATTATTCCTTTTGTTTTTTTATGAGCGTAATTATTTTAAAAAAAGTCCAAACAGACCTTGGGCCGTAACCGGCCAAGACTCCGCCTGGCCGGGCCTTCAAATAGCGCCGCCGAGGCCCGAGGCCAGCCCAGCCGCGCCCCGCCCCTGAAACCCTAACCCTAGGCCACCGCCGCCCCGCCGCCGCTGCCCCGCCGTCGCCGCCGCCGCCCGCGCCGCCGCTGCCCTGCCGTCGCCGCCCCGCGCAGCCTCGCCGCGCCACCGCCCGCGCCTCGCTGCCTCGCCGGACCGCCGGATCCGCCGCCGCCGGAGGTAGTTTTTTCGCCATCAGTTTTTTTTAAAAACCGATCGGTTTTCCGTCGGTTTTGTTCATTTTTTTAGTTTCGGTTTTTTTAAAAAGATCGGTTTTTCTGATTTATTTAATTAGCGAGCGTTCGTCCGTTTGTTTGTTTTAACAAACGTTCATCATTTTTCTTTTTCTCGGATTAAATCCGCAATTTATCTGATCGCGATTCCTGATCCGATTTTCGTTTTAGTTTAACTTTTCGCTCGTTTATCGGAATCAGGCGATTCAAGCGCGTGGAGTTTCGTCTTGAAACCCTCTTTCCGTTTAACCAACTCAAACAAGTTTTTGCCACTACAAAAATTGCCCTAGATCCAGAATAGTAAAGGAAGCCTGTTTCTTTTGCTGTTTGTCTTTCGTTGCTTCGTTCGATTTGATTCTTTTTGCCAACCGGAGTTCTTAAGTTGAACTTTCTGGTTAGATCTTTTATTCGAGTTTTACCTATGCATTAGTTGAGTACTTATTGTATGCTTGTTTGTTTGCGTTAGAGTACCCAGAGTGCGCCGCTTGCTACTTCGAATTGCTAGGTTTTGCGGATCATCAGCAAGGCAAGTAACACTTTGATCATACTTCCAATTACCCAATTTTATTGCATTAGATCAATCCTCACACATTGCATGATTAGGATCTAATTAAATTGTGGGCTTGGGAAGTAGTTGAGGTAGTACCTATTACCTGTTATTATCAAACCTTTGGGAGTTACTTCTATGTTTGCTTATTGTGCCATGCTATGCTAGTAGACGTGGATTGGGTGAGTGTATCCATGACAGATGTGAGATTGTTAAATTAATGGTTTATCTAAGGTGGCAACTTAAATACACATCTGGGTGGATTGAGGCACCTGGGTATTCCAGTGATTGCCTGTTTTGCTTTTGGACCGCCACCCAGGCTCAAAGGGATCATGAGATTATTCATGCTAGAAACTTTCGCGTGCAGCCACAAGCTACTATGGGCTCTAGCATAGTTGATTAAGTTGTGCGAACTCTTACAGTGGTAGACTAGCAGATATAGGGGAAAGTAGGTGTAACGGTCTACCCGATCGTAAGGTGCTAGCGCATCTGAAAGACTATGTCTCGGTCATCCGTTTCTCAAACACCATGTAGTGCGAGAAATCAAACAGAGGCGATTAAGTCTTGTGGGGAAAGTGCGCAAACCTCCGCAGAGTGTATAAACTAATCATGGTTAGCCGTGTCCCCAGTTATGGAAATCTTGAGTATCTAGTACTTGAATTATCATGTGAATCTCATCATGTTACTCTAAAATTAATTTTGTTGGGTTTTGTTTAATGATGATGCTTAATTGGGATTGAGAATGCTGTCAACCATTCTCAATGCTTAACAACTACCATGATAGTTAAATAAAATTTATTCCTTTGCAGTAGGGAAAACTTGGCTTTACGCAAAACTGTAACCATAGAGCTTTCCACCAGCCAAATATGCATATAGAATAGCCTCTTTCATTCCATTACTCTCTATGTGTTACTTTGCCAGCATATTCCATGTGCTGACCCGTTTTGGGCTGCAACGTTAATGTTGCAGACTTTTCAGACGACGATTAAGGTGCTTTTAGGTCGTGGTTCTGTACTCAGTGATGCTGTTGGAGTTGATGGACTCACTTATCTTCCAAGCCTTCCATTGTTATTTTTATTAGATGGCCTTAAGCCATATTTATTGTAATAAGTTCTCTTTTGAGACACTCGATGTAATAAGTGTGTGATTGCTACTCTGTTATAAATCCTTCGAGTACTGTGTGGTGTCAGCATTACTCATCCAGGGATGACACCTGAGCATAGAGATTGGACCATTTGAGGTCTGGTCGCTACACCGATTACCACTATCATTTTGGGGTTATGCATTAGAGACAGCTGCATTCATGTTAAATAGGGCACCATCTAATCCGCTGAGATGACACCGTTTAAACTGTGGTTTGGCAAGAAACCTAAGATGTTGTTTCTTAAAGTTTGGGGATGTGATGCTTATGTGAAAAAGCTTCAACCTGATAAGCTCGAACCTAAATCGAAGAAATGCGTCTTCATAGGATACCCGAAGGAAACTGTTGGGTACACCTTCCATCACAAATCCGAAGGCAAGATATTCATTGCTAAGAATGGATCCTTTCTAGAGAAGAAGTTTCTCTCGAAAGAAGTGAGTGAGAGGAATGTAGAACTTGATGAGGTAATTATACCTTCTCCCGAATTGGAAAGTAGTTCATCACAGAAATCAGTTCCAGTGATTCCTACACCAATTAGTGAGGAAGCTAATGATGATGATCATGAAGCTTCAGATTAAGTTACTACCGAACCTCATAGGTCAACCATAGTACGGTCCGCACCAGAGTGGTACGGTAATCCTATTATAGAAGTCATGTTACTAGACCGTGATGAACCTACGAACTATGAGGAAGCGATGATGAGCTCAGATTCCACGAAATGGCTTGAGGCCATGAAATCTGAGATGGGACCCATGTATGAGAACAAAGTATGGACTTTGGTTGACTTGCCCAATGATCGGCAAGCCATAGAGAATAAATGGATCTTCAAGAAGAAGACTGACGCTGACGGTAATGTTATTGTCTATAAAGCTCGACTTGTTGCAAAAGGTTTTCGACAAGTTCAAGGAGTTGACTACGATGAGACCTTCTCACTCGTAGCAATGCTTGAGTCTGTCCGAATCATGTTACCAATTGCTGCATTTTATGAAATCTGGCAAATGGATGTCAAAACTGTATTCCTTAATGGATTTATTAAAAAAGAGTTGTATATGATGCAACCAGAAGGTTTTCTCAATCCTAAAGGTATTAACAAAGTGTGTAAGCTCCAGCGATCCATCTATGAACTGGTGCAAGCATCTCGGAGTTGGAATATACACTTTGATAAGGTGATCAAAGCATATGGTTTTATACAGACTTATTGTGAAGCCTATATTTACAAGAGAGTGAGTGGGAGCACCATAGCCTTTCTGATAAGTATATGTGAATGACATATTGTTGATCGGAAATGATGTAGAATTTTCTGGAAAGCATAAAGGAGTGTTTGAAAGTTGTTTTTCAAAGAAAGACCTCGGTGAAGCTACTTACATATTGAGTATCAAGATCTATAGAGATAGATCAAAACGCTTGATAAGGTTTTTCAATGAGTACATACCTTGACAAGATTTTGAAGTAGCTCAAAATGGAACAGTCAAAGAAGAAGTTCTTGCCTGTGTTGCAAGGTGTGAAGTTGAGTAAAGACTCAAAACCCGACCATGGTAGAAAATAGAAAGAGTGTGAAAAATCATTCGCTATGCCTCAGTCATAGGTTCTATAAAGTATGCTATACTGTGTACCAAACCTATTATGTACCTCACCATGAGTTTGGCAAGAGGGTACAATAGTGAACCAGGAGTCAATCACTGGACAACAGTCAAAGTTATCCTTATTGAAATAAGGATATGTTTCTCGGTTATGGAGGTGACAAAAACTTCATTGTAAAGGGTTACATCGATGCAAGTTTTGACACTGATCCGGATGACTCTAAGTCTCAATCTGGATACATATTGAAAGTGGGAGAAATTAGCTAGAGTAGCTCTGTGCAAAGCATTGTAGACATAGAAATTTGCAAAAAAATACATACAAATATGAATGTGGTAGACCCGTTGACTAAACTTCTCTCACAAGCAAAACATGATCACATCTAGTAAACCCTTTGGGTGCTGGTCACATGGCGATGTGAACTATAAAGTGTTAAATCACATGACGATGTGAACTATTAAATCACATGGCGATGTGAACTAGATTATTGACTCTAGTGCAAGTGGGAGACTAAAGGAAATATGCCCTAGAGGCAATAATAAAGTTATTATTTTATTTCCTTATATCATGATAAATGTTTATTATTCATGCTAGAATTGTATTATCCGGAAAATTGATACATGTGTGAATACATAGACAAAACAAAGTGTCCCTAGTATGCCTCTACTAGACTAGCTCGTTAATCAAAGATGGTTAAGTTTCCTGACCATAGACATGTGTTGTCATTTGATGAACGTGATCACATCATTAGAGAATGATGTGATGGACAAGACCCATCCGTTAGCTTAGCATTATGATCGTTGAGTTTTATTGCTATTGCTTTCTTCATGACTTATACATGTTCCTTTGACTATGAGATTATGCAACTCCTGAATACCGGAGGAACACCTTGTGTGCTATCAAACATCACAACATAACTGTGTGATTATAAAGATGTTCTATAGGTGTCTCCGAAGGTGTTTGTTGAGTTGGCTTAGATCGAGATTAGGATTTGTCACTCCGTGTATCGGAGAGGTATCTCTGGGCCCTCTCGGTAATGTAGATAACTATAAGCCTTGCAAGCAATGTGACTAATGAGTTAGTTGTGGGATGATGCATTACTGAATGAGTAAAGGGACTTGCCGGTAACAATATTGAACTACGTATAATGATACCGACGATCGAATCTCGGGCAAGTAACATACCGATGACAAAGGGAACAACGTATGTTGTTATGCGGTTTGACGAATAAAGATCTTCGTAGAATATGTAGGAGCCAATATGAGCATCCAGGTTCCGCTATTGGTTATTGGCCGAAGATGTGTCTCAGTCATGTCTACATAGTTCTCGAACCCGTAGGGTCCGCACGCTTAACGTTCGATGACGATTTGTATTATGAGTTATGTGATTTGATGAACCGAAGTTTGTTCGGAGTCCCGGATGAGATCACGGACATAACGAGGTGTCTAGAAATGGTCGAGACATAAACTTTGATATATTGGAAGGTTACGTTTGGACACCGGAATGGTTTCAGAAAGGTTCGGGCATTTTCTGGAGTACCGGGGGGTTACCGGAACCCCTCGGGGAGTTAATGGGCCTTCATGGGCCCTAGTGGAGAGAGGAGGCGGCGGCCAGGCAGTGGCGCCCCCCAAGCCCAAACCGAATTGGACTAGGGTTGGGGGCCGCCCCCCTTTCCTTCTCTCCTCCTCCTCCTTCCCTCCTTCTCCTAGTGGGAATAGGAAAGGGGGGCCGAATCCTACTTGGACTGGGAGTCCAGGTAGGACTCCCCCATGGCACGCCCCCCCTTGGGCCGGCCACCTGTCCTCCCCCTTTATATACGTGGGGGGCACCCCAAAGGCACACAAAGCCTTCTCTTAGCCGTGTGCGGTGCCCCCTCCACAATTACACACCTCGGTCATATCGTCGTAGTGCGTAGGCGAAGCCCTGCGCCGGTAACTTCATCATCACCGTCGCCACGCCGTCGTGCTGATGGAACTCTCCCTCGTCCTCAACTGGATCAAGAGATCGAGAGACATCATCGAGATGAACGTGTGCTGAAGGCGGAGGTGCCGTACGTTCAGTGCTTCGATTGGTTGGATCACGAAGATGTTCGACTACATCAACTACGCTACTAAACGCTTCCGCTTTTGGTCTACGAGGGTACATGGACACACTCTCCCCGCTCGTTGCTATGCTTCTCCTATATAGATCTTGCGTGATCGTAGGAATTTTTTTGAAATACTACGTTCCCCAACACGAAGGTCTACAAAGAACTACACACGCATCATCAGAGAGGCACCAATGGAGGTGGTGAACCCCATCCGTGATGGTGTCTAGATTAGATCTGGTGGTTCTGGAATTTGCGGCGGCTGGAATTGATTTTTTCCGACTCCCCTAGGGTTTCTGGAATATTGGGGTATTTATAGAGCAAAGAGGCGGTCCGAGGGGCACCCGAGATGGGCACAACCCACAAAGGCGTGCCTGGGCCTCCTGGCGCGCCCTGGTGGGTTGTGCTCTCCTCGGAGCACCCCCATGCACTACATTCGCCCATTAGGTGTCTTCTGGCATTTGGACTCCGTTTGGTATTGATTTTCTGCGATGTAAAAAACATGCCAAAAAACAGCAACTGGCACTTGGCACTGTGTCAATAGGTTAGTACCAAAAAATGATATAAAATGATTATAAAACATCCAAGATTGATAATATAACAGCATGGAACAATCAAAAATTATAGATACGTTGGAGACGTATCACTAAGTTATAATATTGGCTGCAAACTTGGGTGCTGTTTAAGCTTATTTATGCAAACTAGAGAAAAAGAGTTCGTAAAAGTTTTTCTTTTTAACTTTCAGTTTATCAACTGAATTGCTTGAGGACAAACAAAGGTTTAAGCTTGGGGGAGTTGATACGTCTCCGACGTATCTACTTTTCCTAATGCCTTTCCTCTTGTTTTGGACTCTAATTTGCATGATTTGAATGAAACTAACCCCGGACTGACGTTGTTTTCAGCAGAACTACCATGGTGTTGTTTTTTGTCCAGAAATAAAAGTTCTCGGAATGGAACGAAACTTTGCGAGGAATTTTTGCATAATTAAAGAGAATTTCTGGAGACAAGAACCACCGAAGGGGGCAATTGGGTGGGCACAACCCACCAGGGCGTGCCCCCTCCAGGCGCGCCCAGGTGGGTTGTCCCCACCTGGTGGCCCCGCAGACCCTGAAACGGATGCTCTAAAATCACATTTTTCCAGAAAAAATGAGGGAGAAAGAATTATTGTGTTCCATGAGAGGGAGTTGCCGTCACCTCCTGTTCTTCATCGGGAGGCCAGATCTGGAGTCCGTTTGGGGCTCCGGTGAGGGGGATCTTCGATCTTCGTCATCACCAACCCTTCTCTATTGCCAATTCCATGATGCTCCCCACCGGGAGTGAGTAATTCCTTCATAGGCTTGCTGGTCTATGAGGAGTTGGATGAGATTCATCATGTAATCTAGTTAGTTTTATTAGGGCCTGATCCCTAGTATCCACTATGTTCTGAGATTGATGTTGCTATGACTTTGCCATGCTTAATGCTTGTCACTTTGGGCTCGGGTGCCATGATTTCATATCTGAACCATTTATGTTATCACCATTATATCCATGTTCTAGATCCGATCTTGCAAGTTATAGTCACCTACTACGTGTTATGATCCGGCAACCCCGGAGTGACAATAGTCGGGACCACTCCCGGTGATGACCATAGTTTGAGAAGTTCATGTATTCACCGTGTGTTAATGCTTTGTTCCGGTTCTCTATTAAAAGGAGGCCTTAATATCCCTTAGTTTCCAATTGGACCTGCTGCCACAGGAGGGTAGGACAAAAGATGTCATGCAAGTTCTTTCCATAAGCACGTATGACTATTTACGGAATACATGCCTACATTATATTCATGAACTAGAGCTAGTGCCGTATCGCCCTTCATTATAACTGCAACATGATGAATATCATCCAACAAATTACTGATGCAATGCCTATGAATTTCTCTTATATTGTTCTTGCTAAGTCACTACTGCTATCGTTACTGTTGCACTTGCTACAAAATCACCGCTATCACTTTTACCGTTAATATTGTTGTTGCTACAACTATCAAAACTATCATATAACTTTGCTACTGATCACTTTGTTGCAGATAATTAATCTCCAGGTGTGGTTGAATTGACAACTCAGCTGCTAATGCTCGCAAATATTCTTTGGCTCCCCTTGTGTAGAATCTATAAATTTGGGTTGAATACTCTACCCTCGAAAACTATTGCGATCCCGTATTCTTGTGGGTTATCAGTGCAAGATATATAATAAAGAGTAGTTTGAGTTTTGTTTCTTTACTCTTATGTTTCAATAAAATGCAAGGAAGATAAATAAAAAAGATCATATGCTAATCATATGGTAAGTAATGACATCACATAAGGAAGATACTACTTGTGCATCCAAAAACTCTTAAACCCATAATCTTGTTTTGAGAGTCCACCATACCTACCTATGGATTAAGTAAGATCCTTCAAGTAAGTTGTCAACGGTGTAATAAGGCAATAAAAATTGCTTCTAAATGTGTTGGATCATTTAGTAAGAGAAAATTGAGCATTGTACGAACTTGTGATGGGAAAGTAATAAAAGCGACGGACTGCATAATAATGGTAGCTATCATAAGGGGAATATAACGTGACATTATTTTGCATTAAGGGATTTGTCATACAAACAAATAAGCGCATGACAACCTCTGCTTCCCTCTGCGAAGGTCCTATCCTTTACTTTTATGCATGTACTTTTATATAAGAGTCAAAGTATTATTCCCTATTCCTTTTTATTTTCTCTTTTTGCAAGCATCATGTGGTGAGTAAAGATCTAGACACATATATCCAGTTGGATATGAGTGGGCTTGAGTTATTATTGTTGACATCACCCTTGAGGTGAATACGTTGGGAGGTGAAACTATAAGCCCCTATCTTTCTATGCGTCCGATTGAAACTTTGTGTTCATGGGTACGCTGTGAGTGTTAGCAATCATTGAATATTAAATGATGGTTGAGTATGTGGACTTGCCTTAAGGCTCCGATACATGACCCTTCCTAAAAATATGATGAATTGTAGTTGCAAAGTTGACTGAGAACATAGTTTGTTGGTTTTCAATAAGGTTTGTGCTTTATACTTCAATGTTGTGATGAATTGTTACTTGTTCATGAGAAGTTATATGATAAAACTTGTGAGATAAAGTTTTATGTTAAAGTTCTTTGCTGTTATAATAATATGCATGATGCTTCTATGTCTGTATTTTGTTTTTATCGACACCTCTCTCTCTCTCTCTAAGCATGTGGGCATGTTTCTCGATTTCGGTTTTTCATTTGAGGATAGGCGAGATCTAAGATTGGGGGAGTTGATACGTCTGTTTTGCATCATGTTTCCAACTGTTATTTATAATGTTTTTATGCATAATAATGCTCTTTTGGAGTAATTCTAATGTCTTTTCTCTCATAATATGCAAGGTTTACACAAAGAGGGAGAATGATGGCAGCTAGAATTCTGGACTAGAAAAAGCTACGTCAGAGTTACCTATTCTGCACATCTCCAAATGAGTTGAAAATTTACGGAGAATTGTTTTGGAATATATAAAAAATACCGGATCAAGTAACTATCGGAGAGTGCCACCCTGGTGAGCACAAGACACTAGGGCGCGCCTGGGCCCCCACGCACACCCTAGTGGGTTGTGCCCTCCTCGGCCCGCCTCCAGTGCCCATCTTGTTGTATATAGGTCATTTTGACCTAGAAAAAAAATTAGAGGAGGACTTTTAGGACGAAGCACCGCTATCTCAATGCAGAATTTGGTAGGAGCACTTTTGCCCTCTGGCGGAGCAATTATGCCGGGGGAACTTCCCTCTTGGAGGGGGAAAACATCGCCATCATCATCACCAACAACTCTCCCATCTTTGGGAGGGTAATCTCCATCAACATCTTCAACATCACAGATACGTCTCCAACGTATCTATAATTTTCTATTGTTCCATGCTATATTATATTCTATTTTAGACATTATTGGGCTTTATTATACACTTTTATATTATTTTTTGGGACTAACCTATTAACCAGAGGCCCAGCCCAGAATTGCTGTTTTTTTGCCTATTTTAGGGTTTCGCGGAAAAAGAATATCAAACGGAGTCCAAACGGAATGAAACCTTCGGGAATGTGATTTTCGGAACGAACATGATCCAGAAAACTTGGACCCTACGTCAAGACATCAACCAGGAGGCCATGAGGTAGGGGGGCGCGCCTACCCCCCTGGGCGCGCCCTCCACCCTCGTGGGCCCCCTATTGCTCCACCGACGTCCTCCTTCCTCCTATATATACCTACGTACCCCCAAACTACCAGATACGGAGCCAAAACCCTAATTCCACCGCCGTAACTTTCTGTATCCACGAGATCCCATCTTGGGGCCTGTTCCGGAGCTCCGCCGGAGGGGGCATCAATCACGAAGGGCTTCTACATCAACACCATAGCCCTTCCGATGAAGTGTGAGTAGTTTACCTCAGACCTACGGTTCCATAGTTATTAGCTAGATGGCTTCTTCTCTCTTTTTGGATCTCAATACAAAGTTCTCCCCCTCTCTTGTGGAGATCTATTCGATGCAATCTTCTTTTGCGGTGTGTTTGTTGAGACCGATGAATTGTGGGTTTACGATCAAGTTTATCTATGAACAATATTTGAATCTTCTCTGAATTCTTTATGTATGATTGGTTATCTTTGCAAGTCTCTTCGAATTATCAGTTTGGTTTGGCCTACTAGATTGATCTTTCTTGCAATGGGAGAAGTGCTTAGCTTTGGGTTCAATCTTGCGGTGTCCTTTCCCAGTGACAGTATGGGCAGCAAGGCACGTATTGTATTGTTGCCATCGAGGATAACAAGATGGGGTTTATATCATATTGCATGAGTTTATCCCTCTACATCATGTCATCTTGCTTAAAGCGTTACTCTGTTCTTATGAACTTAAGACTCTAGATGCATGCTGGATAGCGGTCGATGTGTGGAGTAATAGTAGTAGATGCAGGCAGGAGTCGGTCTACTTGTCTCGGACGTGATGCCTATATACATGATCATACCTAGATATTCGCATAACTATGCTCAATTCTGTCAATTGCTCAACAGTAATTTGTTCACCCACCGTAAATACTTATGCTCTTGAGAGAAGCCACTAGTGAAACCTATGGCCCCCGGGTCTATTTTCCATCATATTAATCTTCCAATACTTAGTTATTTTCATTGCCTTTTATTTTACTTTGCATCTTTATCATAAAAATACCAAAAATATTATCTTATCATATCTATCAGATCTCACTCTCATAAGTGACCGTGTAGGGATTGACAACCCCTTATCGCGTTGGTTGCGAGGACTTATTTGTTTGTGTAGGTTCGAGGGACTCGTGCGTGGCCTCCTATTGGATTGATACCTTGCTTCTCAAAAACTGAGGGAAATACTTAAGCTACTTTGCTGCATCACCCTTTCCTCTTCAAGGGGAAACCAACGCAAGTGCTCAAGAGGTAGCAAGAAGGATTTCTGGCGCCGTTGCCGGGGAGGTCTATGCAAAAGTCAACACACCAAGTAGCCATCACAAACCCTTATCTCCCGCATTACATTATTTGCCATTTGCCTCTCATTTTCCTCTCCCCTCTTCACCCTTGCCTTTTTATTCGCCCTCTCTCTCTCTCCATCCTCCCTCTCTTTCTCTATTTGCCTCTTTTTGCTCGTCTCTTGTTTGCTCATGTGTTGGATTACTTGCTTGTCGCGATGGCTCAAGATAGAACTAAATTATGTGACTTTACCAATACCAACAACAATGATTTCCTTAGCACTCCAATTGCTCCTCTTACCAATACTGAATCTTGTGAAATCAATGCTGCTTTGTTGAATCTTGTCATGAAAGATCAATTCGCCGGCCTTCCTAGTGAAGATGTCGCTACCCATCTAAATAGCTTTGTTGATTTGTGTGATATGCAAAAGAAGAAAGATGTGGATAATGATATTGTTAAATTGAAGCTATTTCCTTTTTCACTTAGAGATCATGCTAAAGCTTGGTTTTCGTCTTTGCCTAAAAATAGTATTGATTCTTGGAATAAGTGCGAAGATGCTTTTATCTCTAAGTATTTTCCTCCCGCTAAGATCATCTCTCTTAGAAACGATATTATGAATTTTAAGCAACTTGATCATGAACATGTTGCACAAGCTTGGGAGAGGATGAAATTAATGATACGTAATTGCCCTGCGCATGGTTTGAATTTGTGGATGATTATACAAAAATTTTATGCCAGATTGAATTTTGCTTCTATAAATCTTTTAGATTCGGCCGCGGGAGGCACTTTTATGGAAATCACTTTAGGAGAATCTACTAAACTCCTAGATAATATTATGGTTAATTATTCTCAATGGCACACTGAAAGATCTACTAATAAAAAAGTGCATGCGATAGAAGAAATTAATGTTTTGAGTGGAAAGATGGATGAACTTATGAAATTATTTTCTAATAAAAGTGTTTCTTCTGATCCTAATGATATGCCTTTGTCTACTTTGATTGAGAATAATAATGAATCTATGGATGTGAATTTTGTTGGTAGGAATAATTTTGGTAACAACGTGTATAGAGGAAACTTTAATCCTAGGCCATATCCTAGTAATTCCTCTAATAATTATGGTAATTCCTACAACAATTCTTATGGAAATTATAATAAGATGCTCTCTGATTTTGAATCTAATATTAAAGAATTTATTACTTTGCAAAAGAATTTCAATGCTTTGATTGAAGAAAAATTGCTTAAGATTGATGAGTCGGCTAGGAACGTTGATAGAATTTCTCTTGATGTTGATTCTTTGAAACTTAGATCTATTCCACCTAAGCATGATATCAATGAGTCTCTCAAAGCCATGAGAATTTCCATTGATGAGTGCAAAGAAAGAACCGCTAGGATGCGTGCTAAGAAAGATTGCTTTATAAAAGCGTGTTCTAGTTTCCATGATAATAAAGATGAAGATCTAAAAGTTATTGATGTGTCCCCTATTAAATCTTTGTTTTGCAATATGAATCTTGATAATGATGGGACTGAATATGATTCACCTTTACCCAGAAGGCGTTCCAAAAATTCAGAGTCTTTAGATCATGATGCTAAAATTGTTAAAAGTGGGATTGAAGAAGTCAAAACTTTAAATATTAATGAACCCACTATTTTGGATTTAAAGGAATTTAATTGTGATAATTGCTCTTTTATAGATTGTATTTCCTTGTTGCAATCCGTGCTAAATTCTCCTCATGCTTATAGTCGAAATAAAGCTTTCACTAAACATATCGTTGATGCTTTGATGCAATCTTATGAAGAAAAATTTGAGTTGGAAGTTTCTATCCCTAGAAAACTTTATGATGAGTGGGAACCTACTATTAAAATTAAAATTAAAGATCATGAATGCTATGCTTTTTGTGATTTGGGTGCTAGTGTTTCCACGATTCCAAAGACTTTGTGTGATTTGCTAGGTTTCCGTGATTTTGATGATTGCTCTTTAAACTTGCACCTTGCGGATTCCACTATTAAGAAACCTATGGGAAGAATTAATGATGTTCTTATTGTTTCAAATAGGAATTATGTGCCCGTAAATTTTATTGTTCTTGACATAGATTGCAATCCTTCATGTCCTATTTTCTTGGTATACCTTTCCTTAGAACGATTGGTGCAATTATTGATATGAAGGAAGGGAATATTAGATTCCAATTTCCGTTAAGGAAAGGCATGGAACACTTCCCTAGAAAGAAAATTAAATTACCTTATGAATCTATTATGAGAGCCACTTATGGATTGCCTACCAAAGATGGCAATACCTAGATCTATCTTCGCTTTTATGCCTAGCTAGGGGCGTTAAATGAAAGCGCTTGTTGGGAGGCAACCCAATTTTATTTTTATTCCTTGCTTTTTTTGCTCATGTTTAGTAATAAATAATTTATATAGCCTCTGTTTTTTTGTGTTTTTTGTGTTTAATTAGTGTTTGTGCCAAGTAGAACCGTTGGGAAGACTTGGGGAAAGTCTTTTTAATCTTGCTGTAAAAAACAGAAACTTTAGCGCTCACGAGAATTGCTGCCATTTTTCTTTGGAAAGTGATATTTAGTTAATTATTTTTGAAGATTATTAATAGATAAATTCCTCACGTACAGCAATTTATTTTAGAATTTTTGGGATTCCATGTCTTGCGTTAGCTACAAATTACTACAGACTGTTTTGTTTATGACAGATTCTGTTTTTCGTGTGTTGTTTGCTTATTTTGATGAATCTATGGCTAGTAAAATAGTTTATAAACCATAGAGAAGTTGGAATACAGTAGGTTTAACACCAATATCATTAAATAATGATTTAATTACAGTACCTTGAAATGGTGTTTTGTTTTCTTTCGCTAACGGAGCTCACGAGATTTTCTACTTTAAGTGTTGTGTTGTGAAGTTTTCAAGTTTTGGGTAAAGATTTGATGGATTATGGAACAAGGAGTGGCAAGATCCTAAGCTTGGGGATGCCCATGGCACCCCAATATAATCTAAGGACACCTAAAATCCAAATCTTGGGGATGCCCCGGAAGGCATCCCCTCTTTCGTCTACTTCCATCGGTAACTTTACTTGGAGCTATATTTTTATTCACCACATGATATGTGTTTTGCTTGGAGCGTCTTGTATGATTTGAGTCTTTGCTTTTTAGTTTACCACAATCATTCTTTCTGTACACACCTTTTGAGAGAAACACACATGATTCGGAAATTATTAGAATACTCTATGTGCTTCACTTATATCTTTTGAGTTATATAGTTTTTGCTCTAGTACTTCACTTAAATCTTTTAGAGCACGGTGGTGGTTTTTTTTATAGAAACTATTATTATCTCATGCTTCACTTAGATTATTTTGAGAGTCTTAAATAGCATGGTAATTTACTTAAATAATCCTAATATGTTAGGTATTCAAGACTAGTAAAAACTTTCTTATGAGTGTGTTGAATACTAAGAGAAGTTTGATGCTTGATGATTGTTTTGAGACATGGAGGTAGTGATATCAAAGTTGTGCTAGTCGAGTAGTTGTGAATTTGAAAAATACTTGTGTTGAAGTTTGCAAGTCCCGTAGCATGCACGTATGGTAAAGTTATCTAACAAATTTGAAACATGATGTGTTCTTTGATTGTCTTCCTTATGTGTGGCGGTCGGGGACGAGCGATGGTCTTTTCCTACCAATCTATCCCCATAGGAGCACACGCGTAGTGCTTGGTTTTTGATGACTTGTATATTTTTGCAATAAGTATGTGAGTTCTTTATGAATAATGTTGAGTCCATGGATTATACGCACTCTCACCTTCCCATCATTGCTAGCCTCTTCGGTACCGTGCATTGCCCTTTCTCACATTGACAGTTGGTGCAAACTTCGCCGGTGCATCCAAACCCTGTGATATGATATGCTCTTTCACACATAAACCTCCTTATATCTTCCTCAAAACAGCCACCATACCTACCTTTTATGGCATTCCCATAGCCATTCCGAGATATATTGCCATGCAACTTTCCACTATTCCGTTTATCATGACACGTTCATCATTTTCATATTGCTTTGCATGATCATGTCGTTGACATAGTATTTGTGGCAAAGCCACCATTCATAACCCTTTCATACATGTCACTCTTGGTTCATTGCATATCTCGGTACACCGCCGGAGGCATTCATATAGAGTCATACTTTGTTCTAGTATCGAGTTGTAATCATTGAGTTGTAAATAAATAGAAGTGTGATGATCATCATTTTCTAGAGCATTGTCCCAAGTGAGGAAAAACAGGAGAAAGGACATAAAAAAGAGAAGGCCCAAAAAAGAGAAAAAGAGAAAAGGGACAATGTTACTATCCTTTTTACCACACTTGTGCTTCAAAGTAGCACCATAATCTTCATGATAGAGAGTCTTTTGTTTTGTCACTTTGATATACTAGTGGGAACTTTTCATTATAGAACTTGGCTTGTATATTATAACAATGGGCTTCCTCAAATGCCCAAGATCTTCGTGAGCAAGCAAGTTGGATGCACACCCACTTAGTTTGTTTTGTTGAGCTTTCATATCTTTATAGCTCTAGTGCATCCGTTGCATGGCAATCCCTACTCCTTGCATTAACATCAATTGATGGGCATCTCCATAGCCCATTGATTAGCCTCGTTGATGTGAGATTATCTTCCTTTTTGTCTTCTCCACATAACCCCCATCATTATATTCTATTCCACCCATAGTGCTATATCCATGGCTCACACTCATGTATTGCGTGAAGGTTGAAAAAGTTTGAGATTACTAAAGTATGAAATAATTGCTTGGCTTGTCATCGGGGTTGTGCATGATGAGAGCATTCTTGTGTGACGAAAATGGAGCATGACTAAACTATATGATTTTGTAGGGATGAACGTTCTTTGGCCATGTTATTTTGAGTGGACATAATTGCTCAGTTAGTATGCTTGAAGTATTATTATTTTTATGTCAATATTGAACTTTTATCTTGAATCTTTCGGATCTGAATATTCATACCACAATTAAGAAGAATTACATTGAAATTATGCCAAGTAGCATTCCACATCAAAAATTCTGTTTTTATCATTTACCTACTGGAGGACGAGCAGGAATTAAGCTTGGGGATGCTTGATACGTCTCCAACGTATCTATAATTTTTTATTGTTCCATGCTATATTATATTCTGTTTTTGACATTGTTGGTATTTATTATACACTTTTATATTATTTTTGGGACTAACCTATTAACCGGAGGCCCAACCCAGAATTGCTGTTTTTTTGCCTATTTTAGGGTTTCGCAGAAAAAGAATATCGAACGGAGTCCAAACGGAATGAAACCTTCGGGAACGTGATTTTCGGAACGAACATGATCCAGAGGACTTGGACCCTACGTCAAGACATCAACCAGGAGGCAATGAGGTAGGGGGGCACGCCTACCCCCTTGGCGCGCCCTCCACCCTCGTGGGCCCCCTGTTGCTCCACCGACGTACTCCTTCCTCCTATATATACCTACGCACCCCAAACTACCAGAAACAGAGCCAAAACCCTAATTTCACCGCCATAACTTCCTGTATCCACGAGAACCCATCTTGGGACCTGTTCCGGAGCTCCACCGGAGGGGGCATCGATCACGGAGGGCTTCTACGTCAACACCATAGCCCTTCCGATGAAGTATGAGTAGTTTACCTCAGACCTACGGGCCATAGTTATTAGCTAGATGGCTTCTTCTCCCTTTTTGGATCTCAATACAAAGTTCTTCCCCTCTCTTGTGGCGATATATTCGATGTAATCTTCTTTTGTGGTGTGTTTGTTGAGACCGACGAATTGTGGGTTTATGATCAAGTTTATCTATTGACAATATTTGAATCTTCTCTGAATTCTTTATGTATGATTGGTTATCTTTGCAAGTCTCTTCGAATTATCAGTTTGGTTTGGCCTACTAGATTGATCTTTCTTGCAATGGGAGAAGTGCTTAGCTTTGGGTTCAATCTTGCGGTGTCCTTTCCTAGTGACAGTAGGGGCAGCAAGGCACATATTGTATTGTTGCCATCGAGGATAACAAGATGGGGTTTATATCATATTGCATGAGTTTATCCCTCTACATCATGTCATCTTGCTTAAAGCGTTACTCTATTCTTATGAACTTAATACTCTAGATGCATGCTGGATAGCGGTCGATGTGTGGAGTAATAGTAGTAGATGCAGGCAGGAGTCGGTCTATTTGTCTCGGACGTGATGCCTATATACATGATCATACCTAGATATTCTCATAACTATGCTCAATTTTGTCAATTGCTCAACAGTAATTTGTTCACCCACCATAAATACTTATGCTCTTGAGAGAAGCCACTAGTGAAACCTATGGCCCCCGGGTCTATTTTCGATCATATTAATCTTCCAATACTTAGTTATTTTCATTGCCTTTTATTTTAATTTGCATCTTTATCATAAAAATACCAAAAATATTATCTTATCATATCTATCAGAGCTCACTCTCGTAAGTGACCGTGTAGGGATTGACAACCCCTTATCGCGTTGGTTGCGAGGATTTATTTGTTTGAGTAGGTGCGAGGGACTCGTGCGTGGCCTCCTACTGGATTCATACCTTGGTTCTCAAAAACCGAGGGAAATACTTACGCTACTTTGCTGCATCACCCTTTTCCTCTTCAAGGGAAAACCAATGCAAGTGCTCAAGAGGTAGCAAGCACCATCTCCTCTCAAACCCTAGTTCATCTCTTGTGTTCAATCTTTGTACCGGAACCTTAGATTGGTACTCGTGGGTGGCTAGTAGTGTTGATTACATCTTGTAGTTGATTACTATATGGTTTATTTGGTGGAATATTATATGTTCAGATCCATTATCCATTTTAATACCCCTCTGATCACTACTGCAAGATACTGCTAACGCGACACTACGATCACTGTGTGTGATGCAATAATCCCAAACAATGGTGTAACATAACCGTCAAAAAAGGTGCAAAACGTTTGCGATCACGGATGCATCAAACACGGTTCAGTTTTTTGTTGCGTGCGCGATGCAGGGCATACATTTCAGTTCAATGGACTGTTTGCGATGGGAAGGAACAGAAAAAACGGGCAGCCAGATGAAGGTGTGTGGCATATGCATCATACGATTTCCTATGATTATCCCTCAAAGTGCAACAAAGAATCACTCCCGATTTCCTATTTGCAGAGAACAAAAGATAGAAATTGTTTGTAGGGTATGAGACCACCTTAAAGCTATTCTCTAGGCTCGACCTATTCAAGAGTTCGTACTAAAATAACACAAAGCTATTTTTTCCGTTCACCGGACGCTGGACGGACACTTCCTCGTACGATGTGTACATGGTGGATGCACCAAAGGAGAATAGAGGCGATGACAAGGAAAACATAGTTGAGGATAAACCTCCTGAGATACAATCGAAACGCCAGCGTCAGCGGCGCCGCTCTAAGTCATGCCGCAGTAAAGATAGCAACACCGACACAAGAGAAGATAACACTCTGGAAGGTGTCGAAGACAATGAAGACCCCGTTGACGCAGCTACCAAACGGGATGAACGGGAAGATGGGCAGGTTAGCCCTGGTAGAAAGGCCACGCACGAGGACTCAGAGGACAATAATTATCTTCCGCTCTTCGAGGATGAGGCAAGCCTCGGCACCGAGGATTTCATCGTGCCTGAGGAACCTCTTGAGAAAGAGATCTTCCAGCGCCAGCTAATAGCCACTTCAAGGAGCCTGAAAAAGAAGCAGCAGCAGCTTCAAGCTGACCAAGATCTACTCAACGATAAATGGACCGACGTCCTAGCAGCCGAAGAATACAGCCTCAAGTGCCCGGCCAAAAGCTACCCGAAGCGCAAATTACTACCTCAGTTCGACGACGAGGCACTAGAATACATACCACCATCGCATAATGCGGCTGACCGACCACCACGTGGATGGGACAAAGCGGCAACTCAAGCCGAACACCAGCCCGCCCCGCCTCATCGCAAAGGCAGAGGTAAATCAGCTCACGGTCATACATATGATCTTCGACATGACCTGAACAATAAAGTAGGATATACCCGATGGATTTATGGATCGCAAGGACGTTCCTCGACACGTGATGATGGCTACCTATTCGGACGTGACAAACCTAGTCACACCCGAACCGACAACCGCAGACGGACTCCATCGGAGCTACGTCACGACGCGACCTGATATAGAGGCGCCGCACACCCCCTTTGCTTCACCGATGAAGTAATGGATCATGAATTCCCCGAAGTGTTCAAACCCGTTAACATTGAACCTTACGACGGAAGAACTGACCCCGTGGTATGGATTGAGAATTTTATTCTGCATATCCACATGGCCCGCGGAGATGACCTCCACGCTATCAAATACCTCCCACTAAAGCTCAAAGGGCCATCTCGGCACTGGTTAAATAGCCTGCCTGAAAATTCTATCAGTAGCTGGGAGCACTTGGAAGAAGCCTTCCTCGACAACTTCCAAGGAACATATGTCCGGCCACCAAACGCTGATGATTTAAGCCACATAGTCCAACAACCTAGAGAGTCAGCCAGGAAATTTTGGAATAGGTTCCTAACCAAAAAGAACCAGATCATCGACTGTCCGGATGCTGAAGCCCTGGCGGCCTTTAAACATAGCATCCGCGACGAATGGCTCGCCCGCCACCTCGGCCAAGAAAAGCCGAAATCTATGGCAGCCGTCACGACACTCATGACCCGCTTTTGTGCGGGTGAGGATAGTTGGTTGGCTCGTAGCAAAAACATAGCCAGCGAGGCAGGCCCCTCCGAGGTTAAGAACTGCAACGGCAAGCTCCGACGCAGCAAACACAAACGTCGAAGCAATGACGACAACACCGATGACACTGCTGTCAAGGCCGGATTCACCGGCTCCAAGTCCGGTCAGCGGAAAAAGCCGTATAAAAGAAACAATCATGGACCATCCAGCATAGACCGCATACTCGATCATCCGTGCCAAATCCATGGCACCCCAGACAAACGACCCAACCATAACAATAGAGATTGCTGGGTTTTCAAGCAAGCCGGCAAGTTAAATGTCAGAAACAAGGAAAAGGGATCACAGAGCAAGGACGATGACGAGGAGCCCCTGCAGCCAAACACAGAGGGACAGTAGAAGTTTCCCCCTCAGGTCAAAATGGTGAACATGATATATGCTACACACATCCCTAAGAGGGAGCGCAAGGGCGCACTCAGGGACGTCTATGCGATAGAGCCAGTCGCCCCAAAATTCAATCCATGGTCATCGTGCCTGATCACCTTTGATCGTCGGGATCATCCGACCAGTATCCGGCATGGCGGATCAGTCGCACTAGTCCTAGACCCAATCATTAATGGATTCCACCTGACGTGAGTCCTCAAGGACGGTGGCAGTAGCCTCAATTTGCTCTATCAGGATACAGTGTGCAAAATGGGCATTAACCCATCATGGGTCAAGCACACAAGGACTACCTTTAAAGGAGTCATACCAGCATAGAGGCCTGTTGTACAGGCTCAATCACACTAGAGGTTATCTTTGGATCTCCGGACAACTTTCGAAGCGAGGAGTTAATCTTCGACATCGTCCCCTTTCGCAGCGGCTACCACGCACTATTTGGACGAACCGCATTTGCTCGATTCAATGCGGTACCTCACTACGCTTATCTCAAACTCAAGATGCCGGACCACGTGGCGTCATAACAGTCAATGGAAATACAGAACGCTCCCTCCATACCGAGGAGCATACCACGGCCTCAGTAGCAGAAATACAGCGCGGCCTTTTCCAGCAGAACATTTGTTCAGCGGCCAAGCCCCCAACACCATTAAAAGAGTCCGGACTATTCGGCAGCAAGACAGCCCGTCTCGTCAAGAGCTTAACTAGCAATTTGGCCTCCGTCCCAGTCCTAATCAAATGGCGGCATTCATACCGCACGTACATAACTACGCACTTAAAATTCCATGGGCATCGATGGAGGCATAGCTAGCCCGCAATCCACAGTGCCGCTCGACCGGCCCTAGGATTCACACACTTTTACTTTCCCTTTTCATTTCAGGTTTTTCTCTTTTCGAGGTTTCTCCTAACAACCCATTCGTCGGATACACCAAGGAGGCAAGGAGCTTCTGCGTACAAGGGAATCCCCAGGTGGTCTCTGCTAACGATTGCTATACCTATTTTACATACCCGCACGCAGCTCGCTCTTGGTCATGGCATGTTAAATAGCCTTACTTGCTTATCACATTACTTGTACAACTACGCCTCGACGTATTAATCACGTTATAATGGTAAATATATGGTAGCCTCAGCTTATTACTTATTTTTCCCTTTTTCCCTACCTTTGTATTTATTACTCATTGCACACATACACTCTGGTACATTTTATTTCACCAGGGACTTTCGCACCCCATGGTACGACAATAAAGTCCAAACACTCTTTGCAGTGCAGTTCGGCACCCTAAACTTATAGCATTATATGCTTCGGCGCCAAATCATGTCTTTGGTCAATAGTTGGGTTGCCCGGTGTCAGTGTCAAAACTGGCGGATCTCGGGTAGGTGGTCCCGAACTGTGCGTCTAGGCCGGATGGTAACAGGAGGTGAGGGACACGAAGTTTTACCGAGGTTCGGGCCCTCTCGATGGAGGTAAAACCCTACGTCCTGCTTGATTAATATTGATGATATGGGTAGTACAAGAGTAGATCTACCACGAGATCGAAGAGGCTAAACCCTAGAAGCTAGCCTATGGTATGATTGTCGTTGTGTATGTTGTCCTACGGACTAAAACCCTCCGGTTTATATAGACACCGGAGAGGGTTAGGGTTACATAAAGTCAGTTACAATGGTAGGAGATCTGCATATCCGTATCGCCAAGCTTGCCTTCCACGCCAAGGAAAGTCCCTTCCGGACACGGGACGAAGTCTTCAATCTTGTATCTTCATAGTCCAGGAGTCCGGCTGAAGGTATAGTCCGGCTATCCGAACACCCCCTAAGCCAGGACTCCCTCAGTAGCCCTGAACCAGGCTTCAATGACGACGAGTCCGGCGCGCAGATTGTCTTCGGCATTGCAAGGTGGGTTCCTCCTCCAAGTACTTCATAGAATATTTTGAACACAAATATAGTGTCTGGCTCTGTAAAATAAGTTTCCACATATTGCCATAGAGAGAATAATATTTACACCAATCTAATCTGCTGACGTATTCTGTAGCGCGACACACCACGGCCAAGCCTTTATCCGAGTCGTTTTATTATCCCACCTCAGCGCGTCATGCGAGGCGGTTTCCTTGGCACGTCTTGTTAAAGCAGAGATCGTGTCCCCTTATTCCAGGATTCTCATCAATACGGGCGTGGGTAACCCAACCGCTTCTAGGACTCCTAGATTATAGGCAAGCCCAAACGGACACGGAGAGGACGCTTGATATTCACCCTCTTTATAAAGGGTCAAGGCTTTTATTTTTCCCTCCCGCGCTCAATCGAATCCTTCCCCCACCTCAAGCTCAAGCGCCCAAAGTTCAGGTCAGGTGCTCCGAACCTTCAGTCATGTCCGGATCTAGCCTTCAAGGCCGATGGGTGCCTTCCTCCGTCACGGAAGAAGACACCAAAAGGTTGAGGGGGGCCAGATATCTGACCGCCGAGATTCTGCATCGGCTGCCTGCCCGAGGGCAGGCCGTCCCCTCCCCCGAACCCAACGAGATCGTCGTGTTTGTCTCACACTTCCTCCGAGGTCTAGGCCTCGCTCTGGATCCTTTCGTCAGGGGCTTGATGTTTTATTACGGGCTAGATTTCCATGATCTAGCTCCAGACTCCATTCTTCATATCGCGGCATTTATTGTCGTGTGTGAGGCCTTCCTCCGGGTTACCCCTCACTTTGGCCTGTGGCTCAAGACCTTTGAAGTAAAGCCGAAGATGATCGAAGGGAAACATGCGGCGTGTGGAGGTGCCTCAATACGCAAGATGACGGGAGCTCCATGGCCCAAAGGTTCCATTCTAGAGGTGTCCGAATTGTGGCAACAGGAGTGGTTCTACATCACGGCTCCTAGAAGTGCCAAGTGGGCGGCCGCCCCTGTTTTCCGCCCGGGCCCTCCACCACAACTGATGTCATGGATTAGCAGAGGACTGAGCTGGGGTCCAGCCAAGGATGTGTCTATACTGCAAAGACGCATTCAAGATCTCTTCAATGGAGATTTCAGTTTGGTTGTGGTAACACAAGTTATGTTGGTTCGTCAAGTCCAGCCTTGCAAACGCCGGCCCCTTCGCTTGTGGGAGTTCAATCCCGAGGGACCGCGTGCCATTCAAAATTTCCTTGGCCTGACGCACGAGGTGATGTACAAGTCATTCTTCAGACCTCAGGTAGAGTGTCCGGAAATCATCGAGGACGTGGGCCTGAGCAATACCCGCACCGCTGAACAGGTAAGAAATCTTCCGAACGAACATACTGTCTCTCATTTGTTACGAAGTTATTTCTGAGAGTTTGCTTTTTGATCAGGACTGGTTAACAAAGGCGAAGTTGATTCGGTGTTCGTCCCCCTCCCTGAGGGTTTGGAAAATCCGGTACTGGAAAAGATGCTCCAGATCGCACCTTGCCCGGAGCCCTTGAAGGAAGATACTGTGGAGGATAACAAGGGCGGACGCGGGCCCCCAACGCTTCCCATTCTAACCGAGGGAGCAAGCGTCTCCATGAAGGAAGACGGCCGGAAGAGGAAAAGGACTGCGCCTAGGGATTCGGAAGCCGAAGCCTCCAAATGGGAGAAGACGTCTCCCACAGAGGGTCCTACCTTGGGGGGTGTTGTTGCTGCACAAAGTCCGTGGGAGGATCAATTCTCCCACGAGTCGTAAGAGACCCGGAATACTTTAACAGTACATATATGCCATCTTTTTCTTCTGAGAAAATAACCACCGCATATATCTTTGCAGTTCGGGCCTTAGCCCCTCTCAAATGAGCTCGTCTTCGGGGGATCTTCTTCCAGAGATGATGGAGAGCCAAACGCCTCCTCCGGACTCCTCCGCTCCGGAAGCGGGCGACCCTGAAGTGTCATCGCGGAGGGCCTCTCCGAGTCCGGCGAGGCCAGAAGATAATCCCGTCGACCCTCAAAGCTCCCAGTGTCCGGCTCCCGAAGAGAGCAGACAAAAGAGTCTGGCACCGTCTAGTGTGCAATCGGATGTTCTGAGGGAGTTGGTGGGGCGAGCGGCCATCTCAAATGAACACCGTGTGTTGATGAATACGGTGATGGAGAGAATCTCGTCCACCAAATGAGGATTGCATAAAGCTTTTATGAGTCTACTGACAGGCTTTGAGGTACGTAAAATAATGTATGATAGTCCTGCACATACTAGGTGTGCCCTGTGTAGATAGTAGCCCCTGAGACTCTGGTCGTCGTTGGAAACGACAACGAACAGAGAATCATATTCCCAGGTAATAACCATACTGCCTTTATGTGCAGGTGATGGAAGCTCCGGTGGCTAGCCGGACTCGCGAGTTTGCCCATTTAGAACGGCAGTTGGATGCGGCAGACGCCGACATCGAGCTTGTTAACAAAAGGCTTGACGAGGCACAAGGTAAGTGTCATTATCTGGTAAACGCCACATAGGAAGAGCATCATGATGCTAGTATCTTGAATATGTTGTGACTGCAGATGGAGCTGCCACTATTGAAGCCTTGCGGGTAGAACTTGCCTGAGCCAAGGAACAAGCGAGGTTGGGTAATGCGGCTGCTTTGAAGGCGGCCGAAGAGTTGCAAGCCGAGAAGGCCGCGCATGGCGAGAGCCGAGATAAGATGGCCATAGAATTAAAAGCCGCCACCGACCGTTGCCGGGTTCTTGAAAAGGAAAACCAGGCGAAGGTATCGGACCTTGAGAAGGCTGCTACGACGGGAAAAGACCTCCGCTCTGCTATGAGGGCAAAGAAGGAGGAGCTGCGGGAAGCCGGGGATATTGTAGCTGGGAAATCCTTTATGTTGTGGAGGAAGTTCGGAGATCCACGGTATGCCCCTCTGGATCGGCTGTGGAGTTCGGAGGATGTGTATATGGATTTGGCAGCGAGCGCTGCCGATGCGGCCAAGTACTTCCAGGGTCCGACGGACTGTGAAGTAGACCAGCTGTTTTGGAGACAATTCCATTCTCCCAAGCGTCCGCTTTCATTGTCTGACCAATTAGCCGAATGGGCCAAACTAAATAGGTTGTCCGGACTCTCCATGAGGTCTGTTGTGGATCAGCTATGGCTAGAAAGGTCAAAACCGAACAGCTATTTCAGCTTGGTGCAGCAGTTTCTTGACGTGGTGCCACGCATTAATGCGATGAAGAGGTCGGCATGCATAGAGGGCGCACGGATGGCCTTTGCCCGTGTTAAAGCATACTGGGCAGAGATGGATGCTACCACTGTTGCAGCGCGGGATTCGGCCATAGGTCGAAGGGCTGCTGAGCACTACTTTGAAGAAGTTCTTGAGGGTGCTTGTTTGATAGAGACCCAGTGCTCAAAAAATATTATGTTTGAGTGATATGTAATCTCATTCTAAGCGAAATGCTTTTATAGATTTTTATAAGGCTATTTTTATACTTTTGCCTGAAAGTAATATGATGCCTCCTGGGCCGCCGTTTATGTATACATGTGTATAACCTGAAAGATTGCAGTCGTCGGCTTCAACCCCCATGCATATAATGCGGAGGTGCTTGCAAAAACACGCGTTCACACTTAACCCAAAGTCTTGGTCCTATTAAGGAGGTGATAGCGGAGCGAGCGAGGCAACTGGACTATAATGCTTTAGCACTTTCACTTAGCCATAGGAGTTTGACAGTGGGGCTACTAGATAGCCCCTGGTGGCTCCGCACTCTCCCGATCCCAGGGTGCGTACATGCCTGGCCGGAAACGGCCCTTCGTTAAAGCG